>NC_072482.1:12701324-13048199 GCF_027574615.1 Eptesicus fuscus | reverse complement strand
CTTTTGCGGATGACCTGCTGCTCTCCCATACTGCCCGCATTATTGGAATAAACGCTCACATATGATTCAACCCTGTCTCTGCTGCATTGGCTCAAGTAGCGACAGGCAGCCTGGACCCACCGGCTGTCCAGTTTCAGAAGGGGCGAGATGGCCGGGGAAGGTGGCTGCCTGCCCTGCATCTATGCAGATCTCCACACACTTGATCTCCAGGTCTCTTTGCCCCCAGCCCATCCCTGCCTGCCCCAAGGCAAGGAGCTGGCAGCCAGGGGCGGGGGTGGGGGTGGGGGGCTTTCTGAGTGCTCTGGAGGTCCAGGCACGCAGCTGCAGCTTGCCCGTCCTCTGCCCCCACACCTGCTTCAGGCCCCAAGGAGAAAGGCGTCTTCCTCTGTGGACACTGCCACCAGGCCTGCAGGGCGGGGTGGGGGTCCCAGAGGGGCGGGAGAGCCCCACCCTCGGCAATCTCAGAAGTTCGAGCCATCCTCTCCTCCATGTCCCCACGCTCTCGTTGGCCTAGTCCTCCCTCAACCCACATGCTATCCTTGCACCCCCACTCCCTCACTGATCCCCCTCAACAGACCTTTCCCCGCAGGCCTGAGCTACCTCAGACCTCCCCTGGGAGCAGAGGCCAGGGAAGGCTCCTGCGGACGCCTCACAGAGCTCCCTGGTGTCCTAGCTTCCCACCGCACCCACTCGACAGTCTGATCCGAACAGGAACTATCAGTGGGCCCACCTCTTACTTCTCCCCCTGGCCTTGGCAAGATGGCAAGCTGACAGTTTGGAGTAGGGCCCCAGAGACCAGAGTCCAGCCCCAAGCCCCTCCTCCGGATGGATGACCGGAGACAGCCAGCAGGGAGAGTTGCCCCAGCCCCACCAAGCTGAAGCCTCCTGGGGACCCCTTCCCTTCCCCTCCCCATCAGCCCAGGTCTTTGCTGCGGGTGGAGGTAGGGGTGGGACTGGATCCATTGATCTGGAATTTGACTCCACAAGATCCCCGAGTCAGCAAAAGACTAGCCCCTGCCCTCTGCCCTCTGCCCTCTGCCCTCTGCCCTGCCGGCGACTCCAGCGTTAGGATCTGCATGAGGGTGGGTTAGGAAGGAGGTGGGTGAAAGAAAGTAGGCGAGGCGCAGGTTCCTGGAAGGCGTCTTTAATCAGGATTTGGTAGTACACAAGCTCTCCGGATTGTCTGCATGAACATACAGGGACTTAAAAAGGCACAAGATCCCTCGCACAGCGACGTGTGACGGCGGGGCGCCCCCACCCCCGCCCGTGCGCGCGTGGGTGCGTGTCCGTGTCCCACCCCGTGGCGGCGCCGCGCGTGTGCGTGTCGGTTTCAAGTGTTGGATTTGTACAGTACTCGCCGTCTGGGGGCGGGGCTCAGTGCATGCGTTTCCACCCGGCCGGCCCGACGCCGCTGTACGCTGAGGGCGCACCCCGGAGAGAGGGAAAAAGCGTCCCATCCTCGTGTGTGTGGTTTTGAGTTTTCGTGCATGCTCGCCGGGGTCGGGGAATAGTGCAAGCTAGAATACAGGATTATTGCAGTACAAAAGGGGGGCGGGAACTTATGACGGGAGGGGAGGCTCGGGAGTACACCAGCTGGGATCCGGGGGGTCCTCTCGCCACCCCCCTTCCCATCCCTCGCTCCCCTCTCCACCGCGATCAGCGAGCGTCCCCCGAAGGTGGGAGGGGGTCCTTGGTCCTTGGAGGGAGGGGGCTGAGCTCCTCCCATCCCACCAGTCCCACCTCTCAGGGGGCAGGGGGCAGGGGCCCGCTCTCTCCTGCCCAAGAGTCTGCCACAGAGCCCCGAGCCCGCCTCCTCCCCCGCGGAAACCCCTCCCAGTGCGGGGAGGGGTCGACGGAGCAAGTGCAAAGGAAGCAGATGTTGGTCCCTGAGTTTTATTTTCGGAGGTGGGGCGGGAGAAGTGCCGGACGTCGGGGCAAGTTTGAGGTCCCCCCGCCCCCGCCAGGGCGCTCAGTGATGGAGTGGGGCGGGGCAGGAGACGCGGACGCTGGGGCGCGGGCTGAAGAGGGTTTGGGTGGCTCTGAGAGACCTAGACTCAGAGCTCGGCACCCCCCTCAACTCTGGGCTCTTTGGCATCCAGTTGCAAGGCCAATGATTTGGGGAGTGGGGGACAGCCGGGGGGCGGTGAGGTAAGGGAGTCAGGGGTGGGGCGACGGGGGTTCTTCGAGCCGGAGAGCCGGCCGGCTCCCCCTCCCAGCCCCTCGTCGGCATCCCCGACTTGGAAGTCCTGGGGGGCGAGCCTCACTCCAGCACCCCCCTCACCCCGAGGCCAGGGAGCCGGCGGAGGGGAAAGCAACCGAGGACTGACTGAGCGACGTCGGGGCGCAGGGGGCGCGAGCCCAGTGGGGTGTGTAGCAGCAGGCAGCTCGGCGGCCGGGGGCGGGGCCAGGTCCCCTGGGGTCGCGCAGCAGCGAGTGAAAAAGACGGAACGTACATTCGAGGTGCAACGGCGGCGGACAGGCCCCGGGGACGGGGAGGGGCGGAAAGTGAGGCTTGGGGTCCCGTTACCCTCAGAACCGCGAGGTGCGGCAGCGCGGGCCTGTGCTCTCCCTGGCGGGGCTGCTGGTCTGCGGTCCGGAGAGTGGATGGCGTGTGCGGTTAGTGTGGCCAAGGGACCCCGCCCCGCCCTCCCCCAGCCTGTGCAGGTAGAAAAGAGGGTGCGTGGGGAACTGACCGTGAGCCTGGTGAACAGACAGGTGTGGGAGGTTCCCATATTCCTTTGGGTGTCGTTGCCCCTGCTCCCCCACTGCTGCGCCTCTCAGCTCCTTCCTGGGGGCGGGACCGCTCAGCCTCAGGGCTCCTGGGCTGCGAGCCCACTGGGCGGCGTGGGGAACCATTGGGGTATCTGAGGGACTGTCCTCAGACTGGGAGCTCTCCCCTAGGGAGAAGGTTGCCTTAGCATTTCCAGAGGCTGGCCCACCGGCCCCAGGGGCTCCTCTGCTCCTAGTGGGAATAATGGGAAGTTTGGGGACATGCCCCCCAACTTAAGGAGAGTGATTTGCCACACTCCTTGTTACCAAGGTCTGCCCATGAGGGTGGGCTGTTCCTGCCCTTCAGGTTGGGATCTCAGTGGAGTTTGGGGTGGGGTGGGGTTCAGGCCCTCCTTAGGGGTCTATGTTTCCATCAACCCGCCGATGTTAGGGGACACAGTATTCTCGGTGCTCCCACAGCCAGGGGCACCCACACCCTCCCTAAGCATGGTCCCCTCCCCTGGCCACCAATACAGACACATTGACACAGCTCTTTCTGCTCACCCCAGTAGCCCAGGCTCCCCCCCACCCCGCCCCCCGCCTGGGCAGAAGCACCGCCCCTCCCCAGAAAAAGGGACCTATGCGGGGCAGAGGAGAGGAATGGTGAGGGAGGGTCCTGGGACCCTCCACAGAGAGGATTGGAGAGGCCTGCCCCCCTTGGCTGGGGAAGCAGGAGTTGATGTGCCAGCCTGGCTCAGAGATGCCATCACCCCCACCTGGGCAGCTTTAGGCCCATTTTCCCCAAAAGGGGAAATGCAGAGGGAGATTGCTGGGCGTGGGATGCTAGTGGCTGGGAGAATGTTAAGTAGTTATTGCTGTGACCCAAGCTGCCTTGAGTGTGTGGAGGGTCTATTCATTATGGAGAATTTACTAGAGCATTTTTCACTGACTCAGAGTTCTGTCCCCCAGAGAAAATACTGGTCCTATGAGGAGGGCCCTTCTCACCACGAACAAGTCCACCGGCCCCCACTCAGGCACACACACACACACACACACACACACAGCACACCCCCTCACCCTGTGCGCTCGCTCTGAGAAGCCCGCCTGGCCCCGGGAGAGCCGCAGCCTTGGACAGAGGGAGGTCGACAGTGCTCAGGCTCACGGCTGCAAACTGAGTTTGGGGTCTCTGCCTGTACACTGGTTTTGTTTGGCTCACACGGTGATTTTTCTTTAAAAAGCTGTTGTCGTTTTTTTAAGTTAGATGCCAATAATTAAAAATTGTGAGACTTCACATAAAAAATTGGAGATTTCAGCAACAATTGGCTGAGCAAAGTGATGGTGTGGTGGGTCCGCTTTTACCACAGTCCCTGAATCTGCCCACTCCCTGACACGCTGGCCTCCTCTTGACACTCAGCTTAAATCCCTGGTCAGTGCTCACCAACGTCAGGACCTGCCCTGTCTGTGAGCCCAACCAGGAGGGTCCTACCGTGACCCCCAGCCCCCCCCTGAGGTCAGGGTTTTGAGCATCTGCTTTCTCCACTGCAACTCTTCCTCAGCCGCCTAAGCCCAGAGCCGCCAGGGGATGCTTGGGGTGGTGGGGGATTGAGAGGTTGGGGTCTCTGGAGAGACAGGCTCTGCCATTTCAACCAACCCCAGTACTCTGGAGTGACCCCCACCTGGACACCATCCGAGTCTGGCTCACAGACAACTCCCTTCTTACCAGATGGGGTGGGGAGGGGCCAACCAGGAAGGACGGTCAATAGACCGAAATGCTTTAAAACTATCAAACAAGACCTCGGGTTTTCGGCACTGGCAGAGGTTATTTTTTTAAAATGTTTTTGTAAATTAAATATTCTAATTAATCCATTAACTGCAGACAATACTGGGCTCTACCTCGTAGGCTATTATGAGGGTTAAATGAGTTAATTTTGTAAAGTGCTTAGACCACTGCCTGGCACAGAATAAGCCCCGGGTGCCAGTGACTATTAAATGTAATAAAAGATAAATAATTGGAAGCCACTCCAGTGGGCTGGGTGTGACCGTAAAGTACAAAAACACCATCTTCAAAGGACGACAGAGTGCTGCCTCTTCTCAAAACTGACGCTGGGGAGCTGTCCCTCTCCCCGGGCAGAGTGGCCTGCTCCTCTCGGGAGGGGAAACCTTCAGAAAGGAGGAGCCTGCCACATGGCAGGCTCACACGCCCCTGCCCGCCTGGGACCTGGGCCACTCAGCTCAATCCAGGCAGGGCTCTGCCAAGCTTCACGTGAACTTGAACATGTGGCTTCCAATGGCCTTAGCTGTTTCCAAAAGTCAAAGCCACCCTCAAAAGATAATAACATCATCAAGATCACCTCCCGTCTGCTCTGAGCGGTATGGCTTACAAGACACTCTCTCCCCGCACCTAGAGGGCATGTAAAAGAGTGTCCCTCAAAGGACAACATGTTTGGAATCATAATCTTACTTTAAAGGACACACCCACTCCCACAGGTACCAGTCCTGGTGTGTGTGTGTGTGTGTGTGTGTGTGTGTGTGTGGATTCAGCCACCTTTGGGATGGATTCCCCACTTCCAAAGGCTTTGGAAACAGTAATATGCACTTGATGCTAAAACAAGGCTGAAGGTAGTGCCACTGTCTTTGATTAGTCACAAGGCACTTTGGGATCTTAGAGTACCTCAGGGTGCTAGTCACTGGTGGGAGCTGTGCTCAGGGTCAGGTAGTGGAACCCTCTAGAAGGGAATGCCAGATAAGGGAGTGCTTGGTTTCATCTAACCCCAGAGAGCGGGGCATTGCCCCCACTGCTGCTGACCTTTGGGGTGGCTGGTGGACAGACTCCACGTCACCGCCTGCCACTAGCTGGGAGGACAGGGGGAGGGCCAGGGGGGAGGCGGGAGGGGCTACTGCTCATCCCACCCCTCACCTTTGTGCTTGTGTTTTCTGTCCCTTCTGGAGAAGTCTCTACCCTGACCCCTTCTCTACCTTCTGCACCCAAAATAGCCTGGAGGGAGGGTCTAAAACTTAGCAGCCAGAACTGGGGTGGGGCAGGGCACAAGGTCCATCCTAGATGGGGAAGGTGATCCCGGCCCAGACATGGCGGGGGTGGGTTTTGGAGAAAGGAGTGAGGTGGGTGTGCATAGCTCACGTGGATGAGTCACACTACAATGCTGGCCATCCAGGAGGGCACTGTGTATGGCCGCCCCCCACCCCCACTTATGGTACCCCCAGGCCTCTGAGCGTTCTCTTCCAATCAGAGATAGCTGGGGAGGTGAAGGGAGTGGAGTGGGAGGGAAGCAGAGGTCAGGGGGAGAAGAGCATAGAGAGAGGAGCCGGGATGAGCGTAGGGACGTAGGAATCCATCAAGGACTGCACAGAGATCTTCCTGATTCCCTAACACACACGTGCACTCTCCAACACACCCACACACGGAACTGTGCAGTGCACAGCCTAAGCAACCACCCCCGGCGGCCCTGCCACGCACACAAGTGCTCACATGGAAGCACACAAGAGTGCAGGCATGCGCGCAGGCACACACAGCCTCATACAAAACACCTGTGCAAACCTTCAGGCCTCCCTTCCTTCCCTCCCTACACAGGCACTGTCCCTTCTGGTGCCTTCGCCATCACTCCCTCCTTGCCTCGGGGGACAGAGGTGCTGGCTGGCATGGGCGGGAATGAGAAAAGGGAACCTTGGGGGTCCCTGCAGTGATAGGTTAGGGGCTGAGAAATGGGCAGAAAGGGCGTAAGCAATCTGGCATCCCCACCCCCCATCTCCAGATCCCCATCTGCTCTGCCGCCCTGTGCTCTGACTTCCCCGCGGCCCCTTGGGACCAGCCAGCTTGGCCGAGCACCTGCAGGAAGGAGCTGTCCCTGAGAGGGCAGGGGCGGGGCTTGTCCTGAGTTCACAGGTCCCGCCTCATCCTTAACAACCCCCTCTCTGTCACTACTTCCAGACCAGGTCCCTCGCCCCTCGCTCCAGCTCCCAGCTCCACTCCTCCATCCTCGGCTCCCAAGGAGCCGGGCCAGGCCACCCACAGTGGGTGAGAGCACACGCGCCTTGGCAAGGGCAGCCTGCAGTGGACGGAGCTCCGGCCTCCTGAGCTGAGTGTGGGAGGCAGGGACGCTGTCCGCTGTGACAGCGGCACGGGAAAGGCTTGCTGGGTCACAGGGCTGCTTCCCCACATCAGGGAGCCTGGAGGCACACCAAACCCCAAACTGGCTGGCCAGGCCCCCCTCTCATACGCAGGGTCACCGCCTTGCCCCACGCAGACAGATGGGCATTCACACCCCACCGGGAGGCCCAGCTCTGCCACCCCCTCGGGGTGGACCGGGCCCAGCCAGGCCAAGAGATCACAGATTAAACAGAATAACCATGCCAGACTGCCTCTGACCCAGCATGCCTCGTGGCCTGACCCTGGGTTTCTGCTGGACTCTGGACTCCCTGCGGCTCCAGCCAAGTCCCCCTGCCCTGTCCCTGAACTGCGCAGACAGCACCGCCCTTCCTGCACCACCGGCTGGCACCGCGGAGGGGCCGCGGGGTGGGCATTACGGTACCTTGGGCCAGCGTCTCGGGGCTGTATTGCACGGTGGGGTGCACGGGGCGTGTGAGTGTGATTATTGCGTCCTGGGAAGGAACCATGGTCTCTGTCTGCTCCCCACCCCCCCCACCTGCCCCCTCCAGGAGGGGGGGGGCCCAGCCTAGGTCTTGTGGGTGAAGCGGGCCCACACCTGCTGCAGCTGGGACCGCGAGATGCGGAGCACCGAGGGCACGAGTCTGTGGTTGCCGGCGGCGAGGGGCGCGTGGCGCCGGTGGGGCGCCCGCACGGGGCTGCTCTCCGCCGAGCGGCTGCGCTGAATGAGGGAACCGGAGGAGCCCGAGGAGCCGCCGCCGCCGGGGTGCGGGTAATGCTCGGTCTCCAGCGTGGAGGAGGAGAACACGGAGGACGCCAGTCGTCGCAGGGGGCTGTACCGCGGGAGGGAGTGCCCCGAGAGTCTGTCCTCCTCCAACTGAAAGAGACCAAGAGAGTGGAGGGAAAAGAGGTGTCAGGCACAGACTCGACAGCTCCGTCTCGGGGACCACCCCCCGCGCACAGCCCGCGGCGACGGCGTCCCGGGGGGTGGGCGGGGTCGGCAGGGTGGAGGGGTGTGCGGGCCACCCCGTCCTGCCTGGGGACGAGGCTCTCGCGCCTCCAAAGCCCCCGTCCCTCCCTCCCTGGCACTTCTCACACCCGGCCTCTGGGCAGAGACCTCGCCGCTCACCTCCTGCCCGCAGCTTCCCGGCTCAGCCCGCCCCGCTCGGGGCTCCCTCTCGCGGGGGAACCCTGCTCTGCAGCTGTCACTGCCATGTGTCGGGCAGCTGTTCCCCGCCTGTCTCCCCAGCCGGACTCCTGAGGTCTAGCGCAGACGCCCGCACACCCTCGGCCCCGCACCCCAGCACATCTCAGGCGGTGCCAGGGTTTCAGTGACGCTCAGAAGGGCAGGATTCTGGAGTCCAACTGCTCACGGTGGAATCCCAGCGCCACCACTTACTACCTGGGTGACCTCAAGCAAGTTGCTTC
The DNA here is from genome assembly GCF_027574615.1 of Eptesicus fuscus. Lineage (NCBI taxonomy): Eukaryota > Metazoa > Chordata > Mammalia > Chiroptera > Vespertilionidae > Eptesicus > Eptesicus fuscus. The sequence continues at coordinate 13,039,939 of NC_072482.1, read as the reverse complement.
CTTCACCCGCCTCAGCCTCCTCGTGGGATGCGGGGTGACAGCGGGATGCAGTGCTCCTACCTCACACCTCAGGCGGCTGCCCGGTTAGCTGTGGTAACATGCAGCGCACATAGACCAGCACCCGCAGCTTGTAAGCGGCGTTATTACCCTTCAAATCCCTCGTGAGGAGGAGGAAAGGGAAGAGGTTGGCAGGAGGTGGGGCCCACAGAAATCATTTCTCCGAAGTGGCTCTCCTCCTGTCCTCGCCAAGGCTGGAGCCACAGGCAGAATCCTAACTGGTGCCCTCCTGGCCTTGTGCCCTCAGAGGGTAAAGGGCACATGGGACCGAGGATCCCAGGCATGTGGGCATGGAAATGGTGGCTTGGGTGTCACCGGACTCCTCCCGTCCTGACCCCTACTTCTGCCTGGGACTGAGGCCAGTTTAAGTAGCTTTCGGTGGGGCAGTGAGGACCGGCCGGGCCAGCGGCTAGAGGGCCGAGGGGGGAGGGGCCCAGGACACTCAGCCCCAGTGACCCCTTGCAGATGTCAAACGGGGGCCCAGGGACCCAGCACGGAGCCTCCCGCAGAGAGGGGTGGCGAGAGGATACTCTGATAGGGCTGTCCCTGCCCTCGCCCTGCTTCGCCTTCCGCTTCTTTTTGGTCAAGACCAGGATCTGTCTGAGCTGCTGCTGTCAGCCCTGAGGGTGGGGTGTAAGGCCCACCCCGAGTCACCACGGACAGCGGCACCCACAGTTGCCCGCGGCCCCTCTCACGCATGTGTGGACAGCTCGAGCTTCACAGCCAGAGTTTGGTCAGCCGCCAGGGGGGTTTACTCCCAGCATGCTCCTGCCCTTCCCGCCAGGTGCCACCTGTGATTGTCTTCAACCGCAGCTGAAGCGTCACCGCGGGGAGACCCTCCCGTTTGCCAGGCAGCCTCCTTGTTCCTGGCAAAGAAGAGCTCTCTGTGCCCTCCCAGGCCTTTGATCATGAACCTCAGGTCTACACACTGCACCCCACCCCAACCCTCCTGACCGCGAGCTCTGAAAGCCACATTGTTTGCATTCGTCCCTCGGCCCCGAGTGAACTGCCTGGCACTTGGCAGGGCAATGTCCTCGTGGCTGCCAGCAAATGTCCATGTGCTCCGGGCATGCCGACTGCTGTGCTATCAGCCAGAGAGGACCTGGCAAACATCCGCCCCCAAATCACACGCTGACCGACACTCTCCTCTCTGCCCTCGCTTTCCCAGCCACTTCCAATTTGCACCTTACATTCCCAGCGAAGAACCCAGGTGTGTGTGAAGGAAAGCGGTTAAAGCATCACGGCACGCACACCAACAACTCCTGGGTGCCTGGTCTAATCGCGTGCCAGGCCCCCATTATCCTCGTCCCTGCTCCTCACGGGGGCAGGTGGCAGAGTTACGGGTGCCTATAGCTTTAAGGACTGCTGCTATGAGGAAGTTCATACGTGAGATCTGAGCAGACAAGCTAGGTCTGGGAGGGAGGGATTCCTTGCACAGAGTCCCTATAGAGACTTCCTGCCTGCCCTGAGCCATTCAATCTCGTTGGGGGTGGGGGAAGGGAGGGAGTTCCACTAACTGTAATTCCAGCTGCAGCCAGGTTTGGGAGCCCCCACAAAGTCAAGCTAAAAAGGAGAAACATGCTAGTCCATTTTCCCTCTTTCCATCCCCTGGGCCAAGGAAGGTCTCCGCTTCACCCTGAACTGAAATACTTGGTTAACCATGCGACCCCTGTGGGCACACCTGCTGTTATGGCCCAGCCAGTGCGTGCAAAACACACACACACACACACACACACACACACACACACACCAGTCTGACTCTCTCTGACCCCACCCAAGCCACCTGCTCTCTCAGGCCTGTGTTTGCTCCTCTCCTAAACACACAGGCCTCAGACTGACTGGAGTCAGCTGCCTGGATTCAGATCCCGGCTCTACCACTTGCCAGCTGGTGACCCCGGGCTAACGACAGCTCCCCTGAGCCTCCGTCGCCTTACTTTTCCACGGGGGCTGCCCATTCACAGTATTGTTGTGGGGAACACGCATGCACAGTGGGGAAGTGCTGAGAGCAGCGACAGCCACTGTCTTTGTCATTAGAACGGTCACTATGACTGTTAGTCTCCTTCCAGGCTTCTGTGGTTCTCTACACACTCACAGGTCCACTCCCGACTTTACACAGGCGCGCTGCTGTGCCCCCACACACGTGTGCACACATATGGACACACTGTCACAGCCCTGAGCTAAGCCGACACAGAAACGCACACGCACATGTGTAGAATGCTAACCAACCTCTCTTCTGTCGGGAAACCACGGCCTGCAGTCACCCAACGCCCCTTTAGACACACAAGTCATCGCTCACGGGGACGAGCAGAAACGGAGCCCGAGACTGGCTGGCTGACGGCACAGCAGGCCTGGACCTGCTCCCCCAAACCTCTCTCCTCACCCCCTTGGCCAGAGTTCCCCAGTGGGAGGATGACTCCAGGACACGAGTGGGAGTCTGAAGTGGGAAAAGCCTCCCAGACAGCTCACTCTGAGGCCAGCTGGCAGGAAGGGACTGGCCGAGCCCAGGTCCAGAATCCAGGCCTCCTGACTCTTAATTCTGGGCTTTCTCTCGGTCCCAGACTGGCTCCTTCCTAGACTTTGTGCTTCCTGTGGGCACAACCTATTGTGCATATGATCTCTGATGCCCCGGGTACCCGGCCTAGAGTAGATGCCCAGTAGGTATGGAATGAATAAATGAATGAGCGAATAAGTGAATAAGTGAGAGGGCAGCGGAGGAGTCCCAAGCAGATCTTGCTCCTACTGCTTCCCCAGCGCTGGTCCCGAGGGACAATGCTCAGGGCAGCAGCAGTCATGCCAGCCCACACTGCCCCGGTCGAGCCTCCAACACTGGCTAAGACATCTCTGGGTGAGGGCTCATGGTACCTCTTTCTGAGCCCCCAATTTTCCAGAATCCAGGGCAAGGCCAGGATGCACACTCCTCTGGATCTTGCCTCAGAGTCCTCTCTTCTAGACACAGGGATGGGGCTGAATACAGCCCTGCCTGCCCTTCTTCAGGGCACCGCACGCTCCTGGGGCCGGGTTCCGGATCTGAGCGCGAAGCAGAACTGGCCCCAGCCCTGCACCGTCCCATCTCCTGGGTGCATGTCTCCAATGTGGCACGATAAAGTGACAAAGTGATAAGGTGATAAGGTGAACCGCGGCACAGCCCCTGAGCCCCGGCATCCCCTCCTGGGCTCTCCCAGCCTCTGAGAGAACACGGGCCCCATTCAGCACCCGGGTAAGAGTTGGCGCCACTTTCTGGATCAGACAGAGGTCAGCCTCTTCCCCACACAGAGAAGCCAGGCCCGGCCAGTGGCCTTCCGCTGCGCATCCTCAGCCGGCCATTCGCGATTTGGCCACCCCCCACCCCGTCCTTCCAGCCTTGTCCCCCAGTCCTCCCATACGAGAAGGTGCCGCTGCAGCTAACCGGGTCCTCCCAGGGCCCCCCACGTGCCCGCCCCTGTGCCCAGTCTAGGGTCCCTCCTGCCCTGGCTCGGTTCCTCCCTAACACTGTCTGTTCCTCCTGGCTCTCAGGGCTCAGCTCCCGCATGGAGCCTGCCCCAACCACAGAAACCTCCTGCCCTCCCTGCTGCCCCACCCCTTCAGCCACCCCTTCCCTGGTCTCCAGGACTCCTCCCGGGCGCTCCTCCCACGCTTTGGCCCCTCTTTCTCAGTCCTTCTCCAAACCCCTTTCCCTCTCAGTACCCCCCTCACCTTACCCCCCGCCGGGGCTGAGTAGTTCCTGGCTCTGCCCTCACCCTTGGTTCTCCCCACCCCACACAGGGTCTTGGGTGACATCACCCACTTCTGTGGCTTCCATGACTCCCAAATCCCGTCTCCAGCTGAAATCTCTCCTGAGCTCTGAGGCCTCCATGTGGACATCCCACAGTACCACGGGGTCTCTGTGTCCAACTCTCCAACCATTCAGTGACGGCACCGCCGTCCAGCCAGAATGCTGGGCATCAGCCGAGACCCCCTCCAGCCTGTCACTGCCCCAACACCTCTTGGCTACGTCCACCTTGACCCCCATCCAGAGCTCCCACCCTGGTCCAAGCCACCAGGGCGCTTTCCTGCTGGGGCCGGCCATGTGGCCTTCCTGCTTTGAGTTCTGTGCCCTCCGATCCACTTTCCACACAGCAGCCAGAGGGGTCATTCATAAGGACCAACGTGATCCCGTCACACCCTGTTTAACAGACGCTGGTGGCTTACCAGCTTTCGGATGGAGCCCCAACCCCTTAGCTTAGCCCCAGGCCGCCAGGACAGGCCCAGGCCCTGCCTCGCAGCCTCTCTGTGACAACATGCAATCAGCGCCGTGCTTCCTGACTGCCACCTCCGCGCCTTGGCACATGCTGTCCACGTGGCCGGGGAGGCCTTTCTCCTGCTTTGCCACCTGGTGACACCGCCCATAATGCAAGACTCAACTCAGAACTCGGAGGGCACTTCCTCTCGGAAGCCTCGTCTGCCCCCCACGCAGAATTGCAGACCCTTCGCCCTGTCTGCCCTCATCGATGCATGCAGCTGTTGCCGGCTGGTCGGTAGAGCCCTTGCACTTCAGGCTCTCCTGCCAAGACTGTGGGTGTCCGGGGAGGGGTGTGGGGTGCAAACCCAACCTTACCTGCCTCTGAGGGCCAGTGGGATCCGACTCTCTCCGTCGAGGGCGGGGTCCGGAGTGCAAGGGTGAGTGGGAAGGGCTGCCGGGCGTGGGGGGCTGCGATGTCTCTGATCGCCCGTCGGCCTGGCTCAGCTGGGGTGGTGGGAACTGGGACGGCGTCTGTCGCAGGTCCTCCTCGGCCAGTGTCTGCATGCAGCGTCCCCGGGGCCGGGCGGTGGGCTCTGGCCCTGGCCGCCGCCGCTCCTCGCCCTCCTCGGGCAGCGGCCGCAGCTCCTCCGGCTCCTCGTCCGTGGTGCCCGAGGTGCTGGGCTCGGCCCCCGGGGGGAAGTCCTTGAGCTCCGTCTCCTTGTCGATGATGACCCACTCCTTGCTGTCGAAGTCCTCCTCCTCAGCCAGCGGCACCGAGCGGAAGGCGTTGCTCAGGGCCTCCTGTTCCACGGAGGCCGACACGTCCATGCGGCCGCTGGCCTGCCGGTCGGCCTGGCCCGTGTCCACGGACAGCATCTGGGCCGGCTGTGAGGAGCAGGCCTGGCGCGAGGGTGAGCCGGGCAGGTCCATTCGTGACCTGCAAAGCCAGCCAGGTGGGGCTCAGTGCCGGCCTCTCGGGAGCCCCGAGGACTCCACACAGGTGGCAGGGTGGCCCGCGACATCTGGACCCTCCTGACCCTGCCACCTCTCCCACCCTGGGAGCGGCCCCGTCACCTCCTGGTTGTCACCCTCTGCCCTCACTCCCAGTAAAGCTCTCATTCATCCACTCATGCACTCCCTCGACATGCTTACTGTGTTCCAGGAATGTAAGCGCACAGGCAATAAGGTCTGCTTCCTGTGCTCAAGCAGGCGCTCCCACACCACCCCAGGGAACCTTCATCTCCCTAAAGCCAGCCTTCCGGCTGCCTGCCCCGCGCTCACTCCCCACCAGGCGCTCCCTCCTGCTGCATCCCGGGCAAACGCCTGGCCCTTGGGTTTGCAGATGGTTTTTCTAGCCTCCTCTACTCCCACCTCCAGCCCTGCCTGGCGGGTTTCACCACCTCTAACCAACTCCAGGGGCTCCCAGCCCCGAGGAAGAGTCCACATTCCTGAGTGTGGCACCAAGGCCCTTAACTGCCAGACTCAGGCCCCGTTTCCCATTCCTCTGCCAGACCCACCTCAGGCTCACACGCCTTCCCCAAATGGCCCACACGCTCACGCCTCTGTGCCTTTGCGCATGCTGTTCCCTCCACAGGCCCGTCCTTCCACCCTGTGCTGTCCACCCCAGCTCAGATGTGTGGGTCCTCTCCATCCTCCGTGGTGGACAGTTGCTCCCTGGTCCCCTCTCATCACAGAGCACCTGAGTTTACGTACCTGCCTCCCAGGGGCTGTGAGCTCTGCCAGGCGGGGACGGGCCCGTCTGCCGTCTGACTGCTCACGGCTGGGGCACGGACCTGCCTTGGGACATCTCCCACTGTTACCTTAAACTGTGCCGTGACCCTCACATTGCTTCCCGAGGCTGTCACCCAGGGGTGCACGGCCCCAGCGTGGGGGACTCCTGTCTGTCTGACAGCGTGTGGAGGACAGGCCACTACAAAAGGGAGAACTGTCCCCTCCCAAATGAACCGGGAAGGCTTGGCCCTGGGTGTGCTCACCCCGCCCTCAGCCTGCGGGCAGGGGGCTGGCTCATCCTCCCTGACATCGGCCTGGGAGGGGAGGGGTGCAGGTCGCAGCCCCTGTGGGCTTTCCCGACATACTGCCACCACCGGCCTCTGTAGGACCTGCCAACTCTGACTCCACACTGTTTTTATGGATTTGTTAATAAATCCACTTTGTTAGAATACAAACACCCTGAGGGAGGACGTCCAGGGCCTGACACTGAGAGTCCCGTGTAGACGGCTGCTGTCACTGCCTTCCCTGAGAGCACGGTTTCATGGACATAGAGGAGAGGGGGCACCCAAGGGAGAGAGGGCTGAAGATCGGGGTGAGGAGGGCAGGGAACTGAGGGGGGAGGGGGAAACCCAGATCCCATCTGCTTCAGATTTTCTCCTGCTCCCCGGAGCCTCCCCAAACCTTCTGCCCTGCCTATGAGATCCTGAAAACTCCCTTCCAGAAAAATCTCTCCGCACCCCTCTCCTTACCCTCCCCGCTCCCGGGCTCTCCGGGCCACCGGGTCAAAGGGAGGCCAGCCGAGTGCGTGAGCGTGAGCGTGAGCGTGAGCGCTTCCTGAAGACGCAGCCCTCTGTCCTGGGTCAGCACAGGGGCCTCCAGCCCCGGAGGAGCACCGGAGGGGCGCGGTGCCCCGTCCCGGAGGGGTGTGTGGTTTGGGGCAGAATCCAGAGGCGGGGCCACGCACTGGGTGTGGAAAGGCCCTCCGCCCAGAGCTGGGCCTGGGGAGAGATCCCCCTCCTGGTGCGGAGAAGGCCTCAGCCCTCTGCGGGGTGAGGTCCCCCCAGAGCCACGTGGGTGGGGATGGGGTGGGACATTGCTCCTCCACCCACCAGACCTGCCGGTCCCTGCTGGCCATCAGCCACCCGGCTCCTCTCAGCTCTAACCCCAGCCCTGCGGGCCCTGGCACAGACTCTGAGACCGGGTACAAGCCTCTCTACACTGAGTCCCCCCACCTCTGCCTGAACCCGACCTTTCCTCCCGCCCAGCCCGGGGCGGAGGGAGCAAGGCGCCCTGGACCCTCCCTGGTCCCAGACCCACCTCCTCTCATGGAGCTCCGCCCGCCCATCCGCGGTGGACAGCCTCTCCGACTCCGGGCTGTTGACCCTCCGGTAGCGCAGGGAACGGACTGGGGTTGTCGGTGAGTCTGGAGGGGCTCGCACCGGAGAGCTGGGGACCCCCACCCCTCGGTTCTGCTCCTCTTCCACCACGCAGGGGGTCTGCAGGAGAGGGGAGTCCATGAGCTGGGGCTGACAAGGCGGCTGTGGGTCAGGTGGTTTCTGGGGTGAAGGAGACAGGGGGGGGGGGGGGGGGGGGGGGGAGCACCAGGATGCAGTGATCCTGAGAGGGGGCGAGGCCACAGCTGGGGGCTGGGGAGGGCGCTCAGAGGACGGGGAGGGGCCCGCGGGCTGGGAAGGCCGCCATGCCCTTCTCCCGGGCTGCAGTTACTTTGCCGATGTTGATCCGGAGTTTGTTCCTGTTGACATCTGTCTCCTCCCAGACTTCAGCTTCAGGGCCCCCGGGATGGGGGGCCAGGAGGGGGCCGGGGCCCAGCCCCTCAGGGAGCCGCCCAGGCAGGATGGGGGGTGCGTTCTCCTGGTCACTCAGGTGCTCGCCCTGCAGCACGTCCTCCGTGTTCTCCCGCAGCAGGTCTCCAGGCACCGGCGTCACGTTGACCACCCTGGAGAGGCCGGAGGGGTGATGGGCAAGGCTGGCATGGGTGCCCTCTCCTGCCAGCACAGGCCCTGGAGATCACTGCCAGATGGGCATGGGCACAGGGGAGGCCCCAGCAGGGGTAAGGGTGGCTCTCGGCCCGTCCCCACCCCGGCTCACAAAACCTCCGAGACCAGAGGGTTGTAAGATGTGGCTGTCCGGACGGGCACACCACCACCTCGCTCCATTTAAGAGATCCCGCCCGGCTGGCCTGGCTCAGTGGTTGAGCGTCGACCTATGAACCAGGTGGTCAGGGTTCGATTCCTGGTCAGGGCACATGCCCGGGTTGCAGGCTCAATCCCCAGTGTGGGGCATGCAGGAGGCAGCCGATCAATGATTCTCTTTCATCATTGATATTTCTCTCTCTCTCTCTCTCCCTTCATCTCTGAAATCAGTAAAAATATATAAAAAGAGAAAGAGAGAGAGACCCAGCTGCTTCCTAGGCAGGCCCAGCCGGATTCCCACTGCGATCACTGCTTGGCTTCCTTTAGTCCAGGAGTGGGCATAAAGAGAAGGATCACTTGAGGTTAACTGAGCGACGTCTTTATAGATCTGAGCACCATAGCGTGCTGACAAGTCCTGCGGAGTCTCCTTCCCAAAGGTATCCCCGGAGCCCCGGCCTGTCTCCCTGGCTCACTCCTGGGGTTGGGTAGGGAGCCCCTTCTCACGTGGCCACCTTCTCCTTGTGCTTGTCACCGGTGCTGACATGGCTCCCCACCATTACAATCACCCTCGACTCCACTGAGAGCCTCGGAGGGTCTCCCTCTGCACCCCCGGGGGTGGGGGTGGCCTCGGACATGCTCCCTGGATGAACACACGTGAGCTGGAGAAATGACACCTGTGGGCTCTGGCAGTCTCACTGTTGGCTTCCTGATCCCCACTGAGGTCAGCAGCCCCAAATGAGGACCTAACGCTGCACCCGGGTTGAGGGTGCAGACGTGGCAGAACTTCCTGGGATTTGAGAACCCCCCTGTTGAGCACCGAGAATAGGAGAGACGGCCAGGTGTGTCCAGGTGGGAAGAGGAGGAGAGAGCAGGCAGCTCTGGGCAGGGGTCATAGGCCCCCCCAGCCATTGCCCCTCCGAGACTCACCCGAACATGGCTGCCGTCTGCCGCGTGTTCTGCTGGGGCGGGGTGGAGGTGCTCGTGGACAGGAGCGCGTCCGTGCCAGCCTTCTCCCAGTCAAAGGCCTCGTTCTCAGCGATGCCCCTCTCCTTCATGCTGTTCTCAAACACCGACATGATCAACTGCAGGGGCGGGGGTGGTGGGAGGACAGAGAGGTGACCCTGGGGCTCCCGGGAGGAGGGGCAGTTGCTGGGATGGCAGTGGGGAGAGAGGGGCCTTCCAGGACAGGGTGGGCCAAGAGGAGGCATTGGAAGGAGAAGGGCACATTGATTTTTCAATGAAAACATGCACACAATATGCAAATCAGCATGCAAATTATCATCTTGGTTTAAGCCCCACTGGCTGGACATAAGCCCCCTGAGACCTGTCCCCTGTTGACCCGGCTCCAGACTCCTTTGCTATTTCCAGCATCTCAGCAGAAGCCACAGCAGCTGCAAACCACTGTAGTTCCCAAACCCACCACCTGGGGGCGGGGTGTGCACAGGCAGCTTCCCTGCCGCAATGCTTCCCGCCCACCTCTCCTCTCTGAGGCCTCCCGGGTCCCCCCACCACACAGCTCCCTTGGTTGGGCACAGTGCATGGGCTTGAACTTCACACACCCACCTGCCCTTTCCACATCTCTAGCCGCCAGCACAGGGCCCAGCACAGGGTGTGCTCACAGCCGTTTGGTCTGGGGGACCCCGCGAGGCTGAGCTAAGAACTGGCTGGGGGAGGTGGGGGTGGAGAAGAGGGGGGAATATATGGCCTCCTACTGCCCAAGTGTGGCATCTCTGCCAGCATGCAGGGCTCTGCGCTCAGCTGTTTTCCCCACTCTCTGATCAGGGTCGTGGGTCCTACAGGGGTGTGTGGGCCTTGCAAAGAGCACTGGACTTGGAGTCAGATGTGCCTGAGGCCAGCCCTGCTCCTACCCAGGCTACCAGGCCTCAGTTTCCTCATCTATGACATGGGCACAGTCACCCCACTTGGACTCCTGCAGAGTTTGGTGCAAAGTGCTTGAAAGCACTTGGCTTGATTGTTGAATGCTGAAACAATGACATAAGGAACACACAATTATCACCAAAGCCTTGTTTTGAAACTTAAATAAATTAATGCACGAAAAGCACTGAAAACAGGGTAAACTCTTGATAAATCTTAGCTGTGCCTACTGTTCATAAGAGTGCAAAACAGTTTCGTGCAGTTGGAGGGCCAGGGGGAGATGGTCAGGGCCACGCTGGCAGGGGCACGGGCCTCGGCAGGAGGGTGCTGCTGGCGGAGGTCGCCCACAGAGAGGTGTCCGGGGACGCAGGCGGGCGGCAGGCTCCCCCACCTGGTAGTCAGGCTTGGTGAAGTAGTCGAGGCTGGCGATGTGGTCCAGGAACAGGTGGAACTCAGAGGGCATGTGCTTCAGCAGCATCCGGTGCTCATACTTCTCCTTGATCATCCCTACCTGCTCCTGGAGGCAAGAGGCACAGGGAGATGGAGCCCAGCTGCCCCCACCCCACCGGCCGCCTCAGATCCAGCTGCACGGGACTCACCTTGTCCTTGATCTTCCTCCAGGGCAGCTGCCCCACTGCAAACTCCACCAACATGTAGAAGAGGGACCACAGGTCATCATGGCGGCCCATCTCCTGGGGTGGAGAGATGGGTGGGGGGGGTCACCCACAGCTCTCAGGTCATTCCCTGGGAGCAGGAGGCTGACCCTCCACTGAGGCACATCAGTCAAGGAGACCTGACACCCAGGCATCTGTGGGCACAACTGAGGTCTCCCTGAAGCCATGGCTCTCCCCCCGATCAGCCAGCACACATGGAATCACAGTCAGCACTTCTGTGTGTGCTGCCCGGCTAGTGTGGCTCAGTGGTTGAGTGTCGACCCATGAACCAGGAGGTCATGGTTCCATTCCTGGTCAGGGCACATGCCCAGGTTATGGGCTTGATCCCCAGTGGGGGGCGTGCAGGAGGCAGCCGATCGATGATTCTCTCTCATCATTGATGTTTTCTCTCTCTCTCCCTCTCCCTCTCTGAAATCAATAAAAACATATCTATATTTTAAAAACTTCTAAATGCTTTCTCACCCCACAGAGATTTGTGTTGAGAACAGAGAGGAGAGGAGCCCCACAAACAAGGAAGAAGGGGGAGTCACAGGCAGAACCTTCCTCCAATGGGGGTCTCTGGAATGGCAGCCTCCAGCCCCTGCCCCATCCTTCTCTCCGCACCTCCAGGCTGCCCACCCCACCCTCTCCCTCAGCAGCACGCTCTGCCCCTGACCTTACTGCCCTTACGTCCCTCGGGGCTGGCTCTGCCACTCACCCGGTTCTTGTGGGCATTGACCGAGGCATAGCGAACAGTCCCTCGAAACCCGGCCACGTTCCGAGGCTGCAGAGGAGAGAACACCACCGGGAACCTCACCTGCTGCCCCGACCTTGGCCCTGCTCAACCCTGCTCACCAAGCCTGCCTCTGCCTGCTTTAACCAGGACTGCCTCCCCGCGGCACCCCCCACCCTGTCACCTTGGCCTGGTCAGGAGCAAACCGGACACTCCAACCTCAGTCCGAAACCTGCCTCCTGCCCCGGTGTCCGTCCTTGGCCAGAGTGTGGGGGTGGCAGATCACTGAGTGTGGGGGTGGCAGCCATCAAGAGCCCAGGCTGAGGGGGGAGGGGATGGCCAAGTATGCACACAGAGAGGGGTGCTGCTGGCACCGAACACAAGCCGGGCCTGGTCAGGCAGCGACAGGGAAGCCTGGGGAGGGCCCCCAGGACTGCCGTGTGAAGCGGTACTCACGGGCCGAACGTCCCCCGTGGTGTTGGTGTACTGCCGGGCCAGCCCGAAGTCCAGCATGTAGCACTTCCTGTAGGTGGACGGCAGCCGGCCCATGGCAAAGTTCGACTGCAGGAAGACAGCAGTGTGAGCGCTGGGCTCCAGGAAGCAGCGTGCGGGACCCTCAGCCCACATACCCTCACGTAAGAGTAAAACGCCAGCCGGCGCAGCACCTCATCGGAGGGGCAGGTGGGATTCTCCCCGTTTTAGAGATGAGGAGAATGAAGGTCAAGGGGCTCAGGGGGCTGGTCCAAGATCACACAGCCACTGATGGCTGAGCTGACGGCTGAAACAAGGTCTGTGGCTCTAAATCCTTGGGACTCCCCAGTAGGACAGTGAGGCCTAGTCTAACTGAGGAGGAGGGCACCTATAGTGTTCTTGCTGTGTGACCTTGGGCCATTCAACCAACCTTTCTGAGCCCCAGTTTTCACCCCTTAAGAAGGGCACTTTTTTCAGCACCAAGATCCAAGATGTCACACAATTAGCTACTTGGAGTTCTTGACAAAGGCCCAGCCCTGGTCCCCTTCCCTCAACCCCCCTGTGCTTCCCCGACCCTTCACCTTTCTAGGTTCAAGGACTCTTCAGGTCAGGGGTGAAGGAAAGGGAGAGAAGTTCAGGAGAGGGCATGGGCATGGCCCAGGGCGGACAGGGCTGTGTGCTCCTGCGAGGCAGGTAAGAGGCAGCGACGGGGCTTGGGATGGAGAAGAAACCAGGGGCCCCGGGAGGGAGAGGAGGTGTGGGGCAGGGCAGCCCTCACCGGCTTGATGTCTCGGTGCAGGAAGCCCACGGAGTGGATGGCCTCGATGGACTCCAGGATCTGCTTGCCCAGCCGCAGGGTGGTGCTCAGCGTGAAGGTGCCTCTGGGCTGGCTGCGGCGCAGGTCAGCCAGGTTCCGGCCCTGGGGGGAGGGGCAACCTTGCTCAGCGGCCGCCCCACCACCACCACTGGGCCCTCTGCCCAGCCTCGCCCCCAAGGCTGTGGCCGCGTCCCCCTCCTCCCGGGGTCGCAGTCTCCCTTCCTGCCCCCCCCCCAGGAGTTGCAGCCCACGTCCCTGGGTGACTGGAGGGAGGATGCGTGGGCCACGGGGACTCACCTGGAGCTGCATCACCACGTAGTTAAACTTCTCATTCCGGCCACAGCCAATGAAGCGGCACACGTGGTCCTTCCCTGGGGACACAGACAGGCGGCTCCCAACCCCTGCTCCTCACTCCCCACCCGCAGGTGGGCTCCCAGCGTATTCTGGATTCCTGGTCCCCCTGCCCTTCCTCCCATCGCTCTTCGACTCTGGTCCCCTCTTCCCTCCACCACACTACACCTCCCAGCCTCTAACCCATCACCTCTCCCAGCCCCTGGCTCCATCACCTCTCCCCTCCCATCCTCCTGCCCTAGGCCCGTACCTTGCAGCTTTTTGAGCACGGCCACCTCCATCTTGAGGACCTGCTTGGGCTGCTGGGCCGACTCCACCTTGAGGGCCACGTTCTCCCTGGTCAGCAGGTCCATGGCCTCGTAGATCTCACCAAAGCCCCCACCTCCAATCTTTTTCAGCTACAGAGACAGGTGAGGGGGATGGGGGACACAGGGATCAGGCTGAGCAGCTCCTCATCCCAACCATTGCTGGGTGGGATCCTTCATTGATGGGGGCAGGGGCCATCCTTGAAGGGGAGGACCTCACGTCTCCCTCCTTGCCCCGCCCACCAGGGCCCCCACCTCCTTTCCTAGTGCTGGAGACAGACAGCTCAGCCCATGGTGGACACACACACACACACACACACACACACACACACACACAGGGCCAGATGGCAGTGGGCAGTGGGAAAGGGTATGAGATGTGTGACTTCATATAGACATGGAGCCAAGGTCACGTGGATCCTGAAGAGATAATCGGCTGTCATGAATCTTTTCTTCTCTGGAAGGACAATCAATATCATGCTCCCCCATCCGCTGCCTAGATTGAGCAACCTCCGGAAGGAAGACCAATTTCCAGAACCTCCCAGCTTCAGGGCAGACCCCCCGGAAGGGGTTAGCAGAGTCCGAAAAGGTGTCACCAGAGTATTGGGTGGGGGAGTATTTGGGGAGGAGACCATTCCTGCTCTGAAGCTCACCTCCCTCCCTAGGCCCCTGCAGGTGCCCCCACCCCGGCGGGCCGCCTCTTCGGGGCGGGGGGACACTGGAGCATGTGGGAAAGGAGGTTTGGAGTGAATCTGCTTATTCCCAGGGGCAGTGCAGTGGAGAGCTAACCTGCCAGGTCCTCCTCCTCCTCCAGCGTCCCAGGGCAGGTAGTGAGGGAAGACAGAGAGAACTGTGATGGAGGAAGAATCGGCAGCCGAGATGAGCAAAGCCGAGTTATGGGAGGGATGAAAGTCATGTCAAGTCAGAGGCCCAGGGATGTTGGAGAGTGAGGGTGCTGCTGGCAATGATGGGGGGACAAGGGAGAAGGCGCTGAGTTCTTTGGTTGAAGAAAGATGTACAGCTCAGTTCTCACCTCCGCAGGGAGCCTGCGCCTCACGGGTGGCCTGCCCTCCAGTGCCTTCATGTGCCTCCTGTTGGCTAATAACTGAGCTGACATTAATGACTGGGTGGAGGCACTCTGGTCAGCCAGCCGGTAACTGACCCTGAGCCGCCTGCCCCGCTGAGCCCTCCCCTGAGTATTTATTCCGCGGGAATGAAGGGAGGAGGGGGCGGGCTGGGCGGAGCACTCGGAGCACCCAGCAGGTGAGTGTTGAAGCCTCTCTGGAAAGAGAAGGATGAAGGGAAGATCTGGAAGAGGAGCGGGAGGCCGGATGGGATCCTGAAGACTCTTGTGCCCAGGAAGGAGGCAGGGAGAAGGGGGGCGGGGGGCAGGGGAGAACAGTGAGAAACCAGAGTCCCTCTCTACTTGAGACAGAAGTTGAAGGTCGACTTCCAGGAGAATTTCAGAACCAGGAGGGACAGATGCAGACTCCAGGGAAGCAACGGCACGCCTTCCCTGGGGAACTTTAAATGCGGGGGAGATTCTAGTATCTTCTGGGCTCCTTTGTGGTTTGCTGTGTGTGAGCATGGAGGAAAGGGCGAGGGGGTGGGCATCTCGGTTCTGTGCTCCAGACTCACAGCCGCCATCGCCGCTGATCCCCAAAGGGTCCCAACAACACAGGTGGGGAGTCATAGGAGTCGCCGTTCTGCACAGAGGTAAGTGCCCGGCCCCAGGTCACAGGGCTAGGAAGTAGCAAAGCCGGTGTCCTTCAAACCCGGGCAATCGGATGCAGACCCACACTCTGAACTATGGTGTTATGGGAACAGTTGATCACACTGGGGTTGAAAGTGTCGGGGCTGAGATTCAAGCTCAGATCTACCAGGCTCCAAAATCCTTGCCGGAGAGGGTAAGGAGGGTTCGGGGCCCCCAAGACTCTTCTGACACCTACTCCCCAATTTCCCAGGGTGCCCAAGGTTATTCCTCTACCACTTTCATTTCCAGAGTCTATTGTTCCTTCCTTAGTCCCCTTCTTACCCCCCCACCCACTCTTTACTGAACCTCCCTGGGGTGGGGATCCGGGCCTCTTCACTCACCCACTCACCCAACACCCTCCTCCCTGGGCCCTTACCCACGGGCCACAGCAGGCACAGTGATTAGGCCCATAATACTTTCAGGAGACAATGAAAATGTGTTCGTTTCTTTTAAAACCAGGAGGAGAGAGAAATTAACATTTCGGTCAAAAAGAAAATTTAAATATGTAATATTAATGTGTTCCTCTTTATACCACTGTAGTCATAAAATACAACTTTTAGTAATTTATTATCGAGGAAGGGGCCATAGGAGGAGAAGTGTCCAGGGCCCAGGAAAGCCAGAATGCAGCCCCGCCCACAGCCCAGGAACAGGAATATTCTCTCAAACTCCCTTCACCAGACCCTCTTCATGATCCCCTCCCCGGCCAAAGGGCCCCCCTAAACTGGAGGAGAAATATACCATAATAGGACCAGCATTCACACAGGAAAAAGGAAGCCTGGTTTCACGGCCCAGCTCTGGGTGACCTGGGGTTAGTTTCTTAAATTTTTGGAGGTTCCACTTTTCCTCCTCTGTAAAATGAGAGAGTTGGGCTAGCATTGGTCACAAAGACCCATCAGCTCTATGGTCCGATTCTTGGATGGGCTAATTCTTGGAAAGCGTTACTGTTGGCCCAGCAGTCAGACAGACCTGGTTCTACCTACCGGTCAAGGTAACGTGACAAGTTAAGGAATCTCTGTGCCTCGGTCCCCACACCTGTGAAATGGGGCTAACAGTGTCTACGTTTTTCACAGCGTCTGGCAATAGTAAGTGCTCAAAACAAATGCTGAGTTTTTGTTACTATTATTGTTTGTGATTCTACTTCTGAGAATCCTGCCTCAAGAAGAATGCAAGGTTATTATTTTTAAATACTCCATCTGGTGTCACTGACCCTCATTTTCGCCTGGCTACCGCCTGTCTCTGGCAACTTGTTCTTGGTTCCTGAGCTCTGTCCCATCCCTCATGGGGAGATGGCTGAGGGAAGCGTCTGGCACCCCACCATGGCTAGTTGTCCAGGGGCCAGGGAGGAAGTGAGCGGTAAAGAGAGGTAAGCTGGCAAAGACTGCATGCATGCCCGCTTTCCCTAACTCCCTCTTGTCATCTCTCTCCCACTCATCTCCCACTTCCTCCCAAAGAAACACAAGAAAGTTATAACCCAAACTCACGAACACCATCTTTTTCTCACCTCTTCAGTGCAAATGTCTGCCTGCCTCCAATCTGCCAGCACAAGAAGCTCTTGTAACATTCCTCATTTTACCAGACCTTCATTCCTTTGATTACTGTCCTGGCTCCTCCTCCCCCAATCTCTGTCTTGTTACTCTCCCTCCCAGGAAGCTCCCGTGGGGACACAGACAGCCCCTACCTGCAGCTTTCCAGCTGCTCCAGTGTGACCCCCTCCCGAGACATCCCTGAAAAGGCTGCCACCATTGCCCCTGTCCCTGGCCTCTAAGGGACCTGCCCAGCGGAGTGGTTGTTGCCATGGAGACCCACCTGCACCCAGGCCCCACTCTCCTCTCAACCCCTAACCTAGTTGAACCTCTCCCAACACACACACACACACACACACACACACACACACACACACACACACCGAAAGAGAGAGGCTCAGTATAGACCTGACCTGTAATGCTTTCCTTCTCTTCCTCCTGGCTCCCCACCCAGGTGCAGATCCACAGTTCACACACTGTCACCCCGAAAACCTAGGGCCCAGCAGCCTGCCCCCACAATAAGTGGCAAGCAGAAGCTCTTATGTGAAGGAAAGACGGGGGGGTGGGGGGAGACACGGATTGATTTACAGTAGGTCCTGTTCCCCAGACACTGCCTTTTCCCTAACCTTCAAGTGTCCCCCTCCCATCCAGACCCCCCCCCCCGGAAGGCTTGGACTACAACTCCCAGCAGGCCGAGCAGCCTGAAGTCCTGGGCTGGAGGAGCAAGGCACGCTGGGAGATGGAGTCTCGGCGTGTTGCACCTGCCGCAGGAACCAGTGAGGGGAGGAGGGTGGATGGAGAAGATGGAGTGCGGGTGCGGTGGGAGCAGGCTGCGGGGCCTCTTTCCCGGAACCCAAGCCTTTCCATCCTCTGCGGAAGCGGACGGACACATGCTCACTCACTGCCCTTCTCCAAGGTCCGGCAGAGAAAGAGCCCCCTCCCCCACCCTCCCTCCGCCCCCACTGAGCTCTGCAGCTCCAGCTCAGACTTCCAACCAGGAGTTGTTCCAGGCTGGGACGGACCAGCGTGACCTAGCCGGGAAAGGGGTGAGAGAGGGCGGGGCTGGAGAGACGGCCCTGGGAGAAAGCGAGTGTCCACAAGTGCAGGCATAAATAAGGGCCTGCAAGCACTATGCAAATGAGCTCAGGGGCACCTCCCTCATTAGGTTGGTGCGCTAAAGGCACCTGTTTTTTACTGGTCTCCAGATCCCCTCCTCCCTCCTCTCCCGCCCCTCCCTCTGACCCGCCGGTCACTCACTCACCACCTTCCAGCGATCCTTGACCACGTAGTTGGCCGGCAGGATGTCGGCCTGCTCCCCTCCCCCACTCATGTTGGTTTCGTCCTTAGGAGCAGCCGCTAGGCCCTGCATCCGCCAGCCGGAGGGAGGGGTGTCCGCAGGGCCTGCCCTGGGGGGGCCATCTACCTGGGGGAGTGCAGAGGGGCTGTGAGTGGAGAGGACCAAGGACCACCTTGCAGATATGCTGAAGGGGAGTTCCATCCTTCCCAGGCCCACTAGATGGATGCTCCAGGGGCTGCTGGGGAAAGCAGCCGTGGAGGTCAGAGGAGAAGACAAACACTCTCCACGGGAAAGGAGATACAAACTACTAACTAGAGATGTGAGAACCAGACACACATGCATGGGAAAAGGAGAGGACAATGATTGTGAACAGGCTGTGGGGAAGGTGTTTCCCAAAGAGACATGTGCTAGCTAATGTGGGGGAGACTGCCTACCAAGGAGCACACAGCCTGGCACTCAGGCTTGGACTGGGGAGACCTAGGCCGAGGAGGACCAATCTGAGTGACTCCACCTGTGACCCCTGGCACCCACCCCTTCCCTGTGCCACAACATGCCGGGGAGAGGTGCAACTGAGGCTTATTGAAAGGGGAGAACTGCTGACGAAGGGGTGACCCGTGGGGGACACACGGCAGTGACAGAGACCTGCGCACCCACCAGGGGAGATGTGATCATCAGAGAAGGAGGAGACACCCAGCAGCCCCTCGAGCCTGGTGCTGAGCGAGGAGATGCAGCTGCCGGGAGGCACATGCGTTCTCCGTGTGCCTGAGAGGGCAAGGATAGGAGCGAGGAGGTGAACATGAGGCAATGGACTCAAGGCTTGGATTTTAAAGGGACAGCAGCATAAGGCCTCTCGGAGGGAGAGAGGCAGGTTGAATTGGGGGGAACTGGGGACTGCAGGGAAGCAGCCTAACAAATGAGAGACAGGAGGAGCAGGTCTGGGGAGCGTGGGGTGAGAGAGCCTTTGGCCACACCTTTCTGTGTCTGCTCAGGGACCAAGCAGGAACACGGCTCCTGTTGCATTAGGATAGGTACAAGCTGGGTATGGGGGAGAGCGTCGCAACTGTGAGGCTGGGAGCCAGCCAGTGTCACCCAGGGAAATGCAAGGGTGTGCATGTGTGTCTGCGTGTGTATCTGTGCATGTATCCCTCTGTGTGAGTGTGTGTATTGTGTGTCTTTTTTATTAACTTTATTTGGGTGACATTGGTTAATAAGATCATATTGGTTTCAAGTGTACATTTCTATGATACATGTTCTGTATATTGCATTGGACCCACCACCCAAAGTCGTCATCTTCCATCACCATGTATTTGTCCCCCTTTATCCTTTTGCCTTTCTGTATGTGCCTGTGTGTGTGTGTGTGTGTGTGTGTGTGTGTGTGTCTTTGTGTCTATGCCTGCACATCCATGTCTGTGTGTGCTTGTGTGTGTTTTTGTGTCTCTGTGTGATATGCATGTGTAGGCAGGGAGCCAGAAGAGATAACTTGAGATCTCTGCCAACCGAGTACAGGAGTGGAACCAGGGTCTTTTCTTCCCCTACACTTTCTACAAGCGCACTGCTCTGCCCTCACAATGACCCTGGCATCACAGAGGGAAGGAAGTCACTCGGGCTGGGGTTGGGGTGGGGGTGAAGAGGAGGAAAGTGCCTAAGATACCTATGGATGGGGTGGGAACTCCATAAACCTGTCTTTCCTTGGGATGGGATAATGCCCCAGGGCTCCTGTGTCCAGCCATCCTGATGGGGGAGGGGGGCAGCATGGAATGGTGAAGGCATGGAGACATCCTTCGACAGGTCATGGTGTGCCACGAGGGACATGTGGAGAAGGGATCTTCATGGGGAGGAACACTGTCACTCTTGTTCTGTCTTTCTTCAAGTGACTCAGCTGACTGTTTCCTCCAGTCCACACAACTGCAGAGTATCAGAACTGCCCTCAAACAGGCCTCTGCCCTCCTCCTGCCAAGTGGCACAGGGGGCAGGAACTTGCAGGGCAGAGAGGGCAACGGCAGGAGGAAGGGCGAGTTAGGGTTGGGGGAGGGGGGGAGTCTGGAATACACGTGGAGGAGACAGGTTGAAGACAAGATGAAAGGACCAATTGAACGGTAGGGAGGGGTCCTTGAGGAGTTGAACAGGGTGACCTCTGGTGGGCCTTCCAGTCCTGTGAGGGTGGGTTCTATAGGTTGATGGGGGAAATTTAGGTCCTGCTCCCCTTTATTGATGGGCAAGCCTAGAAGGAACAGATGAGGTGGGAAAGGAAGAGTGGAAACAGGAGGACGAAAGAGGGGTCCCTGCTTCTCCCTACTCACCATCCTTCCCACTCCCTGCCTCAGAGGACTACACGCAACTCAGACTAGGATTGGATGACACGCACACAAGTAATGTGGCTGCCCCACTGCTGCCCCCTCAGGACCCTGTGGGTGTGTGGAGGCATGGGTGTGCGTGAGAGAGGGCTTTCAGAGGGGGTTTTTATGGACCTGTATCAGAGAGCGTGTTTGAGAGTGTGGGGCTGATGAGGGAGAGCGAGGTCTAAGTGGTTGGGAGCTCATGGTATGTGAATGTAGGTGTGGATGTGTAACTATGCAAGGTGTGAGCCAAGCATGTGTGGGAATCTGGGAGCCCAGGTGAGGAGAGGTAACGGAGACCAGTGAGGGCTAATGGGAATAGATGAAAAGATGTGTGGGAGGGAATAGCGGGGAATGGAAGGGACCAGGAGTGACAGGATCAGAGGAGGGGGTTGGGTAAGACAGAGACAGGTGGGAGATCATGATGGCAGGTGAAGAAGGCACAGGACGCTGGGAGGGGTTTCTGGGCACAGCGGAAGGGGTGAGGAAGTTGGGAAGAAGGCTAGTGGCAGGAGTGGAGGGGCAGGACAAGGGAGAGAGGTTGCGGAGACAGCTCGGAACGACTGGCCAGGGGCGGCAGAAGACTGAAGCCCTGGAGACCCGGACGGAGGTTAGAAGTGAGGAGCAAAGCCCGCCGGCCGGCAGGAAAGGGTGGGTCTGTGTGCGGGGGCAGGGAGCTGGTCCAGGCCTCGGTGCGGCCCAGGCAGTGTAGGCCAGCGTCCCGGCCCCGGCGGGCGGAGACGGCAGCAGGGAGGGGGCGCTGGGGCAGCTGCGCTGGGAGGGGAGCCAGGCCCGAGGCCCCGCGAGTCCACAGAAGGAGCCCCCTCCCCGACCCCCGCCCGGCCCGCCCGCCTCACCTGCTCTGTGCCCGCTGCGGCGGAGGCTGCGGCCGCGGAGGCAGCGGCTTGGGGCGGCGCATCCCCCGGGACCGGGGCGGGGTGGGGGCGGGGGCGGCTCAGTGCGGCGCTGGGCGGCCCGCTCCCTCCGGCGGCGGCGGCAGCGGCGGCGGCGGCGGCGGCGGCCTCCGGACCGGGACCATCCCGGCCCGGCCGGCCCCGATCCTCCGCGGGCGACAGCGGTGGCAGCGGCAGAGCGGGGAGCTGCCCACAATGCACTGCGCCGCCAGCATCAGCACCAACCCTGACATCACCGCCCCACCGCCCTGGCTCTTACATCACCGCCCTTTCTCTGACATCACATTCTACTCCGCTCCTCTCTCCTCTCCTGCAGCTCTGGGACTCGCGCGCGTGTGGTTCTGCTCTGGCTCTTAGGATCTCCTCACTGGTCTCAAGAGATCACTTGATCCCCGTCCCCCAGCAGGGCCCCATCACTCCTCACCTGTCCCCATACGCCTCACCTGTCTCCATCGCCCTTTCCGTCTGCACTCCCAGCGTGTTCCCATCACTCCCCGCCTGTCCCCATCAGCCTCAACCGGTTCCCTCGCTCCATCCTCCATTAGCTCATATTACTTTCCTCTAAGCTCACTTCCCCTCCCTGCCATACGTCCCCACCCCCTTCCTTCTACCCATCCCTCACCTATAACTCTCACCTCACCACACATACACCTGACCTCCTGGCCCAACCTGGCTCTCTCTCTCTTTGGCCCTTCCTCCCATCTGCTGGCAAACTCTGCCGTCGTCTCTGACTGCTCACCAAATAAGATGCACTCCTTGACCGAGACATTAAACATTCTTCCTCCAGGGCCCCACAGAGGCTACGACGGTCCTTCTGACAGATTGGGGTGCTCAGCATTCACTGGACACACTTTGCACATTGTCTCTCTCAGGTCCTTCCTCCCATGCTCACGCCTTCGATAAATGCACACTGAGCACCTTCAACAACAACCACAGCAGCAGCTACTGACTCCTGCCACTGTTCTGACTTCACACATATTAATTCATTTAATTCTCATAACAGTCCTATGAGGTAGCGGTACTGATGTTGTACCCATTTTATAGATGAAGAAACTAAGATACAGAGATTTGAGCACTTGCCTTAGGCTCCACAGCTAGCGAGGGGCAGAGCTGGGATCCAAACCCTGGCTCCAGAGTCCATGCTCCTGCCCACTCTGCTGGGAGGAAGTGCCACTGAGGCTGCAAGACCAGTCAGAGGAGGCATCTCAGAGGAGGTGCATTCAATTGTCATTTTTTATTTATTTTTTATTTTTTAAAAATATATTTTATTGATTTTTTACAGAGAGGAAGGGAGAGGGGGAGAGAGTTAGAAACATCGATGAGAGAGAAACATCGATCAGCTGCCTCCTGCACACCCCCTGCTAGGGATGTTCCCACAACCAAGGTACATGCCCTTGACAGGAATCAAACCTGGGACCCTTCAGTCTGCAGGCCGACGCTCTATCCACTGAGCCAAACCGGCTAGGGTTCAGTTGTCATTTGAAGGATTAGAAAGGGCCAGGGCAGAGGTGGGAGAGGTTTCCAGGCTGGGAGGAGAGCCTGAGGTGGCAGGGGGAGGCAGTGCAGGGTCACGAAGGGCCTTTGTGCTCTGCTAAGAAGACTGGGTTTCCTCCCCGTGGTTTCTGAAAGTGCAGTGGGTGGGGTGGTGTCATCTGAGGCCCCTTCAGAGTCTAGGCCACCTTTCCCAGCTGCTTCCCTCTCTGGGAATGTCCCTTGGCCTAGGAAGATGCCTCATCCCAGACCACACGCCCTCCCTGGAGCATCCCAGACCTGATCAACGATCAGCCTGTGAGAGCAAAAGCCTCCACCCTCCTCCTCACCTCAGGACAGCTCTGGAGGGACATCCATTTTCAAAACTCCTGAGAGGGTCCGCCGAGGCTTCTGTTGAGACTGCAGCAAAGCTCCGCGTCCCCTCCGCCCAGCGCTGCGCTCTTCACTCCTCCGTGGATGCTGGTCCTCGGAGCACTTACCTGTGAGCCGGCTGCAGGGTCACCTCTGTTTCAGAGCCAGTGCCCACAGCAGGCGGACCTCCCGACAGGAAATCACTGAAGAGTTCTGAGCAGCAATGAGACACAGTCTGACCTGAGTACCGGGTTAGAATTCTAAGTTGGCCATTTGTTTCAGTGCTTAAAAGTGTTGCTCTACGGTCTTCTGGCTGCATTGTTTCTGATGAGAAATCTGCAGTTACCCTTATCTTTGTTTCTCTCTCTGTAAGGTGTCTTTTTCTCTTCTGACTACTTTTCAGATTTCCTCCTTATCACTGGTTTTAAGCTATTTCATTATGATGTGTAATTTGATTCATTTTTCTTGTGCGTGGGGTTTGTTGAGCTTATTGTATCTGTGGATTTACAGTTTTCATCAAGTTTGAAATATTTTCAGCCATTATTTCTTCAAATATTTATTCTGACCTCTGCTTTCCTTCAGGGGCTCCCATTACCCTGGCTGTCAGGCTGTTGGAAGTTGCCCGTTTATACTCTGTTCATTTTCTCCCCCGCCCCGCCCTGTATTTTTACTCACTGTGTTCATTTCTGATAGTTTCTACTATGTATTCAAGTTTATTAATCTCTTCTTTTTCAGTGTCTGATCTGGTAATAACCTCATCCCCTGTATTTTCATTGTAGCTTACATCTCTAGAGGTTCAATCTGGGTCTTTTAAAATCTTCCATGCTCAGTTTTTCTTCTAACTTCCTCTACATATTGAGTAATTATAAGAACTCTTTCATGCACATGTCTACTAATTTTATTATCTGAGTAATTTCTGCATTTGTTTTTAAAATATTTTTATTGATTTCAGAGAGGGAGGGGAGAGAGAGAGAGAGAGAGAGAGAGAGAGAGAGAGAGAGAGGTCAATGATGAGAATGAATCATGGATCCGCTGCCTCCTGCACGCCCCCACTGGGGAGCGAGCCTGCAACCCAGGCAAGTGCCCTGACTGTGCCCTGACTGGGAATCGAACTGTGACCTCCTGGTTCATGCTCAACCACTGAGCCACGCCAGCTGGGCTCTGCATTGGTTTTAATTTTTCTTCTCACTCTGGGTCCTATTTTCCTGCTCCTTTCCATACTGTAAATTTTGGTTGGATGCCAAATACTGTGAATTTTACCTTGCTGGACCCTGGATATTTTTCTATTTCAGTAAATACTCTTGAGCTCTATTCTGGGATGCAGTTTATTTACTTACAAATAGTTTGATCTTTCCGAGATTGAAGTTTTAAGTGTTTGTCAGGTGGGACCAAAGCAGCTTCTAATCTAAGGCGAATTTCCCCACCCCTGGAGCAAGCCCCCCCGGTATCGTTTACCCGATGCCCCGTGGACGGTGAGCGCTCCCATGTCAGCTGGAGGGAACGGTCACTATTTCCATGCTTGAGTGAGTGCCGAGGAGGTCTGCTCTGCTCCTTTCAGATGGCTCTTTCCCCACTTTGGAGAGTTTCCTCACACCTGTGTGCTGAGGGAGACCCTCTGAAGACTCCAGATCTTTCCCTCCTGTCCTGGGCTCTATCCTGCAGACAGCTGCCTTGGCCTCCCAGGACCCCCACGCCCCCTCCTCAGCTCCAGGAGACAGCCAGGCTCAGCCCTCAGCCGGGGTTCCTCCTGCCCGCAGCCCGGACACCCTGCAGGCCGCACGCGGGGCCACGGGGAAGCTCACCTGGCTTGGTTTCGGTGTTCCCAGGATTACTGCCCTGTGCGGCTGCTGGCCGACGTTCCCACGCCGTTGTTTCATGTACTCCGCCCAGGATTTGGGCTGTTAAACACGGGAAGGTGGCCAGCGAGACTCACAACATTAAGATGAGCTGAGGAGCCGGCACGGTGGCTCCGTTGGTTGGATTGTCCCATGCACCCAAAGTTTGGGGTTAATTCCTGGTCAGGGCACAGACCTAGGTTTTGGGTTTGATCCCTGGTTGGGTGTGTACAGGAGGCAACCGATCGAGGTTTCTCTCTCACATCAATGTTTCTCTCTCTCTTTCTTTCCCTCTCTCTTCCTCCCTCTCTAAAATCCATAAACGTATCCTCAGGCGGGGATAAACATAAATAAATAAAATGGACAGAGGGTCTGAAATAGACATTTTCCCAAAGAAGACATACAAATGACCGACAGGTACATGAAAAGATGCTCAACATCACTCATCATCAGGGAAATGCACATCAAAACCACAGCGAGACATCACCTCACACCTGTGAGGATGGCTGCCAGCAAAAACGGAAGGAACAAGGGTCAGCGAGGATGCAGAGAAAAGGGAACCCTGGTGCGCTGTGGTAGGATTGTAAGTTAGCGTAGCCGTTAGTGTAATGGCAAACAGCACGGAGATCCCTTACAAAATTACAATAGAACTATTATATGACCCAGCAATACCTCATCTGGACAGTTATCCAAAGGAAATGAAGTCACTATCCTGAAAAGATATGTGCACCCCATGTTCACTGCAGCATTGTCTACAATAGCCAAAATATGAAGCTAACCTACGTGTTCATTGATGGATGAATGGGTAAGGAAAATATACTATTCAGCCAATAAAAGAGGAATATGTTGCCAGTTGAGACAACATGGAGGGACCTTACGGGCATTGTGCTAAGTGAAATAAATCAGACACAGAAAGACAAATACTGTATCACATCACTTACATGTGGATTCTAAACACAACAAATTCATAGATACAGAGAACAGGGTGGTGGTTGCCAGAGGCAGGGGGTTGGGGTGAGTGAAATGGGTGAATGTGGTTATAAAGTAAGCAATCCTGGGATGTAATGTACAGTGCGGTGACTATAGTAATAACACTGTGTTATATATTTGAAAGTTGCTAAGAGAGTAAATCTTGAAAGTTCTCATCACAAGAAAAAATAATGTATAACTACGTTCGGTGATGAATGTTAATTGGACTTATTGTGGGGATCGTTCTGCAATATATACAAATACCCAGTCATTATGTTGTACAGCTAAAGCCGATACGGTGTTATATGTAACTCTACCTCAATGTTTTAAAATCCACATAAGAAAAATCATGAGAAACACAAAAAGGAGCAAGGAAAAGCCATGGTAAAGGTACAGCACAAAAGAGGATGATAGGAAAAATCCAAATGTGTAATTAATCACAAATACAAATGGATAAAATTCAGCGATTAATAGAGCATCAGCTTTTAAAAAAATGCAGGTATAATAAGCCCTAGCCAGTTTGGCTCAGTGGATAGAGCATCAGTCCATAGACTGAAGGGTCTCAGGTTCAATTCCAGTCAAGGGCATGTACCTCGGTTGCAGACAGAAGCAACTAATCGACGTGTCTCTCTCACACTGATGTTTCTCTCTCTGTCTCCTCCCAAACACTCTCTCTAAAAATCAATGGAAAAATATCCTTGGGTGAGGATTAGCAACAACATAAAATGCAGGTATAATAAGCTGCTTATTAGAGACACACTCGTACTATAGAAAGACTGAAACTAAAGATGTAAAAATATGTAAGTCCAAAAGAATTTATTAGGAAAAAAAGTGAATCACATCCTAAAGATAGAAAGTATACTACCAAGAACACACAACAGTTCTAACCTTGTACTTAGTGGCAGTCTCAAAACATAAATAAAAATAGGTAAAATTACAAGGAAAAAATTTTAAATCTACTGTCAAAGGGAGATTTTAACAAAATTACCTCAGTAATTGATAAAAAATGGGCATTACCTAAAAACAGTAAAGATATAGAAGATTTGAAAGCCCTAACTGGTTTGGCTCAGTGGATAGAGTGACGGCCTGCGGACTGAAGGGTCCCAGGTTCAATCCCAGTAAAGGGCATGTACCTTGGTTGTGGGCACATCCCCAGTAGGGGGTGTGCAGGAGGCAGCTTATCAATGTTTCTCTCTCATCGATGTTTCTAAATCTCTATCCCTCTCCCTTTCTCTCTGTAAAAAATCAATATATATAAATATATATATATATTTATATATTAAAATAATAAAAAATGTAACAAGCTTGATCTAATGTACTGGAATATGTGTGTATAGACTATCATATATAGATAATATATTATCTGTTACAGTGTATCTATTATAGCTATTTTAGGTACTATATGATCTGTTATATACATGAATATCTATTATACATAGATATTATATTCATACTATTATATGCAAACTAGATAATACATGTATCTCATAGATAATCCTATATAATAAAAGCATAGTATGCAAATTGTCCCCTTGACTGGGAGTTGTCCAGGAGTTCGACCAGGGGGCAAGGCTGGCCAGGGGAAGGGAGGGAGTACCCGGCTGGCAGCCAGCAGCCGGCAACCCCTAGGGACCCTACCAGTGCACGAATTTCACCACTCAGCCAGAACAACTGGTTGCTATGATGCACACTGACCACCAGGGGGCAGATGCTCAATGCAGGAGCTGCCCCATGGTGGTCAGTGCGCTCCCACAGGGGAAGCACCACTCAGCCAGAAGCCAGGCGGCGGGGAGCCTCTCCCACTGAGGCAGCGCTAAAGAGCAGTGAGCCCGGCTTCTGGCCTGTGGGAGCACGGCTCAGCCGGAAGCCGCGCTCATGGCTGGCAAGCACAGCCGTGGTGGCGGGAGCCTCTCCCGCCTCCACTGCAGGCGGGCAGTAAGGAGTGCGGGGTCCCGAACTGCGAGAGCCCCAGACTGCTAGAGGGATGTCTGACTGCCGGCTTAGGCCCGATCCCCAAAGCCGGCAGGCGGACATCTCCCGAGGGGTCCCGGACTGCGGGAGGGCACAGGCCGGGCTGAGGAACCCCCATCCCCCAGGGAACAAATCTCGTGCACCGAGCCTCTAGTAGTATACAATATTCAGGCAGAGATTGTCATCTGTTTCCTTTGCAACATAAATGAGAAAGGAAAATCACTACTTGAAAGAAAGAAACAAACAAAAACACAGGAGGGTAAATCTGGTCCCTGCTCCTCCTTCTTGGTCAGAAGCAGATGTCTGATCTGGGTGTGAAGTAGACAGCGTGTGAGGATAAACTGGGAGGATCCTCCGCATGCCGGATGTCTGTCTTCTGTGCGTCGCTCGGCCCTCTGCACATCGCTGCCTGGCATAATTTGACTTCTCTCATTCTTGAGCTGAGGCTGGCCCTTCCCAAAGCAAACAGAGGCCAGAGCCTCAGACCCTCCTTTCCTCCTTGTTATAGCTCCTTTAGTGCCTGCTGAGTGTCTACACAAAAGAATGCTTTTGAATATGTGTCCCCAGCCCGGCAGGTGTGACTCAGTTGGTTGAGTGTCGTCCCCTGCACCAAAAGGTGGCCAGGTCTATTCCCGGTCAGGTCACAAGCCCAGGTTAGGGCTCGATCCCCATTAGGGGGTGAGCAGGAGGGAGCCAATTGATGTTTCTCTCTCACATGGAGGTTTTTCTCTCAATAAAAACATATTTTTGGAGATGTATCCCCAACACTGTTAAAAGACATATTAAAAAATGAGAAAGGTTAAACCATATGTCCAAAAATGCACATTTGGGTTATAAAGAAGCATAAGGAAGTTGATTTGTGTTCATTTTTTTAAAACTTCTTTTTTGTTGTTGTTGCTGTTAATCCTCACCTGAGAATATTTTCCCATTGATTTTTTTTCTTTTAGAGCAGGGGTCCTCAGACTTTTTAAACAGGGGGCCAGTTCACTGTCCCTCAGACCGTTGGAGGGCCAGACTATAGTTTAAAAAAAACTATGAACAAATTCCTATGCACACTGCACATATCTTATTTTGAAGTAAAAAAACAAAACGGCAAAAACACCCGCATGTGGCCCTCGGGCCTCTAGTTTGAGGACGCCTGTTTTAGAGAGTAGAAGGGAGGGAGGGAGAGGAGAGAGAGAGAGAGAGAGAGAGAGAGAGAAACATCGATGTGAGAGAGACACATCAATTGGTTGCCTCCCACATGTGCCCGGACTGGGACAGGGGATTGAAACTGCAACCCAGGTACATGCCCTTGACCGAAATCGAACCCACAACCCACGTCAATGGTCTGACGTTCCAATCCACTGAGCCAAACTGGCCAGGGCTGTGTCTATTTTTTAAAAATATGTTTTTATTGATTTCAGGGAGAAGGAGAGAGAGAGAAACATCAATGATGAGAGAGAATTATTGCTCCACTGCCTCCTGCATGCCTCCCACCGGAATCGAGCACACAACCTGGGCATGTGCCCTGACTGGGAATCAAAGGTCGATGCTCGACCACTGAGCCACACAGGCCGGGCGATTTGTGTCCATTTTTATCCTTCCTATAAAAGTAAGCACAGTGGTCACTTTTGGAGGGAGCAAGGGGGCTGGGATTGGGATGGCACAGATGGAAACCTCTGGGTGGCTGTATTTCTTTTTTTTTTTTTTAATTTCTTTATTGATTAAGGTGTCACATATTTGTCCTCATCCCCCCATTCCCATCCCCCCCTCCCCACGGATGCCCCAACCCCCTGTTGAACTTAACTGTTAGATAGGCTCATATGCATGCACACAAGTCCTTTGGTTGATCTCTCCCCGCTCCCCACCACCCTCCCCTATCCTCCCTCTGAGGCCCGATAGTCCGATCGATGCCTCCTTGTTTCTGGTTCTGTTCTTGTTCCTCAGTCTATGTTGTTCATCATTTCCCCTAGATGAGCGAGATCATATGTCACTAGATATATACTTATGAGAACTGAATGTGAGACGAGCAATAATAGTTATGCTGACAGGCAAATGAATCAGTCTGTAGTGAGTTTCTTTCTAGACCAACAGTTCTTTTGAGACCCAATTTCAATGTCCACCAGTTCCTTATCTGTACATGTCAGCACTGACCCCTCAGCTCTGGATGGTGGACAAATGGTGGTAACGGAGCTCCGACTCCCTCTGGTTTGGTCTCGGCCGGACCCAGGGGCACGGCTTCACCCGGACTAAGGGGCACGTGACCTCACCCAGACCCAAGGGGCGCGTGGCCTCACCCGGGCCCGGGACCCAGCCTCACCCGGATGGATCCAGTGGCACACGGCCTCACCCGGACCCAGGATCCGGCTTCACCCGTACCCAGGGGCGCAAGGCCTCACCCGGGCCCAGGGACCCAGCCTCATCCGGGTCCAGTGGCGCGTGGTCTCACCCGGACCCAGGGGCGCGTGTGGCTGTATTTCTTAATACAAGTGCTGATTGCGAGAGCGTTTGTCTTATAATGTATTTGCTGTACAGTGGTTTTCAGCTGGTGGGTTTTACCTTATAATAAAAATATTTTTATTGTTATGTCCCCTGAATGAATGATGGATGGATCTAGGCATTGCGTTGCTAACATCAAAAAAGAGAGACAGACAGACCCTGTGCCCCATGAGGGGAGTACATGCCACCACGTGTGAAGCAGTCTTGCCCCAAATCGCACCTGAACCTCGTCAAACTTCTAGGTCCAACTTCAGTCGAAAGGACAGAGGAGCACTTTAAATGACATCACAGGGACATGGTATAGTCAGCCCCCTCCGGACTGGAGGAAACTGCAGGACAAATGAGGGGAGCGGAGAGGACGTGCCGCAGAGCATGTCAAGTAAAACAGACTAAAAGACATGCCCACCCATCACAGTGTGTGGACTCTTCGTGACTCCTGCTTTTAAACAAATAAATTGGAAGCAAACATTTCTAAACAATTGGAGATTTGGACACTGATGGAGTATTTGATGACATTAAAAACTCTTGTTAATGGCCCTGGCCGTTTGCTCAGTTGGTTAGAGCATCGTCCCAATATGCAAGGTTGTGGGTTCGGTCCCCAGCCAGGGCACATACAAGCAGCAACCCATGAATAAAGTGGAACAACAAATTTTGTCTCTCTCTTTCTCTCTCCCTTCCTCTCTCTCTAACATCAAAAATAAAACATTTTTTTTTTAAAATCTTGTTAATGGAGCCCTAGTTGGTTTTCTCAGTGGTTAGAGTGTTGGCCCGAGGACTGAAGGGTCTCAGGTTTGATTTCGGTCAAGGGCACGTACCTGGGTTGCAGGCTCGATCCAGGGTCAGGCAGGTGCAGGAGGCAACCAATCGATGTGTCTCTCTCACACCGTGTGTTTCTCTCTCTCTGTCTCTACCCCTCCCTCCCACTCTCTCTAAAAGTCAGTGGAAAAAGTATCCTCAGTTGAGGGTTAACAACAACAAAAAATCTTGTTAATGGATATGGGTGTAGAAAAAACAAGATTGGCCATAAATTTATAATTGTTGAATCTTATTATACTATTTACTATTTTCCATGCTTTATTTTTGCTTCTTTCAAAACAGCTTTGTGGGGTATAATTTACATATTGATAAAATTCACCAGTTGTAAGTGTACAATGTCATAACATTCTGTAAATTTCTAGAGTTGTGCAATCATCCCTACAATTCAGTTTTAGAACATTTCCGTCGCGCTTAGAAAGTTTCATTGAGCCCTTTCCCACCCCAGCTGGTACTGGTCTGCTTTCCACCCCTCTAAATACATATGTCTTTTCTGGACATTTACACTAAACTAGAGGCCCGGTGCCTGGCATTCATGCACTGGGGGGATGGGGTCCCTCAGCCCAGCCTGCGCCCTCTTGCAGTCAGGGACCCCTTGGGGGATGTCCCACTCCCACAGGGGGAGCGCCGCTCAGCCAGAAGCCCGGCTCACAGCTGGCGAGCAGTCCTACCTCCAAGGCAGCGCTAAGGAGCAGCAAGCCCAGCTTCAGGCTGAGCCGCGCTCCCCCTGTGGGAGCGCACTGACCACCAGGGGGCAGCTCCTGCATTGAGCGTCTGCCCCCTGGTGGTCAGTGCGTGTCATAGCGACCGGTTGTTCTGCCATTTGGTTGATTTGCATATTAGGGTTTTATTATATGGGATGGGGTCATACGACATGTACTCTTCTGATACTCTGTTAATGTGCACTTGACATTTTCCATAATGAAAACAATTTTGTTGACTTGAACGATGACTGACGTTTGCATGGCATTTTGTGTTTTGTAAAGTGCTTTCATAAACCAGGTGAGTAAGGCAGGATAACCTTTGTCACCAATTTTACAGATGAGGAAACAGACTCAGAGGGCTTAGGGCACCTGACCCAGGTCACAGAGCTAATTAGTAACTGAACTAACTGAACTGGGATTCGATTCTGGCCTCCTGTCACCTGGAGATACTCCCCCCACCCTCCATCATGCTGCCTCACTAGACTGCCCACTGCCCTTGGTTCCCCATCCCATCACTTAATGAAGGTGAAGGAGGTTGCCCACCAACCATCTGGCACATGAGGCTTCCTTCCTGAAGGTGCATGTGTGAGGGTGCTGGTGGGGGCACTTTTGTCCCAGGGTTTGTGTATCTGTGGCTGTGCCCAGAAATATCCTGAAATCTCTCCGCCTTCTCTTTGTGTCTTTGTATTTTAAAACATTATTTTTTGTTATTTTATTTATTTTTAAATATATTTTTATCGATGTCAGAGAGGAAGGGAGAGGAAGAGAGAGAGAGAAACATCAATGCTGAGAGAGAATCATTGATTGGCTGCCTCTTGCACACCCCACACTGGGGATCGAGCCTGCAACCCGGGCATGTGCCCCAACCGGGAATTGAACCGTGATCTCCTGGTTCATAGGCCGACACTCAACCACTGAGCCACGCCGGCCAGGCTAAAACATCATTATTATGAAGAAAACATTCTTATTTTTACGCCTGCTCTGGGACCCTATACTTTGACATTTTAATCATTATCATTCAGAAGAAACTCCAGCGGTTTTCTCTGGGGAATGAGATTGGGGTCGCAGGGGAATGAGATTGCATGCCCTTTGTTCCACTTGAATTTTTTGTCCTATATTTGTGTTATTTTTATAATAAAGTGAAGGGGGACTCATTATTATTACCGGTGAGCAATGGTGTGTTTGCCTGTCTCCCTGAAGATCCTCCTTCCACCAGCTTCTTGGGATTGAGCAGATTACAAAGTGCTGCCAAGTGGAACTTATTTAGTGCACTCTTTCACTCAACAATATGAATGCTTCCTATGTTCCAGGCACAAAATTAGAAGCTGGGGATATAGCAGTGAACCAAACAGATAAAAAGTCCTGCCTTCCTGGGACTTATATTCCACCAGGTGTGGAAAGATATACAACAAAATTAATAAATGACATGGTACATGGAAAAGGCAAGCCCGGGAGAGATGACGGAGAATCTGGGGACGGGAGGCTGTCCCATTGAAGAGGGTGGTCAGGGAAGGTGACCTGTAAACAAAGGCTTGGAGGAGATGAGGGAGTGACCCGGGGACAGAGGGGACATTGGGACAAAGGGTCCCAGGGGGCAGGAAATGTAAAGACTCTACAGCCAGCGCTGAGGAGCACCAGGGAGCAGCCTGGCTGCAGAAAGGTCAGCGAGAGTATTTGGAGGGGGGGCGGGTGCGGGGGGGTGGGCAGGAGGGCGGGTACAGAGGTAAGAGAGTCACCGGATCAGGTGGGCCTGGTGGGCCACTGTGGGGTTTTGGTGTTTTTGTTTGTTTGTTTTTAAATATATCTTTATTGATTTCAGACAGGAAGGGAGAGGGAGGAGAGAGAAACATCAGTGATGAGAGAGAACCACGGACCGGCTGCCTCCTGCACACCCCACACTGGGATCGAGCCCAGGACCGGTGACCTCCCGGTTCCTAAGTCATTGCTCGATCACCGAGCCCCGCCAGCTGGGCGGGATTCTGGTTTTACCCTGAGTGAGAAGGAAGGGAGCCATTGGAGGGTTTGAGCAGAGGGTGATGCCCCAACTAATGTGCTCCCGGGGTCAGTCCGGCTGCGGAGTGGAGACCTGACGGTGGCCGGGAAGTGGAGAGGCTGTGAGGAGCTGCTGAGGGGTCAGGGAGGTTTGGGGGAGCATGGCCGCACTGGGGTGGTGGGTGGGACCCGAATCTGGAAATCCTCACAAGGGAGAGCCGACAGGGGTTGCCGATGGGTTTGCGAGAGAAGAGCCGGGGATAACGCTAAGGTTTGGGGCCTGAGAAGCGAGGAGGATGGAGTTGCCCTTGGCTGAGACGGGGAGACTGGGGGGCCGCGGGGAGCCAAGTGGGTGAGGCAGGGAGGACCGAGGGTTCCGGGGGACAAGTTAGAGGTGAGAAGTCCGGGAGGCGGTGGGTTCCCCACACACGGGAGTGCTCACTCATCCTCTCAACCCCGCCCCGTTTCACAGCTGTGGACACTGGCGCGGGCCCGGCCGGGTCACGTGGCCGCGGGCCAGCGCCCCCTGGCGCGGGGAGGGGCGTGCCGGCGGGGATGGCGGCGGCGGCGGGCGCGCGGGGGTGCGGGGCGCCGGGCCGTCGGGCCCTGTACTTCTGCGGGAGCATCCGGGGCGGACGCGAGGACCGGGCGCTGTACGAGCGGATCGTGTCCCGGCTGCGGCGCTTCGGGACGGTGCTCACCGAGCACGTGGCGGACGCGGAGCTGGGCGCGCAGGGTGAGGGGCGGGGGAGGGAGGGGGCGCCGGGACGGGGTGGGTCGGCCGCGCCCCTTTACCGAAACTGCCCTGGGGGGGTGGGGTGGCCGGTGGCCGCTCGCCACTCCGCCGCGCGAACGGGGGGCCCCAGCCAGCGCCCCGCCCCAGAGGAAAGGGAGCCGGACTCAGACCGCGCGTGTCCGCCCGCAGCTGCGGTGCGCGCCCCGCCGCCGCGCTCAGCTGCTCTCTCGGCCTTGAGCTCCTTCTTGGAGCGCTTTCCCCAGCCCTTTCCGGGGAAGTGGGGGCGGGGGCGGGGGGGAGGCAGGTGGGCGCAGACGGGGCTGCTTGGGTTTCCACGTCCCGCCGGTATCTTCTCCCCGACCCGAGACGTCCTCCTGCCTGCGCCCCGCCCCCAGGTGCCAGCCCCTCCTTAGCCCCGACCGCCCCCCGCGCTCCCCCCGCTGTCTCCCTGCCCGGCGGTCAGGCTGTTACTGCTCTGCTCCCGCCGCTGGGGTTTCTTCTTCTCCCCAGTTTTCCTGAGCGATAATTAACCTAAGTCTAAGGTGTACAGTGTATGGGCTCAACTTTCATAGTGAGTGCAAGGATTAGCACAGAAGTTTAGTTAACACCAGTCACCTCGTGAAAAAAATTCTTTTCCTTGTATAAGAACTCCTAGGATCTCTCTTAACAAATTTGAAATAACCATACTGTGGTCATTGTGTACTTTACAGCCCTAGTACGTCTTTTATAACCGGAAGTTGGTACCTTTTGACCACCTTTATCCAATTTCCCCATTTCCTGTCCCCCACCTCTGGTAAGCACAAACCTGATCTTTTTTTGCTAGGAGTTTCAGTTTTTCTGTTTTGGGGTGTGTGTGTGTGTGTGTGTGTGTGTGTGTGTGTGTGATCATACACTATTTGTCTTTCTCTGTCTGACTTATTTCACTTAGCGTAGTGCCCTCCAAGTCCTTCCGTGTTTTTCCAAATGGCGCTTTCCTTCTTTCTCATGGCTGAACGATAGTCCATTGTATATATACACCCCAACTTCTTTATCCATTCATCCACCCGTAGACACTTACTTCCCAGGTCTTGGCTGTTGTAGGTAATGCTGCTCTGAACATCACTCCGATGGTGTTTTCATTCCCTTCAGTTACATTCCCCACAGTGGATTGCTGGATCATATGGTAGTTCTATTTTTTATGTTTTTAATATATTTTTATGATTTCAGAGAGGAAGGGAGGAGAGAAACATCAGTGATGTGAGAATCAGCTGCCTCCTGCACACTCCACACTGGGGATTGAGCCCACAAGCTAGGCATATGCCCTAACCAGGAATCGAACCGTGACCTCCAGGTTCATAGGTCTACACTCAACCACTGAGCCACGCCTGCTGGGCGGTAGTTCTATTTTTCATTTTTTTGAGGAACCTCCACACTGTTGTTCTCCATAGTGGAAATTTATATTCATACCAACAGAGCATAACCCGTTCCCTTTTCTCCACATCCTTGTCAGCATTTGTTATTTCTTGTCTTTTTTATGATAGCTGTTCTAACAGATGTGAATTGGTATCTCACTGTGGGTTTTTTAATATTTTTTTAAATTTTGTTTATGGATTTTAGAGAAAGAGGGGATGGGAGAGAGAAACATTGATTTGTTGTTCCACTTATTAATGCATTCATTGGTTGATTCTTGTATGTGCCCTGACTAGGGGTCGAACCTGCAACCTTAGCATATTGGAATGACACTCTCACCAACTGAGCTATAGGCCCAGGGCTCATTGTGTTTTTTTGTTTGTTTGTTTTAAAAAATATATATTTTTATTGATTTCAGAGAGAAAGGGAGAGGGAGATAGATATATGATGGGAATCATTGATCAGCTGCCTCCTGCACACCCCCAACTGGGGATTGAGCCTGCAACCCAGGCATGTGCCCTTGACTGGAATCGGGCCCTTCAGTCCACAGGTCCATGCTCTATCTACTGAGCCAAACCAGGTAGGAAATAGTATTCTTATTTAAAAATATATTTTTATTGATTTCAGAGAGGAAGGGAGAGGGAGAGAGTGATGAGAATCATTGATCGGCTGCCTCCTGCACACACACCCCTGTAACCCAGGCATGTGCCCTTAACCAGAATCAAACCTGGGACCCTTCAGTCCGCAGGGCTACTCTCTCTGCACTGAGTCAAACTAGCTATGGCTCATTGTGGTTTTGATTTGCTTGTCCTTAATGACTAGTGATATTGAACACCTTTTCATGTGTCTGTTGGCCATTCATGCATCTTCTTTGATAAAAGGTCTTTTCAGGTCCTTTGCCTGTTTTTTAATTAAATTATTTGTTTTCTTGCTGCTGAGTCGTATGAGGTTTTGTTTTGTTTTGTTTTTAATAAAAGTGGGGGGAAAGCACATTTACAGATGTTTATATGGAAAATAATACAAGAATAGCTCTGTGTTTTGCGTACTCACAACTGTAAGCCTACTTTTGCCCCACCTGTATTTTGGATATTAACCCTTGTCAGTACATGGTTTGCAGATATTTTCTCCCATTCTGTAGGTTGTATTTTTGTTTTGTTGATTATTTCTTTTGCTGTGCAGAAAGCAGCTTTTTAGTTTGGTGTAGTCCCATGTTTATTTTTTATTTTGTTGCTTGTGCCTTAGGTGTTATATCCAAAAAAACCATTGCCAAGATCCAAGGAGCTTTTTCCCGTGTTTTCATCTAGGAGTTTTATCATTTCTGGTCTTACCTTTACATCTTCAATCCATTTCGAGTTAATTTTTGTGAGTGGTGTAAAACAGGGATCTAGTTTCATTCTGTTACATGTGAATGCCCAGTTTTCCCAGCACCGTTTATGGGAGAGATAGTCTTTTCTCCATTGAGTATTCTTGGCTCCCTTGTCAGATGTTGGCTGAGTGTACATGCGTGGCTTTATTCCTGGGCTCTTGATTCTGTCCCATTGGTGTTTGTTTTTATGCCAGTACCATACTGTCTTGTTTTACTTTATAATATAGCTTGAAATCAGGAAGTGTGATGTCTTACTCACGGACAGATACACGATTTGTGGGCCCTCATGCAGTCCTGGGAGACCTCTTTAAAAAGACAGAATTGCCGGGCATGTTGGAAAGGGCCTGTATGAGGGACCCTAAAGCTCATGGTTCATGGTCTCACGGTATGTCCACCCCTGCCTGGTGGTTCTCAGGCTTTAGTGTGCTCAGCTATCATCTGAGGGAGCTTGTTCAAAATGCAGATTCCCATAGC
Organism: Eptesicus fuscus; assembly: GCF_027574615.1. Lineage (NCBI taxonomy): Eukaryota > Metazoa > Chordata > Mammalia > Chiroptera > Vespertilionidae > Eptesicus > Eptesicus fuscus. Next base: position 13,002,182 of record NC_072482.1, on the reverse strand, counting down.
TGGGATGAAGCCTTAGAAGCTCTTTTTAACAAGTTCTCCAGGGACTCTGGTCCGGTGCAGGCAGCTGTGAGCCTTTCAGTCCTAACGAATGACATTTAATCAAGCCGAACACCAAGATCCTTACCCTCTTTCCCCAGGATGCCTCTCCTACCTTGATTCCCACCCCCAACAGGCCACTCTGCATTCAGGCATCGGTTCTCAAATTTGGTGGGAACGAAGCAGCTGGGCCCACTGACACCTGGGTCTTTGTCGTTCATCAGGTTCTCAGGTGATTCTGGAACCTACCAAAGCTTGAGAGCCACTCCGTTAGGCTTTCGTCTGGCCGTCCTCCGGCCTTTCCCGGCAGAGACCAGTCCTTGCTCCTGCCTTCCATTCCCCCACCTGGATGCTCTTCCTCCTCCTCTCCACCTGTAATCACTCTGGCCCACAGCCAGTTAGGCCTTCACTTAACCACGTGGATGCCATAAGCATCTATAGACTCAAGCGGCGGAACTTTTTAAATTCAAAATATCGTGGCGGTTAACTGGTTAATCTTATTTGTATCACACATCCCACCTTGCAGAGGATTGATTTTTTTCTTGTGGCTATTCCATTTCCTCACTCCCTTTTCATAGACTTTTAGTTTTGGGCAGGGCCTCAGAGGTCATGTAGTCATCTCCCTCCCTCCCTGAGCAGGGTGGATGTGGGGGTGGCTGGGGCGGGCAGAGGACCAGATGAGGGTGCTGCCCTGACCAGCTTTCCCTCCACCACAGGGGAACAGTCTGCTGAGGGTGACAGGTTCATCCACGAGCGGGACCTGGCCTTGCTGCAGCGGGCGGACTGTGAGTGCCCTCTCCTCCCCGTGCGTTCCCCTGGGGTGTTCCATTCCCTGAACATGCCTGGCCTCCCCCCTCACCACACTCACTGCCGTCTTTCTTACAAGCCCAGATGTTGAGCCTCAGTCTCATTTTTCTTCCCAGTGATTGTGGCGGAAGTGACCCAGCCGTCCTTGGGTGTAGGCTATGAGTTGGGCCGGGCCATGGCCCTCAATAAGCGAATCCTGTGCCTGTTCCGCCGGAAGTCTGGCCGAGGTGAGCACTCCAAGCCCTGGATGGCCACCCCCTCCCTCCCCAGCTGAGGACCCAGCCCTCAGCTCCCTTTCTTGGGGGGCTCTGAGTAGTGTCTATCCTCAACAAGGGCTGGGAAAGAGAGGACGGAGGAGGGAGTGTGGGAGGCACCTTCACCTGCCTTTGCCTCCCCAGTGCTTTCAGCCATGATCCGGGGAGCAGCGGACGGCTATCGGTTCCAGGTGTGGGACTACGAAGTGGGAGAGGTGGAGGTCATGCTGGATCGATACTTTGCCACTTATCCTCCTGAGCAGGTGGCTTCCTCCCTTGACCCAACCACTTGACTTCACCCCTTCATTAAGTTCTTCTGATCCCCTTCCTGCCTAAAAGCCCAGTACCAAATTAAAAGGCATGTCTACACTTCTAACTTACGTCTGTGTGTGGGGTGGGGTGGGGCAGGGCCGGGCCTCAGTAATGTCCCCCCCGCCCCATACTTCACTTTGAGATGCAGAGAAAACCTGTAAGTCTGTAGGCCCCCAAGAGGAGGGCACTTCCTAATGCCGCAGGCCCCTCCCAGGAACGTTCAAGAGTTGAGAGGAAGGCCGACCCTGGGGATGGCCGTTCCCGTCTCCTCTGAGGCTGGGCTGGGTCTGGGGCAAGTGGGCAAGCCTGTGCCACGTGGACCTTCATTTCCCTTTATCAGCTTAGGTCACACGGTCAGCTTTGGGCCGTCTCTGACAACGGAAGACTCTGGAGGTCTAAAGAAAACCAGAGGAGGAGGGTGGGTGTGGGGGGAGCAGGGGAGTTAGAATGGCCTGCTTCAGAGAAGTATATGAAAAAAGTTTATTCAGTAAACAGAAGGTGCTGCAGATGCTGGGAGCCGCCCCCTCCGAGCACCCCAGGACAGTGGTTGGGGATGAACTCCTGGCCCCTGGCCCCATGGCTCTGGGCGGCTCCAGGTGCTCCCTGCATGCTGCCCCTCAGTCATAGCTCTCATCCTCATCCTCGTCCCCGAAGAAGAAAGCGTCCCTGTCCAGGTTCTCGGACTCCTCGTCATACGAGAAGGTGTCGTTGTCCAGCTCCTCATCAAACTCGTCGTGCTGCCACTCGGGCATGTCGTCTTCGCCTTCCTCATCCGTCTCCAGCCCCGAGGAGCCCCGGGGCCTAGGTGGACAGATGGAATCAATAGGGAGAGAGCCGTTCAGCCCGAGGAGGCCGCCACATCCCACTCCCCTCCGGGGCGCGGCCCATACTCACCGACTGGGCACGTTGGACCCTTTCGCCTCCCGGGCCTCTAATGATGGACTCTGGAGACCAACCCGAAAGTCCTGGCAGAGACGGAGGACATGGGAGTAGGAGAGAGAGGCCACTGGGCCTCTGCCCAGTGTTTCTCCAACCATCGTTCTCCGAGGGCCTACTAGGTGCCATGCCCCTGGCAGGTTGTTCCCACCTGCTCTCCCTCCCTCCCCACAGCACCAGAGGTGGTCTCCAGGGACACGGGACACAGGTCGGGCACACCGGCCTTGCTTCAGGAGCTTAGTGTATGCTCATGTCTTTCCTACTCGTGACTTGTCAGTCATACGCTCCCTGAAGGAAGGACTCCTAGTTCAGACTCAACGTTAGCGTATTACAGCTGGAAATTCAGCTCCCTTACTCAGTGGACCCCATCCCCTGGCCCCCACTCCTGGGATTCTGAATCCACACCTGGGAAGTATGTCTGAAAACGTTCCCCAACTGATTCTGTAGAGCAAGGATCTGGGCTCACTCCTTTATTTTGTAAGAAATGCCAGGAGGTTAAGTGGCAGGGTCCAACAGCACCCAGCAGGCTGGCCCAGGAGCTGGGACCCCCTCCCCCCACCCGGTCTCCTTCTGGGTGCTGGGCACGGGAGGTCCAGGTGGGGCAGCCTACCTGGGTGGAATGCTGCAGGATGGCGAGCAGCCTTTCCTGGATCCGCCGGAGCAGCTCCAGGCCCATGTGGAGGCAGTCGGCCCGCAGGAGACGCAGGGCCGAGGCCAGGTCTCTGCACTGCAGCAGGAGCTCCTCTGCAGAGAGGGCAGGGCGCAGGGGCTCCCTCCCTTCTTCCCTCCCTCCATTCCCTCCTCCAGCAAACCCCTACTGTACATCCACCAGTTCTACCAACACCTAGCAGGCCCAGCTCTAGACACCCATTCTCCAGAGGCTTACACTCTAGTGGTGGGGAAAGATCATCCTATATATTAAAGAGGTAATATGCAAATTAACCCTTACGCCCTCACAAGATGGCTGCCTATGACCAGGCTGGCAGGGGGGTTAGTGAGGGACAACCAAACGACTAAACAGCAGGCTGCGTGGGGCGACCAGGCCGGCAGGTGGGGGGCCGTGAGGGGTGACCAGGCCAGCGAGGGCGGGGGCAGTTGGGGGCAACCAGGCCAGTGGGTTGGGGGGCAGTTAAGGGCAGCCAGGCCGGCAGGGGGGTGGGTGCAGTTGGGGGTGACCAGGCCAGCAGAGGGGGCAGTTGGGGGCAATTAGGCTGGCAATGGGGGCAGTGAGGGGCAACTTGGCTGGCAGGGGAGGGACAGTTGGGGGCGACCTGGCCAGCAGTTAGGGGCGGCCAGGCTGGCAGGGGGGGGGGCAGTAGGGGGTGATCAGGCAGGCACGCAGAGGCAGTGAGGGGCGATCAGGCCGGCGGGGTGGGGTGGGGCAGTTAGGGGCAACCAGGCAGGCAGGCAGGTGAGCGATTAGGAGCCAGTGGTCCAGGATTGTGAGAGGGATGTCCTGGATTGGAGAGGGTCAGGCTGGGCCGAGGGGACCACCCCCCCACCCCCGTGCATGAATTTCGTGCACCGGGCCTTTAGTAATCAAATAAAAGGTCAAGTGAAGACCTGTGCCCTTAGGCACTTACAGCTTGTACTGTATGCCTTTCCAGCAGAATTTTAAAAGGCCTGTGGTGATGAGGCTATGAGGAACAAGGAAGAGGACAGAGTGAAGGTGAGAAGCTGGGGGGGGGGTACTCATAGGGGGGGCAGGAGAGAGGACTGAGCAGGCAGGGGGCAGGCCTCACCCAGGAGGATCTGCAGGGCATTGGTGTGCAGCTCCAGGTTCTCGGTCTGCTGCTCCACCACGTCCATTTGCTCCGTTTCCTGGTTGTAGAAGCTGTACACGCAGGCATAGGCCAGCACCTAGGGGGGCCCAAGTCAGGCCTCCCGGCTGCAGGGAGGCACCTGCCTCCCACCTGCTCCCTCCTCCTTCCCTCCATCCAAACCGGTCAGAAGACAGCTGCCCTGCCACCAGTCCCCTTGGCACATTCCTCGCCCCCCCAACCTTTCGAGCCTGCTCAAGTCCCCGGCAGGCATCGCTGAGGAAGGTGAAGGACTTGGGTGGGGGCACCTCATGGATGGCAGATACTCGGTTCCACAAGTTCACAGCAAACTCCTGTGCAGAGGAAGGCGGGTCAGCACAGCGCATGCACACACATCCCTTCAGAACAGCACCCATCGATTCGGACCTCGGGCCCCTCCCGGCCTCTCCCCGCTCCCCGCTCCTCACCCGGGCCTGGTGATGGAAAGTGCACCTCTCGTTGTAGTCCTGGAACCGCTTCTCCTGGCGAGCTGCCTTGCTTACCTGTGAGACACATCAGGGGGCTGCTGTGCTTCGCTGGGACAGCGTGGGCTCGTCAGACTAGCTACCATCCACAGAGGCCTTTTATGCCTTGCCCAAACTTTTAATCCTCAGACTCTGTGAGGTAGGTCACATTATTACCCCTTTTACAGGTGAGAATGCTAAAGAGTGGACAAGTAAACTGACCCAAAGCCACATACTAACTGGAAGAACCAGGTTCTGACTCAGTCCTTGCTCTCCGCTCTGCCCTGCTGCCCAAGAATGCCCAGCCCACCCCAGCCCTCTGTAGCCACCTGGGTGTGGAAGTCCCACTCTGCGCCTCTGGTCCCCGTGCATGGACCTCCCAGCACTGCAGGTCTAGGTGGCTTCTGTCTTCTCCCCGCTGAGCCGCTGTCCCAACAATGGTTAGGCTGCTCTTCACACGGAGCCCTCTGCTCAGGGCCCCTCCTGCCTGCCTTTGGGCCTCTGCTCCTCGGTGCCCAGCCCCTTACCATGGCAGAGCAGTTGTAATAGTCTTTGTGATTTGGCTTCCAGGACTTGAGGCAGCGCCAGCAGAATCCATGGTTGCATTTGGTGCAGGTCATGCTACGGAGGAAGCTGTCTGGTCAGAGGACTCCTGCCTCTGGCCAGGGCCACACCAGGAAAGCCAGGGGCCTAGATGCACCACCAACCGTGTCCCTGGCCCCCCACGCCTAACCTTACCAGTTCCTACTGAAAGCACCCTTGCTTCTGAGTCCCCCATACACTGTAGACTAAAAACGGGGGGACATGAGGTGAGGGAATCACTCGGGAGGGTGCCCAGAGGGTAGTTGAGTAACTGCCCTCGTTGCTCAGCTTTTCAGAAGCCCCACCACCCCTTTCTTACTACCGGGCCTCTACTCTCTCCTGTGCCTGCTGACTCCCCCAGGGCCCACAGCACCCCCTTCTTACTGCAGACACCCTTCATTCTTCTCGATGGGAGTCTGACAGCTGGGACAGCGCTTAGAGATGAGCTTGGCCAGGTGCTTGCTCTGGGCCTCCACACTCATGCCATCATAGTAGCCGCCATCATCAACCCACTGAGACATGTGGCCACAGCTGGCAGGGTAGTGTGCCTGGAGCAGGAGGGGAGGGGAGGACACAGCCCAGCCCTTACTGAAGGTGGCCCTCCTGCTATCGTTTGTGCGAGGCGGAAGGGAGGGAGGTTCCATTTGGAGGATGACAGGAGGAGGCGGCGGAGGATGAGGACAAGGCAGAATCTGCATGTGCTGAGCAGGGACGGGTGTGGGTCCTGGCTCAGCATCAGGGCCGGGGTGGGCACCCACCTCAGGGAAGCTACAGTTGAAGCAGGAGGCCCAGCCACACTTGGAGCAGGTGGTCCCTGAGCCCAGGCCCTGGCGGCACAGGATGCGGTCACAGCCCTGGGGGTTGGTGCACCACGTCAGGTTGGAGCAGCTGTCCACATAGCCACGCAGCAGGGCCTTCTCGTACTGTGGGGACAGAGGTGCCACAGGTGAGGGCCTGGCTCTCTAGGTCGCCACACCTCTAGGCCCCCCAGCACCCCGCAGTCAGCCCATTCCCTGGGGTCTGCCCCTCTGGCTCGCACCGGAGCCGCTCTCAGAGGAGAGGGTACCTTGGAGATGACCTCTGGCGAGGAGACGATGGCACGAATGAAGGCTCCCGTGGGCTGGGCAGGGCAGTCGGCAATGGGGCAGGTGCAATTCATCACCAGGTTCTGCTCGATTCGAGTTGTCAGATACTCATTCCAGCAAGACTGGGCGGGCAGAGGAGGGGCCGCTCAGGGAAGCGTGGGAGCAGCACCAGGAGGCGGTGTCCTGGTCATCACCGCGCACCTCTCCCCAGTGGCGCACAAGGCCAGAGACAAGCAGCTTAGATCAACCTCAAAACGGACCCTAACCTTTCTGGCTTCCACTGATTTTTCTGGGATTGGTCCAAATTACAGTTGTCTTTGAGGATATGTGGGCCAGGATAGCAGCCTAATTATAATTATTGTTGGGATGGACATAGAGGGAGCAGGTAAAGAGAATTAAACAAAATTAGAAAGATTCAAGTTCTAAGAAAGAATTGGCGAGAGCAAGGTCAGAGAGGAAGAAGGCCAGGGAGGTGGGTCCCCTTCCCCACTGGGTGGCCTCGGACACTGCAAACACAGCTGTGGCCTCTCCTCCTGGCTCCACTGCTCATCTCAATGCCTGTCTGGAGGCTCTGTCCCCCCAGACTTGGCCTCTTCTCCACAAAACAGACTTGCCCACTGCAGCCCCCAAATCCTGAGAAACGGCACCCCGCTCCCCTCCAGTTCCAGGATCAGAACCTTCCATCTCTTGAATCCTTGTCTTATGCCCATGTCACTGCCTCACCCTAAACCAGGTCATTGTCGACTCCTAAACTACTGCCGGAGCTGATCCCCAAACCTTCCCAACCTTGTCTCTCCCCATCAGACCCACTTGGTTTATGCGTGATCAGCAGCCTGAGCCTCCTAGAAACTCCATTAAGAACCCCTTCCCTCACACTGCGGATGGCGGAGCTTTCCGCACGATGCACTAGACCCCAGGAGAGGACGTGTACCTGTGGTACCAAAGCTCCAGGATAGTGGGAAGCACTGGCCTGGACTTTCACTGAACAAAACAAGGATAATTTTTTATGGATTTTTAGAGTGGAAGGGAGAGAGAAACATCAATGTGAGAGAGACACATCAATTGGTTGCCTCCTGCACATGCCCTGACCAGGCCCAGGGATTGAACCTGCAACCCAGCCACATGTCCCTGACTGGAAATCGAACCCGAGACCCATTGGTGCATGAGCCAATGCTCTAACCACTGAGATACACTGACCAGGGCAAACCCGCCCCCCTTTTTAAAATATATTGATTTTTTACAGAGAGGAAGGGAAAGGGATAGAGAGTGAGAAACATCCATGAGAGAGAAACATCGATCAGCTGCCTCCTGCACACCTCCTACTGGGGACATGCCCACAACCAAGGTACATGCCCTTGACCGGAATCAAACCTGGGATCCTTCAGTCCACAGGCCGACGCCAAACCAGTTAGGGCCAAACCCCTTTTTATATCGTGAAAGAAACCCTGATAAATTGAGAAGTTGAATGCAAAATTCCTGTATTTCCAAGATAAAACAGGAAATTTCTCCAAATTCAGACAGCTACTTGCAGGCACATAGAGGAAGCAGGACCCTCACCGCCACAGAGGACAGCTTGGTTGACCTCTCACCCTTAGGTACCCCCTCAGCTATGGGCTTGCTCTTGCTCATGCTGTTTCCACTGCCCAGCCCAACTGGTATTGGGTCTCAGGCCCTCTGACAATCCCACCTGCCACTCAAGGCTCTTCCTGGAAAGCTGATGTCTATGAGGGAGGGAACATCAGACCCTCAGCACTTGAGTTCCCTGCCTCTGAAAACTATGTACTTGCTTCCCAACCTACGGCCTTGTGTACATCAGCTTTACAGCAGCAAACCCTGCCTTCCCATACTTTGGGGCTATGTCCTGGTTTATAATACTTCTTTTTATTTTTATATTAAATAAGAGTATATACTAGAGTGGAGCAAAAGCAGGTTTGTAGTTGAGTCCACGAAACAGTTTATTCCTATATTATTATTTATTATCTAGAGGCCTGGTGTGTGGGGGTGTGTGTCCCTCAGCCCAGCCTGCACCCTCTAATCTGGGACCCCTCGAGGGATGTCCGGCTGCCCATTTAGGCCTGATCCAGGTAGGATCAGGCCTAAACCGGCAGTCGGACATCCCTCTCACAATCCAAGACTGCTGGCTCCCAACTGCTCGCCTGCCTGCCTTCCTAACCGCTTCTGCCTGCCAGCCTGATCACCCCCTAACCACTCCCCTGCCAGCCTGATTGATGCCTAACTGCTCCCCTGCCAGCCTGTTTGCGCCTAACTGCCCTCCACTGCAGGTCTGGTCACCACTAACTGCCCTCCCCTGCAGGCCTGGTCACCACTAACTGCCCTCCCCTGCAGGCCTGGTCCCCCCCAACTGCCCTCCCCTGCAGGTCCAGTCGCCCCCAATTTCCCTCCTCTGCCGGCCATCTTGTGTGTTGGGGTGACAGTCAATTTGCATATTACTCTTTTATTAGATAGGACAGAGGCCTGGTAAACAGGTGGGGGCTGGCTGGTTTGCCCTGAAGTGTGTCCTGGATCAGGGTGGAGGTTCCCTTGGGGCGTGGGGTGGCCTGGGTGAGGGGCCTGTGATGGTTTGCAGGCCGGCCATGCCCCCCAGCGACCCAAGCAGAGACCCTGGTATCTGGGATTTATTTATCTTCTATACTTAAAATTTTGTAGCCTTGAGCGGAGCCAAGCCTCCTGCTCGTTCCGTGGCCACAGCCATTTTTGTTGGGATTTATTATCTTCTATAATTGAAACTTTGTAGCCTTGAGTGGAGGCCTGGGCCCGCCGGGGCAGGCAGAAAGCTTGGCTTCCTCCACTGCCGGGGAAACCCAAGCCTCCTGCTCTCTCCATGGCTGCAGCCATTTTTTGTTGGGTTAATTTGCATACTCACTCCTGATTGGCTGGTGGGCGTGGCTTGTGGGTGTGGTGGAGGTATGGTCAATTTGCATATTGCTTTTACTAGATAGGACTAGAGGCCTGATGCACGAAGATTTGGGCAAGAATGGGCCTTCCTTCCCCTGGCTGCCGGCACCGCCTTCACTCTGGCCTAGAGCCTCCTTTCCGCCTTCCCACACTGCCCAGAGGCCCAGAGTGGCTAGGGCGCTCAGTGCCTGTGTATGCAAATTAACCCACCATCTTTGTTGGGTTAATTTGCATGCTCGCTCCTGATTGGCTAGTGGGCATCATGAAGGCACGGTCAATTTGCATCTTACTCTTTTATTAGTGTAGGTTAGTGTATTATTTTCTATATGAACTATAGACCTACTTTTGCTCACCCATATAAAAGAAGTGAAGATGTTCTAAGATAAAGACTTGAATGGTGAAAAGGAAACCATAAACTATTGTCATCACCAATTTAATAACACCTCATTTACCAAGTGCCTTAAAGTACATTGTGTGTGAGATGTGTGTATGTTTGTGTGTGTGTGTGTGTGTGTGTGTGTGTGAGAGACATGTGTGTTAAGATGTGTGTGTGAGACGTATGTGTGTGTGTCTGTGTATAGTCCTCGAATTTGACTGATACTGGAATCACCTGAGGAGCTTTTAACGCTCCATATGCTGGTGTTTCACCTGCAGAAATTCTGATTTACTTGGCCTGGGATACAGCATGATCATCAGGATCTTTAAAAGCTCCCAGTGAGTGCCCTAGCTGGTTTGGCTCATTGGGTAGAGTGTCGGCCTGCAGACCGAAGGGTTCTGGGTTCGACTCTGGTCAAGGGCACATACCTCAGTTGCAAACTCCTCCTGCCTGGGCCTTGGGCACTGGTCAGGGTGCGGTGCAGGAGGCGACCAATCAATGTGTTTCTCTCATATTGATGTTTCTCTCTGTCTTTCCCTCTCTCTTCCAAGAATCAATGGAAAAATATCCTTGGGTGAGGATTAAAAAAAAAAGCTCCCAGTGACTATAATATGCAGCCCCGTTTGAGAATCACTGATGCATACCAATATCGCTGGATCCTAACAAGCACCCTTCAGAAGGTCAAGGCAGATGACAAAACTAGTTTAAGAGGGACTAAGAGACCTGTCCCACATTCCCGGGGTAGGCAATGGCGGCACTAGGGCTAGAACCAGTAGTTGCCAAGTAGAAAGCCAGGGGCAGGAGAGAGCTGGGGCCTCACCTTGCAGCAGTAGTGCCTGCAGCAGAGAGAGGGCAAGTCGTCATCCGGCTCCAGGGGGCTCACACAGACAGGGCAGTGGTCGGGGTGTGTAGGGGCAGCCTGGGGCTGGGGCACCCGCAGCCCAGCTGCCAGCAGCAGTGGCTGGGGGTTATCACTGTAGCTCTGCAGCAGCTGTTCAGCACTCCAGTGGGAATGAGCCAAAAGGTGCTGAGCTACATCTGGCTCCAGGTTCAGTGTCTCCTGCACCTGCCGCACCGTCTGCTCCATCAACCCTTCCACCTCCTGGGGGCTCATGGTGCGGCCTGCAGGCAGCTGAAGGGATGCCAGGGCGGCCACAGCTTCTGGGCTGGGGGGGCAGAAAAGAGTCAGTGGTCAGTCTCCCGGTCCTGCTTATACAAGCTACTAACTGAACCCCACCTTGTCCCCCAGCTCCCTGCTTGCACACCCCTGCTCACACTTGCTTAACCAGCCAGAGAATAACCCCCCAAACCAACTGTCACAGCAGGGTCCTCCACCGAAGCATCTGTAGGTGTGGGGGTTGGGCTGGATGTCAAAATGACTGCGGGCACCTAGTGGGTGGGGGTCAGGATGCTAACTGACCTACAGTAGATGGGACGGTCCCACTGTAGGTCCCACCCAAATGCTACCAGCATGTCTGGTGAGAAAGAGTGTGGTGTGTGGACCAGCAGCACAGGTATCAGAGGCAGCTCTACTGAAGCAGGATCTGCATTTTAACAAGACCCCAGGTGATGTATGCACATGTGAAAGGTGAAGAAGTATTCTCGTCTAGAGAACTCACCCTATACCCAATGCAAATAACAGGCATTGAAGAAGTGCCCTAAAAACTGTTGAATTGGATCTGATGCAAAAGTTTTAGGTACTTAAGGGACAGCTATGGCAAATTCCTCTAGAACAGGATTCCCATTATAGTTTGTATATTTCACTGAGCAGAGAGTACATAGCACTCAATACATATTGCATATTTCATATTTGCTTAAATGAGACATACATAAAGGAGCTCACATGTGTGGATCCCTTGCTAAAGGCTGACTCTAGGAGGAGGGGGACAGCAAGGCCCTTGATTAGAAAGGAAAAGAAGGGGTGATGGCACTGAGAGGAGGAATGAGGACGATCGAATTGGGGAAAATACAGGGAGAGGGAAAAGGGGTTAGACAAAGAAATGATGTGCATTTCCACCAGGGAACCCGGCCCCTCCCACGTTATTGAGGTGCCATCTGTCACGGGGAGCCCATCTCTCTCTATGGGCTTGGAGCCCCTGCAGCAGGGAGTTGGGGCTGGGGGTGGCTACCTAGGCTTGGAGGTCTCGGTGGTTTGGTTGCCACAGAAGGGGATCTCTGCCTGGCCCCGGCAGGGCCCCATGGGCTCTGGGGTGGCATACATCAGCATCTGGGGCCAGTCATCACGCTGTTTCACATAGCCCTGGCCCAGGAGGTGCAGGATACAAGAGAAGACATCTGTACTGGTACAGGCCACGCCCCCGGCAACAGTGCGGCCCAGGCTCCCGGGAGGGTTTGGGCCCTTCTGCCAGGCCTCCAGCACCTGGGTGGGAGGAGGAAACAGGCAGGCATGTTACCTAGAGGAGCAGCCTGCCTAGGTTCGATGCCCAGCTGTGCCACTTACTAGCTGTGTGACAAGGGATAAGTTACTAACTCTCTCATGCCTCATTTTTCTTACCTGTCAAATGAAAAGGACGATAGTAATAATAATACTGCCTATCTCACAGAGTTGTTGTGCGGATTAAATGACTTAATAATGAGAACTCTTAGAGTTAGGACCTGGCACAGGGTAAACACTCATGTCCTGTCTCTACTTTCGGTCTACCGGCCCTATCAGGGATAGAAAACCCAGACAGAAATGTCACTCTGTGAGGGCTCACACAGAGAGTTTACCCTGCCTTGTGGTGACCCCTGGCTCTAACCTCCAACCCCAAGCACAGCTTCCTCCCCGCCTCCCCTAACTTCAGGGCCCCCTCTCAGCCTACCAGACAAACCAGCTGATCAATGTGGAGGCCCTCCTCCCCATGGGCTTTGAGGATACGGACAAGAAGACAGCTCAAGAGGTTCCTCTTCTGTTCCAGGGTTCGACCCTCATCCTTCTTTACATCCAGGTACTTCTGGGGAGGCATCAGCCACAGGGCCTCCCCACAGGGCCGGAGCGCAGGCTCACGGACTCGCAGCACACCTGGAACTTACTGCCAGTTAGTACCCGAGGAGGGGGAGGGACAGAAAGGGGACCCGTTCTCATTCCCTACTACACTACCCCACCCGGGGGCCCCACACCCTATGGGCAAAGTCTCAGGCCAGCCCCACTGACCTACCCCCATGTGGAAAGTCCTGACCCTCATGCAGGGTCAAAGGGCCATTCTCAGAGGTGAGGGGCAGGAGTGCCTGGAGCAGCAGCTGTGGGGTGAGGTCAGAATTCTTCAGCAAGGTTTCTACTGACACCTCCTGGTGAGGAGAAACGGGACAGTCAGAGTGGGCAGAAAGGACGGGAGGAGGAACAGTTTAGAACAGTGGCAGACGAGCGGGGAAGAAGACAGAGAGGCTGAGGAGCTGAGGCACCTCTGTCTGATTGAAATTCAGCAGCAGCCACATCTGCACGGTGGACACATGCAGGGTCTGGCCCCCAAACTGCACCTCGGCCCGGCCCAGCCACGTCCACTGCAGCCGCCGATGTGGCCCCCGGACTGGATGGTTCTGACCTGGGAGCATGTAGAGGAGAAGGGTGGAGACACAGAACAGGGAAAAGGGGGTTAGGCGCTGAGGCGAGGGTGTGCTGTTAGTTAGGTTTGCTCCTGCCAGTCTCTCAGGCCCCAGCATTTACAGCCTCCGGAGCGCAGCCTCCTCTAGGCCGCCTCCCTGGCAAGTCACGGGTACCTGGGAGCCCACCCTGCGTCCCGCCCGGCGTCAGACAGGCTCCACGGAAGGAACACCAGAGGCCTGGGCTTTGCCCTTAAGGAGCGACAGATCCTCCAGGCTGGGTCTATTCCTTGCCCTGGGTCCCAGCTCAGACTGGAGAGCAAGGACGCTGTCAAAGGCAGAGTTTCAAATGGAGCCACCTGAGAGGTCTCTCTGGCCTACGATGGGACAGTCTGAACAACAGAAGAATGACACCCGCGATGGATTAAAACACATAAGATTTTTTTAAATCCATGAATTCACAATGATGATTTTTTTTTTTTTAGAAGACTTCATTGGGCATCTTTAGAGAATGCTAGAGAACCAACACATTATTTTGAAAACTGGTTCAAAATAAAGGGGAGGAGGAAAGAGTCAAACCTTTCCTGTATCAACGGTACGTCAAGGTAACTAAAACGCTAATGAGAAGCTTCTCTGTATAGAGAAAGCATTCCAGCAAATAACACGAGGAAGGAATGACAGAACTAGAATGTCACTAGTCCGTAACCCCTAGTGAAATGATCAACCTATGCAATGACAACGAATGACTGTCTAGTGGAAAGCTGATGGGAAACTATGTGTAATGTGTACATCAGACTAACAACACTGACACCCACTGATCCACCTTACACAGAAAGACAGCTAGACGTAACATGCCTCCTGGAGAAGTACGCAACACCACCTATGCAGTGTTCCTGCCCAAGAAATCAAACCCAAAGCTGAATGAGCTCCCATAGTTAACGATCAGTTTTTAGGAAATAAAGGAGACAGAAGAGCATGCTAGAGGACGCCATGTGGATACAATCAGCAAAATCCAGCCTGTCAACAACTCTACTTGGAAAACAACCCAGTTTCCTCCACAAACAATCGCAAAAGGGGTAGAAAAAAAAAGGGAGACAGGAACCCATAGATTGAGGGAAATGAAAAATAGAACTAAATCAAGTGCAATACATGGGCTTGGTTTAGGTCCTCAATAAACAAAAACACCTAATTTTAAACACTCTTGACAATTACATAAACATGAACACTAAATGTATATTTGATATTAGGATTTGTTAACTTCTAAAGGTTTGATAATGTAGTGTCCTTGCCTTAAAAAGAGAGTCGTTATCTTTTCAATTTCAGAGCTGAGTTAAGTGGGTGGGGATAGAGATGAAACAAGATGGCCCTAGCCGGTTTGGCTCAGTGGATCGAGCGTTGGCCTGTGGACCAAAGGGTCCCAAGTTTGATTCCAGTCAAGGGCATGTATCTCGGTTGCAGGCTCCTCTCTGGCCTGGGACCTAATCAGGGCTCGTGCAAGAGGCAACTAATCAATGTATTTCTCTCACATCGATATTTGTCTCTGTCTTTCCCTCTCTCTTCCATTCTCTCTAAAAATCAATGGAAAAAAATATCCTCGGGTGAGAATTAAAAAAAAGATTAGCCATGAATTGATATATGTTGCTACACTGGACTTTATCTAGTCTGTCTACTTTTGAGTATGTCTGAAATTTATCGTAATAAAAATATTTTTTAAATGAGGCTGAAAATAAACCATTCTCAAACAAAAACTGATCATTTCTACCAATATGCCCTCAATGAGGAAACTTCTAAAGGATAGACTTTAGGAAAAAAATTAAACTCAAAAAGAAGGATCAAGATGCAAAAGGAATGATGACTAAAGCAGTTGGTATGATGGCGAATCTAAACATTAACTGAATAAAACAATAATAATAATGACTAAAAATAGATAATTCTAAAATACTGAACAACAGTAACCAGCAAGATGGAAATTAGCGTTGAAGTTAAGATTTTTCTATGACCCTTTTGTTATTCAAGAAGGTGGGAAGTAATATTAACAAGTCAAACATACAGGTTAAAAATATAAAGGTAACCAAGTATAGAAATAGAATGCATAACTCCCAAAACTGATAGAAACAAAAAAGGAGTTTTGAAAAACCAATCCAAAAGAAGGAAAAAAAAAATCACAAATACTCAGTGTAGAACCATATCTATAAAGGTGTTCAAGTAATTCTTCTTTTAACTATACCTGTTTGTGTTTTTTTTTTTAATATATTTATTTATTTATTTATTTATTTAATATTTTTTATTGATTTTTTACAGAGAGGAAGAGAGAGGGATAGAGAGTTAGAAACATCGATGAGAGAGAAACATCGATCAGCTGCCTCCTGCACACCCCCCACTGGGGATGTGCCCACAACCAAGGTACATGCCCCTGACCAGAATCGAACCCGGGACCCTTCAGTCCACAGGCCGACGCTCTATCCACTGAGCCAAACCGGTTCCGGCTATACCTGTTTTATATACAGGGGTTAGCAAAGTAGGTTTACGGTTGTAATACAAAAAATAATACAATAATTAATAAATAATAATACAAGAATAAACTGTTCTGCGTACTCACAACTGTAAATCTACTTTTGTCAACCCCTGTATTCTGTTGTGTAAATGAAATAACTAAAATGTTAAAATATAAAAATGATGAACTAAAATACAAAAAATGAGGTTAGAAATAAAAACCCAATACATGGTTACTCATAGTAATTATAAACAGGCTAACATTGACAACTCAAAAAGAGAGATTATTAGTTGAATACAAAATAAATTCTAGCCCTGACCGGTTTGGCTCAGTGGATAGAGCGTCGGCCTGCGGACTCAAGGGTCCCAGGTTCGATTCTGGTCAAGGGCATGTACCTTGCTTGCAGGTACATCCCCAGTAGGGGGTGTGCAGGAGGCAGCTCATGGATGTTTCTCTCTCATCGATGTTTCTAACTCTATCCTTCTCCCTTTCTCTCTGTAAAAAATCAATAAAATATATTTTTAAAAAATAAAATAATAATAAATAAATTCTAGGTATTTATAAGACACATGCCTAAAATATTAGACTATGGCAAAAAAAGTAAATGATACTGGAGGAAATTCTGATGAGAGTAGAATATTGGCATGGTTTAAAAGTATCTCCCCCAACAGACTGCTTATTAATAACAGCAAGGGAGAAAAAATATTAACAATACAGCTGTCAAAATTAACATCCCAAAAGAGGGATAGAGGGAAATTGTGTGCTTCCAAATGTAATACCCTGAGCCCAGCTCTTGTGTCTCAGTGGTTGACCTTCAACCTATGAACCATGGTAGTGGTTCCCTGATATACTCTCTAAAAATCAATGGAAAAAATATCAATTCCCAGTCAGTGCACATGCCCAGGTTGCAGGCTCGATCCCCAATAAGGGGCGTGCAGGAGGCAGCCGATCAATGATTCTCTCCCATCATTGATGTTTCTCTCTCTCTCTCCCTCTCCCTTTCTCTCTGACATCAATAAAAATATATTTAAAAAATAAATAAATAAAAAAGATCTAAAGAATTATCCATCCAAACAAAAAGTAAAAGGATAAAAAAAAGACAGTAACCAAGGAAAGCTGGTATACTATTAACACCAGACTTTAAGAGCTTCACTAGGAGGTCACTCCATAATAACAAGATCTAACCATGAAGATTCTATACCTGCACAGCCCATTGTGACAGCCAGGAGCCACATGTGGCTACTTAAACTTAAACTGGTTAAAGTAAATAAAATTAAATATTCAGTTCCCCAGCGAACTAGTCACATTTCAAGTACTCAATAGCCACAAATGTCTATCATACTGAACAGTGCAGAACATTTCCATCCTTGCAGAAAGTTCTATTAGCAGCACTGTTAAATAATTTTAAAGTTGTATGTAATAACATAGTCAAAATATATAAAGGGAAATTTACATACTTAATTTAGAAATTCACTATCATAATGGTAGATTAGAGCACACCTCTCTGTCATAGATCAAGCAGATAAAAATAAGGTTATAGAAAGCTTGAACAATACAATGACAAGGTCAATTTAGTGAAATACGTGTAATCTTGTATCCAGCAACAGAAAAAACACATTCTTCTTAATCACACATGGGACACTTATAAAATTTGACCATCTACTTGGCCACAAAGGAAGTCTCAATAAATGGCAAAGTTCAGTATCACAGAAACCATGTTCTTTGGCCACAATGGAATGAAGGCTGAAACCTAAAACAAAAAGAATACTAAACAGCCCTGGCCGGGTGGCCCAGTTGGTTGGAGCATCATCCAGTACACCAAAAAAAGAACACTAAACAAACAAAACAAAGAAAAACCTGCTTGGAAATTTTAAAATCTACTTCTAGAAAACTAATAAGTCAAAGAAAAAATAATAAAAATTAGAAAATTCTCTGAACTAAACAATAAAAATATTACATAATAAAAACTTATTCAACATCCCAAATGCCCGTCAGCAGCAGAAAGGGTAAATATATTCCTATAATGGAATATGACTCAGCAATACAAAAGAACAAAGTAATGATACAACTGACAACCTGGATCACTCCCACAGACATTAAGCTGAGAGAAGGAAATTAGATACAGCAGAATATATACTCTCTGATTCTAATTATATGATGTTCATATACAGGCAAAAATCTATGGTGACAAAGGGAAGAACAACAGTTTCCCTTGGAAGAAGATACTGACTAGAAAGGAGACATGAAGGAGATGAAGGAGGGAGCTTTCTGGGTGCTGGAAGTATTCTGCATCTTGAGCTGGGGGTGGTTAAGGAAATGCATATGGATATAAAATTCATTAAGTCACAATTAAGATGTGTGCACTTTACTGACTACTAGTTATACCTTAATAAAAAATATTATATATATATTTATATATACATATATATTTAAAATAAACAAATCCACCCTAGCTGGTTTGGCTTTGTGGTTAGAGCATTGGCCCCCGGACTGAATGGTCAAGTGTTGGTTTCCAGTCAAGAGACATTCCTCAGTTGCAGACTTGGTCCCCAGCCCTGGTCAGGACATGTGTGGGAGGCAACCAATCGATGTGTCTCTCTCACATTGGTATTTCTCTCTCTCTCGCTCTCTCTCTCTCTCTCTTTCTCTTTCCCTTCCCTTATACTCTCTCTAAAAATCAATGGAAAAAATATCCTGGGGTGAGGATTAACAACAACAAAAAATATAGATCTTACAGAATGCAGCTAAAGTAATATTGAGAGGGCAATTAATAGCCTTAAATACTTTTTTTTTAAAAGTCTGAAAAGACTAGCATGCAACTTGAAGTTAGAAAAAGAAAAATAGAACCAATTCATATAAAGTTGAAGGAAATGAGAAATTAATGAAAATCTAACCCACACTTCTTCACCCTTCCCTAGGAGACTGCTGTTGCTAGAGAATGTTTCTTCATTCCTGTCCAAAGGTCACCTCCTCTTCCTCTCTTGCCACCCCAAATCTCACCCCAATATCCAACTGCCTGTCCCTATCGCCTCACTCTGGCTGTAGAAATTGGAGAAGCGGTCAAGGGCATCACAGAATTCTGTGGGAAGGCACTTTCTGGGATGGTACAGGTAGCAGAGTGGGGAGACGGGCCAGCAGCGTGGTGACAGGACCAGTATAGAAACTGTTGGGCCTGGGTCCTCGATAAATACTTCTTTCCCAGACTCCTCTTCTTCCTCTTCCTCCTGAGAGAGAGAAGAATTTCGAGGGCTCTTGGGCTCCCTTCTTTCCTCTCCTGTTCTCCCGCTCTTCTTCTCCCTTGCTCTTACCTCCTCTTCTTCCAGGCCCTGTTCTTCCTCATCCTCCTGCTCCAAGAGCAGCCTGTCAAGCCGCTGGAGCTGGAAGAGGTGGAACTGGCACTGCAGCCGCTCGGAGGCACTCAAGCTCTGCAGCATCTGCTGGGGGAGGCGGTTGGGGAAGCAGGAACCGATCTGCTCCAGCACGGCCCCCTCCAGCCAGCTGGAGCCCAGGCTCAGGAGACGGTCCGCCATGTAGTGCCTGCAGCACACACAGCCCAGGCCCGGCTCAGTGTGGACAGTCAGCACATAGGTCCCTCTGTTGCAGCCAAATGGGTCACAGCCCTACCTCACCTCTTCCTTCCCACCAATGCCATGGCCATCCCTGGATCTTAATCTCTCCTCCCCACTGCCCTCCTTCATCTTCCCTCTAAGACTCAGTCTTCGTCCTCTCTACACTCTAGTCCTCCCATCCCCTACTCTGTAGACCTTTACTCACTGGTAAAAGTGCTCAAAAGTAGTGGCCAGCTCCAGGCCAGAAAGGACCATGATGGGCTCCAGGTGCCGCTGAAGTTGCCCCAGCATGTCTGCTCCAGGGGTTCCGCCAACCAGGCAGCCCTGAATCTGCTGGTCGATGTGTCTGGCAAACTGCTCACTCATCTGGGCAATGGAAAGGGCACTGGTGAACCAGGAAGAGGGAGTGGAGGAGAGTGGAGAGTAAAAGGAGATGAAAGGGCAGAGAGGGGTGAGCCTTGCATGAGCTTACGCCCCGCCGACTGGGAGGCTGGTGGTACTCACGTGAGCAGCCGTGAGAAAGGACTGCTGCAGCAAGGCGCCTGAGAAGCCACTGTGCAGGGCCAGCGTGAAGGCTGCCCGAGGCCCAAAGAGCTCTGAGCCTGCTCTCTGCAAGTGCTCATAGAGTGCACAGTAACGAGGCACGAAGTCTGGGGCCCACCAGGCTGCAGCCAGGAACCTGCTGACCTGAGGAGAAAGAGCAAGAAATGTGAAAGGGAAGTCCCAGTATGTGGCCAGACTCGCAGACCCCCGCCCTCCACAGAGTTCAGCTTCCTTCTGCCCACCTGCTCCTGCACCACGCTCAGCCAGCACTGCGTCATGTTCCTCAGGCTACTGCTCGGAAGAACAGGTGAAGGCCCAGGGCTCCGATCCTGACCCTTACTGTTCTTGCTGGCTGTCGAGACACAGGGCAAAGTAAGGAGTTTCATCTCAGCCTCCGGCAAGTCTCAGGGTCTTGGGTACTGACCCCTGGAAATGCCCACAGCAAAGCAGTAAGGAAGAGTAACACCCTCAAGGGGAGGAGCCAGGTATTATCGCAGCCCAAGTTCTCAGCTCGGCCGCCCGGGCGGGGACTTACGGGGCTGAGAGGATGGCTCAGGAGAAGGTCCCGGGGGAGGCTCCACATGCACCAGCAAATGGCAAAGGCGACGAACTCGAGAGGCAAAGGATGCTGCTCGACTCAGGGGGTTCCGGGAGCTCTCCCTCTGCTCTAAGTACTGACCCAGCAGCCATCCCAGGGAGCTCACACCTTCCGCATCTAAAAGAAGATAGGTCAGGAACAGGTCCCCATGGGAAATGGGGCAACAGTCAGCCCAGGAGGAGAGAGAAGGAGCAATTGTACAAACAGGTTTGGGGGCCCTCGCCCCCCTCCCACCACGGTCCAGCTTCAGCTGGAGTCTGGGGATATGGTAACAGACTGGGGGTGGGGTGGAGGGAAGAGTCAAATACCAGAGTCTCAGGGAGCAGTCTGTGGAGGAAGGAAATGAACACTGAGGTGACAGGCCTTCGGGGATAAAGACAGGAACCAAGAGAACCAAGAGCATTAACCCAGGCGGTGCCTGGGAATGGTGACAAGGAGCTGGTTAGTGGGCCAGGGTCGGGATGGTTACCGGGGGAGGTGATGTTCTGCACCAGGGGGCTGACCAGGGCCTCCCAGCAGGTCTTGCCCAGCGCTTGCGCGGCCTCGTCATCAGGGAGGAAGCGATCAGCAAAATTCTGTTCATGGCGCAAAACCTTGTTCAGTCTGGGGATAAACAGTGTGTGGTCCAGGGTTAAAGGCGCACATTTCCTTGTGGCCTCCACTCGAGTGCAGTCACCTCCGAATCACCCCACGCTCAGTCCGCCCCAGCTCTTCCCTGGCACGTACTTCTCACCTGTGTTCATTTCCCTGTGTCCTGGCCACTGCTCTACCTTTCAGACTCCACAGCATATCCCCTTCGCTGTCCTGCTCCCTTAACCACCTCCTCCGGCCTTTACCCTGGGCACTTCCAGCCTCACCCACCTGGGACAGAGCTGGAGGAGGCGCTTGCGGTCCTCTGCTATGTCCCGGCTCCAGGCTTGTGCCCGGATTGTGTAGAAGAGACATGTACGGCGACACAGCTGCTCTCGGAACAGTGGCCAGAAAGTGGGCTTGGGGCCCAGGACCTCCACACCCCGCACTCGGGTGTCGATGCCGCCCTATAACATGCACACACTTATCTGTCACCTAAGTCACCCCGTCACCAAGCACTACCAAAGCCTGGCCTCACCCCTGAGTTCCCTAGAGCTCCTCGAGACAGTCCTGCATCTCTGGGACTCAGCAGGGTCCTGGGCCATCGCCCAAGCAGACTGAGGAGAAGCCTTGGTCCGAGCCTGGCCCCCAAATGCAGGAACCCAGTCACTATGGAAACCCTGTGCTACCTCTCGACCCCCAGACCCCACCTCTGCCCCTGCCCTACCTGCTGGCAGCGCTTTATGCGGATCTGGATGATGGGCCAGAAGCGGTTCAAGTTCTCCAGGAGGACCACCCGGCTGGCAGAAGGCACCACATTCACCTGGCGGGGCAGGCGAGAAGACGGAGAGCTGTCACCTCCAAGGTGGGGCTGGAAGGACTGTTGACAGCAACCAAGTGTGTGATGGTGTGTGCCCGTCACTGCTCCTGCACAGAACCCATGGACCCAGGCGGATCCACATCCTTAATTCCACTCACTGCTCACAAGGAGGAAGGGATATGGAATTCCCCAGGGGGTGGGCCCTTCTGATAAGGCCCTGGGACAAACAGAAGGACAGGGAGTACGGTGCAGGGGGATCACGAGGGTCCCCACCATGTTGAGCTCCGTGCTGATGCAGCTGGTGCTGTCACCCCCATACACCACCACCCTGGCCGGCATGTAACTGGAGTCTTCACTGGCCACCAACAGAGTCAGCTGCCTGGGAGAGGAGAGAGGGCTCAGTCAGAATCAGGACTCTGAGCTTAGCTCACAACTTCAACCCACCACTTCGTCCTCAGACTCCTGTCCCTCTGCTTAAGCGTCAGTCTTCCTAGACCCTCTGCTTTTGCCTTTATCTTCCCCAAGTGACTTCATTCAAGCTCATACTTCCACTGAAATTCCCTAATGACTCCAAATCCACATCTCTACCCTACACTCCTCTCCTGAGCTTTCCTGCTGTGTCCCACAGGCATTTCCATGTCATGCCTCAAAGTGGAAGGCACCTCAAGGTCAACAGGCCCAAGTGGAACTATCATCTGTCTTCAGAAACCTTCTCTCTCCTGGGAAAGAAAACTGCCATCCCCGCAGTGCCACAACCGGACACTGTCACCGTGACATCTCCCTCTTCTGCTTCCCTCCTCAGGCCCATGACCCGTCCCGTGACCCCACCTAAGATGTCCCAGTCCATCATCTCCTGGCTATTCCCATTCCCTCTGCCTAACTGAAGACAGCCATTATTTTTCAACTAGACCGCTGCATAAACCTTTCAACTCCCATAATGCCAGAGTGAGTGATCTAAATTTAAAAATCCAGTTCTGTCTCTTCCCTTCTTAAAACCTTTCAGTGGCTCCCCCACGTTGCAGAATAAAGCTCACACCTCTTAGCTCACACAACTTTTTGTGATCTGGCTCAGCCTACTTTTCTGGCTTCATCTCCTGCTGCTTCACTACACATGACCTTCGATCCAACCAAATACATTTACTTCAAGTCCCCACATACACCACTGTTTCCTACTCCCCTTTGGCTCACATGCTGTCCCTCTGCCTAGAATATCCATTGCCCTCGGTTTCTCTCGCTATTTTCTACTTCAGAACTCAGCTCAGTCCACCCCTCCTTCTGGAAGCCTTCTCCGGCCTCTCGGCTGGGCTGGTGAGCCAGTGCATGTTGGCCATGTTCTCACTCTATGCTCTTAGTCGACCTGGTTCCCCAACTAGACTGCAGGTGCCCTGATGACAGGTCCCATATCTTGTCCTTGTAGCTCCAGACCATTGCAGTGCCTGGCACAGAGTGTACGTTAAACAAATGCCCACAGAAAGAGAGGCTGAGTGAGCTGCTGATCTCCTTCAACACCAAGCACAGGGAGTGACATCTGTACCTGCTGGGGAGCACGTCGCCAGGTTCATGGGGGGAGGGGGTCTCTGTACCTAGCAGTCTGTGTCTACTGTTCACTGCACAAAATGGGTTTGAGTGTGTCCCTCAGAGATTTCAGATGGGGCTGTGCATGTGGGTGTATGCGCACCTAACAAGAATACCACGGCGCATGTGCACGGTGATGTAGTGGGAGCCGGTGCTGCCATTGGACTCCCAGTAGGTCTTGGGGTTGCGGTCCGTCAGCTTGCTGGCCCGGTGCGGGTTGGAGGACACCTCCACCTTCTCCCAGCACTTGTCCTCCTTCACTTCCACACTGGAGCCTGGGGGTGGTGAGAAGGGGTGGCGATCAGAGCCTGGTTATTTGAGAGAAAAAAGGAAAGGGACTGGAGAGCAGAAGAGAAGGGAAGAACAGATGCTGGGTTGGGAGCCAGGAGAAGGCAGAGGGGGCACGAACCCTGGCAGAGATGCCTGAGGAACACGTCAAAGAAGGGGATGTTGATGGGCTGGTAGGTTCGTCTGTGGTCTTCGATCTGGCCCAGCACCATCTGCAGCCGGAACATGAGAGAAAGGGAAGGGAGAGAGGGGAAAACACAGAAAAACCAACAAGATAAAAGACATATGTGAGAAAGAATCAAAGGGCAACAGATACTCAACCCACTTTTCCCCAGATTTTGGAACAACAGGAGCAAGTGAGGTAGAGGCTGGGAAACAAATGGCCCAGGTTTGCTACGACTCATGTCAAACAGGGATGCCAACTGGGGACACACTGAATCCCCTTCCCCTGGTTCTGCCTTCCATCTCCCTTCGCTCTGTACCCACCAGCCTGCCTACCTGAATGCAGCCAGCCAGGATGCTGGAGGTGAGGCTGCTGTACAGCTGGGAGTGCTTCTCGCAGTCGGTCAGCAGGTCGCGAAGCTCGCAGGCCAGCAGCACCGGCGCCGAGTGCTTGTCCAGGACTTTGGAGAGGGCCTCCTTGGCTCCCAGGCAGCAGAGCACCACCGCGTAGTCCTTGTGCGCGGAGGCCAGGCGGTGCAGGAAGCGGAGCAGCTCCTGAACAACCTGAGCCAGAGCCACAGAGAGTAACGTGTGGGAAACAAGGGCAGGTCACGTTAGGGTGGGTTTAGTAAAGGGAAGGTCGTGGCTGAGATTCTGGAGCAACTCGGAAGCCCAGGGAAAGGAGAGGACCAAAGACAGGAACGGGACACCGGGGTGCTGGGAGTCCAGAGTGAGCTGGCAGGAGCTGGGCACATCTCCCCAGGCCTCTTCCTGCCAGGGCCAACCTATCTCAGCAGCCAACCTCGGTGCCCAAACCTCTCACACCCTGAAGGGTGGGGAGCAGGAATGTTTGGGTTGCTAAATGTGGGCTTCTCCTTAACCCAGAATCTAAATCCAGGTGCAGCCAAGAAGCTTATACAGGCCATCTCATTTTATTGTGTTTAGCTTTATGGGGCTTGACTGATGTTGCATTTTTAACAAATTAAAGGCAAGACCCTCCACCAGCAAAAAGATTACAATTCACTTTATTGCGATTCTCGCTTCATTGTGGTCTAGCACCAAACCCACAGTATATGGGACGGACACCTATATGTCAAAGGCCAAGTTCTGGAGACTCTTAGGTGACATTAGCTTCTTCTTCTTACACACCCTTCCAGTGTCCAGACCCCTCCAGAAAGGCTGTGCTGTCCCTCCAGAAGTAACTGGGGCCCGCGGCTCCCTTTCCCTCCCCCACCCTTGCCAGGTCTCTGGTACCTCAGAGTCACTATTGGGGCCACTCAGGCAGTTGAGGCAGGGCTCCAAGACCTCATGCCAGGGAAGGGCCATTGCCTCAGAGTAATCCAGCAGCTGGGTCATGACCCTGGTGAGGGGATGGAAACAAGTGAAGTCCCTACAGTCTGCCAGCCGCCCTTGCCACCAACACACGGTGCCTGGACAGGTCCCTCACCCCAGCGCAGTCAGCAGCAGGGTTTTGTTGGGCCCGGGGGCATCCAGAGTCCGCAGCAACAGGAGGAAGGGCTGGGCCTCCTCCTGGAGGCGCTTGAGGAGGGGCCTCAAGGCACCCCCAGGACCCCCCTCACGGCTCAGCACACGCTCCAAGTCCAGGAGGAGTTCTGCAGATGGGCCTCCAACCAGGGACCGGATCTGCAGCTCGGGGGACCCATCCTGGCCCTGGGCACCGAGGGGCTCCAGTGTTGCTGCCCAGACACACGGGAGGAAGAAAATACATACAAAGAGGATTCATACAAGTTGGCCAAACAGAGAAATGGGCGGGTCTTGAAAATCACCCCCAGATTTTCCTCCCATTCGGAGGGCGCCTGCAGATTTTACAAAACTATAGGGGATTTTCTTTTCTGGCCCCAAATATATACCTAGCTACATCTGAAAAAATGTTTAGTAAGGCAAACACTGTCACATTTACCGTTTTTAATCTCCTATGCCATACAATTATATTTTATTATTAAATGTGAACTATGCTGTTACATATGCCAGTAAACGTTAGCTGGTATAACATAACCCTGCACTTACCTAGCCTGGGGGCTTTAGACACACACTAAAAGACACTGCTTATTTCAATCTCCCCCCTACTTCTGGGTTTTCACTTGTTTGTTAAACACAAAAGGTTTCCTCCCTATGGATCAGTATTTCATGTTTCTAGTCATCAACTTTCTGTACTGGAACTTACAATTTCACCAAAAAAGGCCTCTCTATAAATTACTTCAACCAACCTTTTGGTGTCCAGTAAGACTGTACCAAACCCAGACCACACAGATGGCAGCCTCACATGTCTGAAGCCATTCAGAGAAGGCAATTTCCTTGTACCTATTCTAGGTCTCCCTCCCCTCTTGGGCAGGAAGTTCTACTTAAGACCTAACTTGAGCACCAAAGCCTCACTCATTTCCTGAAGGCTCCTTGTGTCCCTCTAATAAGGTCTGAGGACGTACACGGTAGCCTTCCTGGACACCAGCGGGCTCTGACTGACTCCTCAGCAGAACCACCCCTCCACAATGGTACCTGTGCGCTCAGGACTGCTCGGCGGCTCCGAGTAGCGGTTGAGGAGCATCATGAGGATGGTGCGTGTGGTGGGCATGGGGTCCGTCCCCAGGGCTATCCCTGAGTGCCTAAACAAGGTGTCTCTCAGCTCTTGGGTGATGATCTGGTCTCCCAGGGTGTGGTGGTTGCACAAAAGCAGGCTGAGCAGGATCAGGCCATTTCTCACTGCAGAGGAGCACCTGGGAGGAGAGAGGTGGCCCGGGGAAGAAATTGCCAGAGTGAACACAATGGAAACAGGAAGTAAATGCACAGGGGAGAAGCCCACCATCTGGGGAGGAATGGGCTCCAAGGGTCCCCGACCTCAGGTCACTCCTCCCAATCCCGAGAAGGAAGGAAAAGTTAGGGTGTCTCTGCTCGCTGGGAGTCACCCTACCCTCAACCACTTGGCCTCTCCTCCAACGACAGTTAGAGAGGGCCACTAAAGTTTCACCCAGAGGTACAAACAAGCGAATTTCTGAGGGGCAGATGAGACTTGGGTACAGCAGTGGTGACTGGGGCGTAGCGGGAGTTTGAAGTTTGGAGGGTGATGCCCTGACCCCTCAGTGTTCAGCATCAAGATCACCGCTGCAGGGATGGTAAGGAGCAGGCTCTCAGAGCCTGGGCGGGTGGCTGAGTCGATGCTGGCGAAGATCTCTCTGGTCATCTGCACATCAAACAATGGATGGACAGAATCTTGGCTCGTAAAAATATCGAGGTTCTCCGAGGAACTGGCAATGGCCAGCATCTTCAATGCCTGCAGGAGGGATGTGGAAGCAGAGTTAGGAGTGAGCAGAGCCACCAGGCAGAGGAAGGAGAGAGCCAGGCCATCATTCTAGATCTCAAACTTTGGGGGAGCTGAGCTGTTTTGCAAACAGGTCAAGTAAGAGATGGAAATGGAAAAGGCACCGATGGGACATTAAATGCTAAAAAACAAAAACAAAGGAAAAAGACAAAATAAAGCAAAGAACTCTAAGGCTCAATGGTGGTAACATCAGTCCACAGTTCCTCTCTACCAGCACCAAGGCTGGCTGATGGGATGGCTGCCCCTCCCGTAACGTTGCCTCAGAACGGGGCCCTTTCACAGCATTTAGTTGTCTGCAAAAGCTTTCCTTGAAGTTGTTTCCTTCTTGCTTGACCACTCTTCCCTTTGCAAAACCTCTCTTCCCTGACTTCTATAACTTCATGTCTGCCGGGCTGTTCTCCCTCCCTGGTGTTCCTCTGCCTAGTCCTTAAACATGGAAGTTCCTGTCCCCCTTCTCTTCTCACTCTGCATGCCCTCCCTAGGCAACCGTGGCCACTCCCATAGCTTCAGTTACCACTTACATGACAACACTCCCAAACCTATGGCCCCTGGCCTCCAAAACCAGTGTCCCACCCTCCTCAACAAGGCTACTTGGGCTTTCTCACTGGCAGAATAGTTGTAATTATAGGAAAAAATACTTGCAATGTGCAAACTTGTTTGCTGGTACTATACAAAAAATAAATAAATAAAGATGAACACTCTACCACTGGAGTAGAGAATGTCTCTCCTGGGGAAAGAGTTGGCTCTTGAGAAGAAACCCTCTAGGAATTAAAAATAATTCCCAGGATAATCACCCTCCTGAGACCTGGACCCTCAAAGCAAGTGCTGCCTCATAATAAGGTTTTCTCCCTTTGGTTACCCCACTCTCTCCCAATTAGCTGAATTCTGTAGACCTTACATTCGATACAAAATGATGCAATTTTGTGACAGGGCAAGAGGCAAATGCTATATTTTGGTCATGCAACTTGAAAAGGTCAGGGAATTCTTTAAGCAGACATGGCCTAGGCGATGAATGCTTGGCTGCTCTTGGGAGAAGCAGCACCTAGTAGGCCCACATAGAAAAGAGCCTCCCGGCCTCTCCCTGGGACAGCCTGCTCCAGGAGGATCTGTGCTCCTGTCCACTCACTGCCTTTACATTGTTGGAAAGCACTCTCATACCTGAGGCCTACCAGTCTCCCTCCAGGACCCTCAGGCTATACAGAGCACACCCTGCCCGCATCCTGCCACCCAGCACGTATGTCTGGATCATTCTAGAAGCCAATTCTCTTAAGCTCCCCTGGACGAGGGCCTCCCTTCTCCATTTTCTGGTCCCAGGGTGGCAAGACAATGGCAATGTTGGCTTTGTTTTACACACATATGGGAGGGGGTATTTTCTGCGTAAGGGTAAAAACTCAGATCAAAGGGTAAAAACCTACTCTGTCACATCTAGAAAATTAGTCTTTAACCAGACACTTAATTGTAACTAAAAAGGCATGGAAAATTCAACATACCTAAAAACTCAACTCCTGACCTTCTCCCATTCCTCCTCCTCCTCCAACATTCTTCCACCTAGTAAATGGCCACCTCCATCCATCTGCTGCTCAATTTCAAACCTGCAGTCATTCTAAAGACATCTTTCCCCCTTTCTTCAAGCAGGCACTCAACCTCCAAGACTGTCCAGCTGGAACTCTTAAACCCATCTGCATCCTTTGGTCCCAAGGTCTCCTCCCTGATCTAAATCACCAGAGTACCTCCCCGAGGTCAGCAGGCCCCCACCCTGCCCATCTCACCCATCACTCACCCCCAGTACACTCACCGCCAGCCCCGCCTGCTGCACCAAGACAGAAGTCTTGTATTCTTGCATGCAAACCAGCACAGCGTAGATGCCACCCTCCCTGGCAAAGAGGGGGCGCCATTCATGCTTGGTCATGAGCAAGTACAGGAGGCGCAGGGCCAGCACCACCACCATCTTCTCTCCCACCTGGTTGGTCAGCAGCTCCACCAGTGTCTTCACTAGCTTCTCTCTGGGAGGAGAGAAATCGGAGTTTCCCACCCCAAGAGTCATGCCTGACTCCCCGCCTAACCCTATACACCAAGTTCCAGTCCCTCACCCCTTACCCCTTTCCAACCTGCTCTTCTTGCCTCAGTCTCACTCCTGATGCCCCCTCCACAGCAGTCTAACTGCCTCTGGCTCCTCACTGCATGAGGGAGTCAGCAGAACAAACTAGTTACAAACTCTGGCTCATCTTTTCAAATAGGTCTATAAATTCAATGAAATTCTAATCAAAATGCCTAAAAAGTTTATTTTTTTAAACATGATAGGCAGATTTAGGCCCAGGAAGGTAAAATATGCAGGAACAGTCAAAAAATGTTTGGAAAGAAATAATAGCAGACTTGCCTACTAGTTATCAAAATATAAAGTTCTAATAATTAAAACTCTGGAAATAATACAGGGAAGTCAAACAGATCAACAGATGAGAAGAGAGACAAGGGCCGCATCTCAGTCAGAAAGGACAGGAAGGACCATGCAAAAGTGACGTGGAGACACCTAGCTATCCATCTGAAAAAAATAAAGCTGGACTTTGCTTCACTTCATTTGCAAAAATAAATAGCAAGCATTTTAAAATAAATATAAAAATCAAAATCGTGGATATTTTTAGAATATATATGGAAATATATTTTTTTTATTTTGGTTCATCCTGATCCGAGGACATTTTTTCCATTCATTTTTTTAGCTTTTTAAAAAATTGATTTCAGAGAGGAAGTGAGGAGAGAGAGATAGAAACATCAATAATGAGAGAATCATTGATCGGCTGCCTCCTGCACGCCCGCCCCCCCCCACCCCCCACCCCGGCATGTGCCCTGATTGGTATCGAAGCCTGATCTCCTGGTTCATAGGTTGACGCTCAACCAGCTCAACCACTGAGCCAAGTCAGCTGGGCTCCACTGATTTTTAAAGAGAGTGG
Organism: Eptesicus fuscus; assembly: GCF_027574615.1. Lineage (NCBI taxonomy): Eukaryota > Metazoa > Chordata > Mammalia > Chiroptera > Vespertilionidae > Eptesicus > Eptesicus fuscus. The sequence continues at coordinate 12,972,177 of NC_072482.1, read as the reverse complement.
AGGGAGGAAGGGAGAAGGGAGGGAGAGAGAGAGGAAGAGAGAGAGAGAAAAAGAGAGAGAGGCAAGTATCAATGTGAGATAGACACACAGATTGGATGCCTCCCGCCCGAGACCCTTCAGTGCGTGGGCCCACACTCTAACCACTGAGCACACTGGCCAGGGCGGGAAATATTTTTGTAATCCTGAAATAGGATAGACCCTCTTAAGTAGGACATAAAATCTAGAAGCCAAAAAAAAAAAAAAGTTGAAAAACATAGCAACACTGCAATCTAAAGCTTGAGCACAATGAAAGACACTATCCACAAAGTTAAGAGATAAGCAACAAGAGTCAGAGAGCGGGTCCAGTGGAAATGCTATCGGAAGGGAAGGAAGAAGTACTCCCAGAGTCCCTAGATCACAATGACCATCACAAGAGGGGGGAAAACCAGGAATGACATCTTTCTCCACACAGAGATGCACATTGCGGAGGTAGTCTATGAACTATGGAGTTAAGAAACACAAAAGGAGAAATTCTGGAAAAAGAAGGCAAATAAAGGTACTGGGAAAGTCCTGTTTTTATCTGTCTTTTCTCATGCTTTATGATTTCAATGTGACTCAAATACGCTTTAAATATATATCCCCTTCTGTAGTCATGGTTCTGACAAATGAGCTAACATACATAGGTACTGTATCTGAATAGGTATAGAAATATAAATAAGGATGTTTACGGAAATGTTAGCAGTGACTATCTCTGCATAAAGGGTTTCAGATGATTTTTACCTTCATAATTTTCCCATTTTCTTACAGTGAGCATGAATCGTTTTACACTGAGGAAATAGTTACGATTTTGAAAAAAAGGCAAGATATTTGAAACATAAGTAACAGATTAATATCCAGAATGTCTATAAATCAATAAGAATATGCCGAAACCGGTTTGGCTCAGTGGATAGAGCGTCGGCCTGCGGACTGAAGGGTCCCAGGTTCGATTCCGGTCAAGGGCATGTACCTTTGTTTCGGGCACATCCCCAGTGGGGGTTGTGCAGGAGGCAGCTGATCGATGATTCTAACTCTCTATCCCTCTCTCTTCCTCTCTGTAAAAAATCAATAAAATATATTTAAAAAAAAAAAAAAAAAGAATAAGACCCAGTAAGAAAGTGGGCAAGGGGTAAGAACAGAATATTTAGCCCGGCCGGCATGGCTCAGTGGGTGAGCATCAAACTGTGAATCAGGATGTAATGGTTTGATTCCCAGTCAGGGCACTGGGTTGCGGGCTCTATCCCCAGTGTGGGATGTGCAGGAGGCAGCCAATCAATGATTCTCCCTTATTGATGTTTCTGTCTCTCTCTCCCTTCCTCTCTGAAATAAAGAAAAATATATATTAAAAACAAAGAAACAAACAAAAACCAGAATATTTATAGAAGAAACACAACAAATGAGTGCAAATATACCTAACTTCACTACAACTAAGAAATTAAAACAAGGAGCTACCAATCATTTTAAATTTTGCCAATCAGACAGATTCTTAAAATATGCTAATATTCAGTGTTGGCAGACGTGAGGGAAACTGATCCATTAGAACACTGTATTTGAACTTGGACATAATCATATTGCAGAGTCCTACGCAGAGTGAAAATATTGAGGCAGCTCTATGTGTACTGACAGGGAGAGCCCTGTTAGACATACTGAGTGTGGGAGAAAAGTTGCAGAAACACGTAGCGCGATTACATATATTAAGATACAAACTCGGGAAATGTTCTATATCCAAACAAACCAACAAATGTAAAACTAGAGAAGGTTAGAAGGATACACACCGGAATGACAGTGGTGAAAAGAAATTAGCTTTCATTCTATGTTCTTTTATAGTCTTCAGGTCTTTTAAAAAGAGAATGTATTTGTATATTATTTACATAAGTAAGGGGTATTAAAAACCCATTTCAAAATAGCAAGTAGGAAGGTAGGAAAAAAGAAGGGAAAAGAAAAAAACTCAAGTTCTAGAGCCAAAAGGACCTAGGTTTGAGTCCTAGCTCTGCTTTCTGTCAAACTCTGGGCAAGTTGGTTAAACTCCCTAAGCCTCAGTTTCCTCACCCATACAATGGGATGAGAATAGGTGTGAATCTTTCTCAGATGATAGGACTTAATGAGAATCCAAGCAAAACTTTAAGCCCAGAGCCCAGCAGAAAATAAATGCTCTGACAATATTAGCCATGGTAATATTCCATCCTCCTGCTCTGTTGCTCCTCAGACTGACCCTCCTTTCACCCCTAGCCTTTCTAATTCTTAATCTCATAGATCCTTCCCACCCGACTACTCCCCTTCCCCCCTCCCCCCCACTAGCTTAAACCAAACCGCTTCCCTCTCCACTATTCCAACCTCAGGGATCTGTCAGGACGGACCAGAGGGTGGTCCCGCTCAGTGACCTCCTCCACAGCCTGAGAAAGGGCATTGAGGCTTGAAAGCTGCAGGTTTGTGTCCAAGCTGGATATCTGCACAGTAGCCACAACAGCCGCCACTTGCTGATCCAGGGAGCTGCGTGGACCTGGACCCCGCAAGGCTCTAGCCATTTCTGAAATTGATGAGGGAAAGGCAGTGTCTTAAGAAAACATGGCACCTCCAAGTTAGAAGTCCTTAAAGGTCAAGCCCAGTTTTCCTACTGACATCCTATATAATAAAGAGCTAATATGCTCATTAGATCGAACAGCAGAACAACCGTCTGGACAACCTTCCGGACAAAGCCGGGGCTGAGAGGGCTGAGCCCCTTGCACAAATTTCGTGCATCGGGCTTCTAGTTTAATGTATTATTCGTTATTGTAGCTTGCATTCAGAACATATCCAATTCTGTGAAAAGCATTTAATAGTCAAACATTGCCCTAGCTAGTTTTCTCAGTGGTTAGAGCGTCAGCCTGCGGAATGAAGGGTCCCAGGTTCTATTCTGGTCAAGGGCACATGCCTGGTTTGTGGGCTCGATCCCCAGTAGGGGTCATGCAGGAGGCAGCCGGTCAATGATTCTCTCATCACTGATGTTTCTTTCTCTCTCTTTTTTTTAAAATATACTTTATTGATTTTTTTACAGAGAGGAAGGGAGAGGGATAGAGAGCTAGAAACATCGATGAGAGAGAAACATCGACCAGCTGCCTCCTGCACACCCCCTACTGGGGATGTGCCCGCAACCAAGGTACATGCCCTTGACCGGAATCGAACCTGGGACCCTTCAGTCCGCAGACCGACACTCTATCCACTGAGCCAAACCGGTTTCGGCTGTTTCTTTCTCTCTATCCCTCTCCCTTCCTCTCTGAAATCAATAAAATAAAAAAATATATATTATATATATATTAAAAAAAAGAAAAATAGTCAAACATTGAAGACAAAGAGTCCCTGGAAAATGGGCCCTCCTTTTCCAGGGATACTAAAGGGAGCTGTGATTGATTAGATACAATCAAGGCCAAAGGAAGAAAAATTGATATATGCTTCCAAATCATTTTCCTGTGCAAACGTGACTTTTTTTTTTTTTTTTTAAATCCTCACCCAAGGGTATTTTTCCATTGATTTTTAGAGAGAGTGGAAGAGAGAGGGAAAGAGAGAAACACTGATGTGAGAGAAATACATCGATTGGTTGCCTCCTGCATGTGCCTGACCAGGGTCCTGACCAGGGAGGAGCCTGCAACCGAGGTACATACCCTTGACCGGAATCAAACCCGGGACCCTTCAGTCCGTAGGCTAACACTGTATCCACTGAGCCAAACCGGTTAACATGACTTTTTTTTCATGTCTTTCCCTCTACCCTGACTGCCCATTTCTCTGGAGACCACCCAGGACTTTTTCCAACTTTACTGCCCTCCCCTCCCAGCACATAACTCACCATTAGCTGCCTCCTTTATTTCGGGGGACAGAGTCATGCCCTCCGTCAGCAGAAGCTGGTTAAACAGTTGTGAATCACTCTGTGCCATGGGGGGCTCAGTTTTTCCCTTGGAAGGCTCTGCCTCTGCTCTGTGGGGCTCAGCCTTTGCTTCGGGGGACTCGGTCTCTTCCTCTGAGAACCTGGCCTCTGACTTGAACTCCTCTTCTGGATCTGGGGTACAGGAGCGACTTCGTGAAGATGAGGAGCTGCTTAGTTCAGCAGGTCGCAGCCCGTACTTGGTGTAGATTTTGGAGTTGAGCAGGTCACTGAGGGTGCTCCCCTCAAACCGATTCCAGAGAACCTGCAGCACGCCTTCAGCCACCTCTTTGGGCACGGAGATTTCACCGAGGGCCTTTTCATCCAGGGTCTGTCAACAGAGGGGGGTGTGCATATCAGGAGCAAGCAGACACAAAGGTCCCGGGGACGAGTGGCCACCTCTCGCCATGCCCTGCACACCGACATACCGCACCCTCACCGCATGTCTCCTCCCACAGCAGCAGCCCTCATAATCTCTAACCTATTGCACCAGCCTCCTCCTAAGCACTCCTGTATCTAGGATTCCCTTGGACAACCCCACTTCTAACCCCACTACAAACCCCCTAGGTGTCTCAGGCCTGTAATACCTCATCCAGGTTCTCCCGAAGATTCTGAAAAATTGGCTGCTGCTCACATACGTCCAACTTCTTGATGAAGAAGAGCAGTTCCCACCACTCAGCCTGGGTCAGGTATCCCAGCTTCTCATTCTTCTGAGGCTCAGGCTGGAGATATGGCAAAGAGTAGAGCCCGTCCACAGGCTTCCAGTCCCAGGAGGGAAGTGCTGAGAATATAGGCAAAGGGTCTCAGCACCCACCAGGAACAGAGTGGATTTCTGAATCTCGGGGACCGCTGCTAATCAGGAGTGGCTTCATCCCAGCCACCCCTCCTCTGTTCAGACACCACACTGTCAATGTCCCCTCTAAGACTCACCTGTGCCCAACAGAGTGGGCCCTGCCCCCTTCTCCACGGCTGCGGAAGCTGTATCCACAGCAGCTTCCTCAGGGCCCAGTATCTCTAGCATGTGCCAGTGCACCCAGTAGGTGCGACCCATCGACTGCCAGAAGACCTGGTGTGGAGCAAGACAGAGGGAAGAAGAATAGAGAGGGCTCGCCATTTGAGTCCTGGGTTGTGCAGGCTTGAGAGGACGTGCTGGGCCAAGACCGGGCCACATAGCCCTCAGATGCACACCTGGCCAGGCTTGGGAAATCCTCCTTATAGCAAAAGGCTCCTTTTCCCTGTCAGAGGAGGCCCCACCTCTCATCGCTTCCTAACCTCGATGGCCTCCGCTTCTACACTTCCTCCCAGCCAACTATACCAGTAGGGGGCAGGGGTGTCTCGATATATGGGGTTCTGCTTCCTGGGTGTGAGTCTCTCCTTGACCTCATAGCCCACCTACTCCCGCTGGATTTTCTCAGGCCCCCAAAGCCTCCCTTCCGTTGCTGATCCCCTTTAACCAGTCTAATTCCCTTGGGAGTTTTCTCCTTGGGTGGCCTGCCAGAGTCCCCTGCATGGACGCCCCAGCTATGCGCCACCCAAAAAGATGCCCATCGGTGTCCCACCGCCACGCACTCGCTCACCTGCACCGGGGGCACGCCATTGTTGCTCTGCCGGAACTCGCCCTCTTCCCCAGCACTGACCTCCTCGTAATCATCCAGCATCCGCACTCGCATCCCTGGCACCAGTGTCTGTTGCACGTATTCACCATAGCCACTACGGCTAGAGAATTCATAACGCTGGCGGAAGGCCCGTTCTTGCTTTCTGGGGGTGGTAACCATGGTGGGGAGTACACCGCTGGGGCCTGAAATCCAGGGCTGAAAGATGGACCGGGATGGCCGGGGAGGCGACATGCCCCTTTCGCCGAGGTTCTGGGCCCAGCCCATGCTCCGCACCAGCTCTGAGATGAGGTTGCCCACAGCCATACTGAACTCCAGCTCCCGCTGCCCCCGGCTTTTCTCCCGGGCGAACTCCTCCCCTGGGGACAGGGAGCCTCGGTCTCCAGCCCCTGGCTCTGGACTGTTATTCAGCTGATCCAGCAAGGAGGTGACACATAGGTAGCGTTTCACCAGGGAGAAGAGCAGCTTTCCTGGGATCTGTAGGACACAGTCTGTGGTGTAGGTTCATCTCCCAACTTTAACCCACCTCCTTTCCCCTCAATAGCATCCTCTACAGGAAAATATAAAGGCCTCATCCACATACCTATAGTTATCAAACTGTGATTTATATAAGAAACACACCAGAAGTGTCTTAAAACACAGATTCCTAAGTTCTAATATCAGGAGTTCTGAGTGGGGAGGGGGGCAGGAACCTTCATTTTAACAATTTCCCAGGTGGCTCTGATGCTGAGGCAGTCCTGAACCACACTGTCAGAAACGGTGCCCAAGGCCTACAACAGCATTTGCCCCACAGCCTGAGGCAGGCTGAGTACCTGAGGCAGATGAATGCCCTCAAAGGCCATGCAGTGCTCCTCAGAGGATGTGGTCTCTGCAAACAGCTCCAGCAAAGTATAGCGGCTGTCAAAGTCCATGTGCTGCTCGATGCCATCTTGCTGGCTCAGTGACAGAAGGACGTGAGCCCGACTCCCTGTAATCCACACCCAATCCGTATCTTCTCCTCAATCCCCAACACTTTCCCTCTGTCTTTCCTAGACTCTCCATCCCCTACCCGGGGTCTTCACTTCTTTGTGGCTGAGACTCACAGTAAGATATACATTTTACATGGCAGCCTGATGTAGGTGTATACGTCTATAACCGAAACATGTATTTCATGCTACAAAACTTACCTTAAATGCAATACTAATATTTTACATTTTTTAAAAATGTTGGTTATAACTCACCAAACTGGTTTTACAACTACGCGCCACCCAAGACAGAGGGAAGAATAGAGAGGATTCACCAACTAATGAATCTCTACCCACAGTTTAAAAATATAAACCTACTCTATTCTCTTCTTTGTCACTGCACTGAGAATGAACAAACAAACCAGTTCCTATCATTTTATCCAATGTAGATTAATAAGTAATAGCCTATTAACCTATAGTTTTCCTTTGCATTGAATTGATATTAGAGTTGGGAAATCCTTCCTCTTCCTGTTCTTACTCCTTATGGCCCCATTCTCTTGCCTTCCTCCCCTGGCTATCTCTTACCAGCATCGTGGGCTGCCAGAGCCTGCAGCAACTTGCCCGCACTCCGACGGATCTGAGGCTCAGGGTTGCACAACATGTGCATGAGCAGGTCCAGGGCTCCTGTCTCCCTGAAGACCGCAGTGAGGGGCCCGATGCTGGCGTAGGCACTAAGCACATGGATGGTGTGGAGCACAGCAGCCGTGAGGCTCGAGGTCCCACCTTCTGCCAGCTGCCTGGCAGCCCTCTGCACCAGCGCCCGTACATCAGCTTCCATCTCTCCCATTGCCACATCATCCAGGCCTCCTGGATCTCGGGGAAAGCTTCCTGAACCCCCCGCTGGTTCACGCTGAGGTCCTTTAGATAGTGCCCACTCACCTAGCAGCATGGGGCAATTGGCATAGACCTCGGGGGCTGACAGCCACATGAGGATGTGCTCTGCCTTGCCCTCTTCCACACCCACTCTACCCACTTCCCCACACTTCAGGACGCTCCACCGGATCAGGTATTCAGGACGTCCATCGTGTCCAGGACGCTGTCGAAGAAGTTCTTCAGGATATGCCTGCAGCCGAGGCCCCAAAGGCACCATGAGGTCCCCAGTGCGCCGTTCCCCCACCATCCTGACCTCCTGGGACACACAGGCAGAAAGATAGAGGTAATATGGAATAAGGGGTGTAGGTTCATCTCCCAGCTTCAACCCCTCTCCTTTCCCCTCAATAGCATCCTCTACAGCCGAGGGGGTAGAATCTTGAGACACAGGTAGGGTGGGTCGTGATTGGTAGGGTTGCGTGATAGAATTTAGGGGCCAAGTAGAAAGGCCAAGAATAGCATGAAATAAATAACTTGAACATACTCTGGGATATATACAAGAATGGAGTGAAAACAGCTAAGAATAAAACAAAGAGGTTTAAGAAATGGAAGCGGTTATGAGGAAAGGCAAGGTAACAAAAAGAGTTGACAGTTAAGCAGGACAATCTGGGCAGAATAGCAGGGTGTCTGAGGGATACAGATCAGGACTCAGAAGAATGACAAGTAGGAGCAAGAAGGACAGCAGCATGGGAGACGGTGGGGTCAGAACAAGTGAGGAAAGTCAGGGTGGGGGAGGGGCGAGCCAGGGGGTATAAATGACAGGGTAAAGCTGGAACGTGGATATAAAGGAGTGGGCCATGGCAGATATAGAGGATATCGATGAAAGGAGGGTGGGCTGTAGACACCACATCCAGATGGCTAGATGGGAAAAGTGTATGAAAGCATTGTGAAAGGAGGGGTCCAGGGAACCAGATAGAGTAACGGGAGGTAAAGACCAGACCCCGTCCTCCATTTATTCTACATGTGTGGTGAGGGTCTAAATCAGGCAGCTATGGAGGGAGGTGGTAACCATGGAGCTGAAGGGCTGGGAATGATGTCAGGAGATGGTTGAGGTATTAGAGAGGAAATACAGTGCAGATTTCAGAGTCAGATAAATGTGACTCTGAATTCTGGCTCACTGACTTACTATGTGTATAGTTTTTGGCAAGTTACTTAACCTCTGAGCCTCAGTTTCCTCCTCCGCAAGATGGGAATGATATTCATACTGAACTCATAAACACTGAAGATCAGCCATGTAAAGCGCTGAGAACAAACAGCCTCTCTGCACACAGTGAATGCTCTGTAAACATGATCTAACAGCATTACTCTTAGATGGAGAAGGCAGGCCAGTCCTCGGATGGGACACGATTAAGTCAGATTATAAAGGGGTGCAGGGTGATGGCCATGCTAGTAACCCCAAAAAGACGGGTATGAAATAAAGAGTGTGGGGCAGCAGGGAATGGCGAGAATAAGAAGGGAAGGTAAACCCAGATGAAGAAATGGTAATCAGGAGAGGGGTCATATTGGGGTACAAGAATAGAAGATGAGAGTAAAAAAAAAAAAAGGTGTGAAGAGAGGGGAAATACAGGATGTGGGCCTCCATGGAAGCAGGGGGTCTAGTTACCACGGGGCAGGACAAGACTGGAAGGAAACCAGTGACGTGGTGACCCACACCTGATGAGCAGGGTGGAGAAGTAGAACGAACGGACAGGCCTAAGTTTGGGGGATGGGTAACTATACGGAGCGACACACTGAGGTATGAAGGTGAGGTCTAGACGCGGGAAGAGGCAGCCGGTAGGTGCAGGCAGCACGGTCAGGCCCAAGCTTGCAGAAAGGCAGGGGCGGTGCAGGCCGGAACGGCGGTGGGAACAGGTTTGGGGGGTGGGGTGAGCGGGGGAAGGGGGGAAACACGCGGTCCGAGGAGGCTGACAAGACCGGGCGAATCTCAGGGAGCAAGACCTGGCTCCCGTGGTCGCCCCAATAAAACTGGGCAAGGGACCGGGGAGGGAGAGGGCAAGGATTGGGTCCACGCGGAACTCTCCTCTCACCTCCCACCGCCCGGCTCGGCCCTCGCTGGAACCCCGAGGCCGGTCCCGCCGTCCTGGCCCCGCCTTCTCAGCAGCTCCCTTCCGGGTCACACGGCGAGTGCACGCCCAGCCGGGCGTCTACGGGTCCCCCCGCGGCCCACAGCGGAGCGGAGCGCGCCCGTGGAGCATGCGTGGTCTCTGTGAGCCGCTGCGCCGGGGCCGCGGCAGGCGGAGCCCGCGGTCGCAGTCACGGTGTTCCATGCCTTTGCAGCAGTAGGCAGCCCTTTCCATCCACAGACAACTTTGAAGAAACCCCCTTCCCTTTCTCTGGGTGTGCCGTCCTCATCCCCCTGAAACCTAGTAACCCACACTCCCACCTAGGGCTGTCCTTTGAGGTTTTATTAGGTCACGTGGCCATGAGTTTCCCAAACCCCTCAGCAATGCTTTAGATTGGTAGAGTCAGTTTCTATTAATTAAAATTGCTTATCTCTGTGTTGACCTAGGCACCCAGCAAAGCCATGCAATTAGATAAGATCCCCAGCCCAGCGAAATGTTTCTTAAATTAAATCGTTCAGAGTTTAACAGCGCAAAGCACTCCTTAGTATTGCTGTTGTTTTCATCAAGCAACTAGGCTTCCTTCTCAGAGAAGCAGCTTTTGGGGTTTAATTCCTGTTCAGACCTCCATCCCTCCCTAGATGGAAAAACAGAGGCAAAGATCCCACAGTCTGTGCACAAAAATGATACATTTATTGAAAGAGTAATTTTTTTTTAATACAAAAGAAAGCTCTGTACATAGGACTGTGACCACGTCCACTATTCCTGGGTCAGCATCCCAGGGAAGTAGAAATCACTGACATACACACCCCACATTCACACACACATTCACTCAAGCGCAAGCACACGCACGCACACACACACACACACACACACCCCAGAGCCACCAAGGAAGGGAAACACCAAGGGTTGCTGCACATATAAATGCCACCTTATCCCTGATGCACGCATGTTCTCCCAAGGCCATGCTCACACAACACACACTATAAGCACTTTGCCTGATTCACTCACTGGGTCTGTCTTTTGTGGGAAGGAGAGGAGGAATTCATCAAGGTCTCCTCCCCTTGTGGGGGAGTTGGAAAGTGAGTGAGTGAGGGTGGAGTGAAACAAGAGCAGAGAAAAGGGCTGGGCAGTTACAGACCTGAGTCCCAAGCCCCCCCACTCTCTGGCCCCTGATTTGCCATGCCCCAGCCTTGTAAGCCACCCATAAGCCCCAGCTCTCTCCAGGAGAAAGCGCAGAAAGGTGACTTCTATCTTGGCACCCTAAATTGGGGCAAGACAGCAATGGGGGTTAGAGGTTAGGGGATACTCAAAAAATGTTGGCAAATCATCCCCTTGATAACTAGGCTGTGCGTAAAATCTCCCCCCACCCCTTCACCTAATCACAGAAGAGGCTTGTTCCTACTGAAGGCAGTCATAGGGTTAATAAAACTCCACCCAACTGCTGCCCTGTTCTGAAAAAGCTTCCTTTCTGGATATTGGGGGTGAAGATGGGCTCTGACACAGGGTAAAAGACCCTCCCCGTGTTGGCCCACCCTGAAGGTCTACCCCAAAGGGGGGAGGGGGGTGGGGCACGGCCCCTGTACAAATTACATAAATACTGAGGTTACACTTAGAAAAATAAAGTCATTTTCTTCAAGGCTTTTTGTCTTAATTTTAAAAAGTTACAGTAGCTGCTCACTCCCTGGGAGAGCTGCCCACTTCTGGTTCCCCTATCACTGCACTCAGCCAAGAGCTGCTCCCATTTTTCTGACCCCCTTTCCTGCCTCTCACCCCCTCCCAGATCCCACCCTGCTCACTGCAACTTGGACCCCAAGCAGCTGCAGGCCTGGGGAGCACAAGGCTGCAATGCCCATGCATGTGGCACAAATGAAGTCAGTTTCCTCTACCTGACACCCCACCATTTGGTCTCCCTCTTCCCTCTCCCTAGCAACAGCCCTAGAGGGCAAAAAAAGAGGCCCAGAGCTGTGGGTCACCCTCCCCATCCCATTGTGGCATGGTCTGAGGGCCCCTCCCCCGGTTTCCTCCTGGAAATAACCCAGGACCGGGCAATCCCAGAGTCTCCCCCACACACTGGTGGGCCCCAAGCTCAGGGGTGGCTCTGTCCCCAGAGGCCCAGCCAGTTCTGGGGAGCCCTGGGCTCCCCAGGGAAAGGGAGCTTGGGCAGGGAGGGGGACGAGAAAAACTCCATAAAAAAAAGTTAAATATTTTAAAAATATATATTTATAGATTTGTTTTCACTTCGTCTCCTCAAATAAAAAGTTCAAAATCAACTTTAAGTAAAGCAGCTGGGAGGAGAGGGGGGGGAAGATGGGGAGAAGGAACAATGATGGTTCCCTCCAACCCAGGAGCCCCTGGAGTTCCCAAGGGAGCGGCAAGGCAGGGCAGACGGCCCCAGGGACCTGCTCCCTGCACAGGCCCAGCTACTTGGAGCTGTAGGGGCTGCAGGCGGGTAGCATGAGGGAAGAAGCCACGTCTCCGCAGCTGGCTCCCTGGAGAGGGCTCTACTGACCCAGCCTGTGGCAGACACAGTACTGACATGGGGTCAGCACTGAGGCTGGACAGAGGACCCCACTGCTTCCTCGAGGTGGGGGGAGGGGGGAGGGAATGGTACCTAGTCCCACAAAGATCTGTTGTGGTAGGTGGGGCACGGTCCCACTGGGAAAGCTAATACTCATGGCAAACATGGAGCCAAGCTGGCAAGGGAAGTCTGAGGAGGGAGGGCAGCCCCACCATCAACAGAAATGGGAGGTGGAGCCAGAAGAAGGGGAGAGTGAGGGAGGACGGGGTGGAGGGTAGGCTGGCCCATTTCTTTGGCTGGAGTGAGAGGGCTCAGTCCTGTGGCTGCCCACTGCTCCTCCCCGCCTCCCTCCTGCGGCCCGTCAACATGTGTGTGAAGAAAACGTGAAAAGGCAACAATAAATAAGTGGTGCCATCCCCTGGGCCATCTGTCCAGGGCGGCAGGGCAGATCAGTCACTCTTGGTGCTGTGGGCGGCGTCCAGGTTCACCACCTGTAACTCGGTGAGGTTGCTGCTGCTCCCGGCCTGCTGCCCTATGACAGCCATCTGGAGGGAAGTGGATGTGTAAGGAAATGGGGGCAGGAACAGGTCAGCCAGCTCAGACCTCCGCTTGCCTGCCCGCCCACCACAGGTCTGACCAGGAAAACAGATAGGCCTTCTGGCTAGGAATCTTAGCTTTGACTAACTAGTAATGGAATCCCCAAGATAAAGAAGTAGCTGGCTGGCCGTAGCCAGTTGCTCAGCGGTTAGAGCATTGGCCCAAGGGCTAAAGGGTCATGGGTTCGATTCTGACCAAGGGCATGTACCTCAGTTGCAGGTTTGATCACTAGCCCTGGTCAGGGCACATGCGGGAGGCAACCAACTGATGTGTCTCTCTCACGTTGATGTTTCTCTCTCTGTCTCTCCCCCTCCCTTCCACTCTCTCTAAAAATCAATGGAAAAGCCCTAGCCAGTTTGGCTCAGTGGACTGAAGGGTCTTGGGTTCGATTCCGATCGAGGGCACATGCCCAGGTTGTGGGCTTAATCCCCAGTAGGGGGCATGCAGGAGGCAGCCGATTCATGATTCCCATCATTGATGTTTCTCTCTCTCCCTCTCCCTTCCTCTTTGAAATCAATAACAATATATTTTTAAAAAATAAAAATAAAAAGAGGACCTGGAAAAAACTAAAAAATAAAATAAAATCAATGGAAAAACATATCCTCGGGTGAGGATTAATAATAACAAACACAACCAAACAAAGTAGCTGGCTGGCTGGGATGGGTGGAAGGGGTTCCCACCTACCTGGTGAAGTTGAACTGCAGAAACAGGGATCTGCACTGTCCCAGATGGTGCTGTCAGGAACACCTGGGGGACGCCACCTGCATTGGAAAGTGGGAGATACGCAAATTGCTTGCTCAAGAGAAACTTCCAGTTATTGGAGCTGATAAAGGCACAAATGACTGGGTGAGTCTCAGATGTAAATGCCCTAGGGTGAGTGTCCAATTGTGTCCAAGTGTGTGTGTGAGTGTGAGGGTTCAAGTGTGCATGAATGTCTAAGTAGACAGGCATGGGTGCCAGAGTGTGTATGCAAGTATCTGTGTGTATATGTGTAGAAGCATGTATGAGCATCCTAGTTTGTGTGGACATATATACCAGAGGTGGGGGAGAAAGCGTGTGTGTGTATGTGTCGGTGTGTGTCTGTGTAAGGGAGACAATGGTCCTCCTTTTCTCAGCCCTACCCCCCAACTCACCTTGCTCCTGGACCTGGCTGTGGGACACCTGCATGGTGGATGGCGCCTGGGAAAAGGCATTGAGCACGGTGAGGCTGCCATCAGCCAGGCCCGAGGTGGGTGCATACATCACCGCATGGGGGCTAGGGTACATCATGTGGCCGCCCACAGTTGTGGGTACAGATGACGTCATGATGGTAGCGGGCAAGGTCACTGGCAAATACAGACACATGTCAGTGAGGCTGACACTGGTCCCCACTGATATCTCCCATCCCACCCCTAGGAATTCCAAGCTTCCGGAGCTCTCTAGCCATTTCCCAGCTCAGCAGCCAGACAAGACTCGTTCCTCTGCTACCTGTCATCAACTAAGAAAAGCCTTATTTTTCTAGAACACAACAGCACCAGCCTTTAATTTATCCTACCACATCGTGCTGTTCAATTGTCTATTTGCTGAGTTCTCTGTTCCAAGACCCTAAGGCCCTGGGAAAAACAAAGATTACAGTAACTGACCCAACCTAAGGAACCTCAGATACTATTCCCCCTTTAGGGAGCTTCATTATTTTTATTTGTTTTCATTCCTCCTCCTTCTTCCTAAATGTGTGGCTAACAAATGCATCTTTTAAACCTGCACTTCTCCAATGTTAATGTGCATACAGTCACCTGGGGTTCTGGTTAAAAATGCACATTCTGATTTAGTGGGTTTGAGGTGAGGCTTAAAAGTCCGCATTCCTCTCAAGCTCCAGGGTGATGCTGGTCCTCCATAGATCACACTTTGTATAACAAGGTTGTAAATAACAAGAACTTAAAAGTAACTTTATTCTGAAAGTGTTTCATCATATCTGGAATGACTAGAGACGCTGAGGAGAATTATGGCTACTCTAACCCTAGGACACCCTCCCACAAGGAGATATCTGCCCTATAAATCCTTCCTGGTAACTAAGCAAATGTGAACCTTTGGGCAAGTAACTTCTCCTTTCTGGGCCTCAGGCTTCTCATCTGAATGAGGAGGAGGGTGGCTTCAATGGTCCCTGATTTCTTCTTTGAATCCACAGCCCTACTGCAGGGCAGGATACAAAACCCAGCCACCCCCACCTGACTTTCTCTTAAGGATTAGGATAAGGGTTAAGCCAAAAGGCTCAGTCTCCACATGAAGAAATGACAGAGCTTCAAGCTATACCTGTCCCGCTGGAGGAGGTCTGCGTGAGGTCTGTGCTGCTGTCGCGAGAGGGAGACGCTTGTTGTGGGGCCTGGTGCACCTGAATGGCCTGCACTGGAACTTGCTGGGCCACTGCCCCACCTATGAGACACAGAGACTTACTTGTGCTCTGTCCTACCCAGCCACCACCTGCACCAAGCACCCTCAAACACCCACATGCCCAGGGTCTGACACACTGCTGCCCAATTCCCATCACTATCTTTTCTGGGAGCCAAAAAGGCCCTTCCAGTCCTGAATCTTGGTCTCCAGGGGCTTCTATACTCTGCTTTTGCTCTTCCCACCTCCTCCCGCCCTATGCCTTGCCTCTTTCCTTTTCAGGGAGTTGGTATTGACCCATCAGGGACATGATCTGCCCTCTAGTCAAGGTAGGGAAGTGACAGAATGTCTACTGTCCCTGTGGCAATGGGGGACCCAGGGCTGGGCTGGCTAGACAAGGCCAGAGCATATGGCTGAAACTTACTGACAAGGATAACAGAGGTTCCAATGGGGAGAGGCATGCTTGCCAACGGGACACAATAGGCTTCTCTCAGGCCCTGGCCCCCTGTTCACCCTCCTTCTGAGCAGGGGAAGAGGTTCTCCTTGTGCCAACCCTAAACCCACTCTTCCCATGCTCAATTTGCCCCTTGTGACTCACCAGGCATGAGGGTGAAGCTGGTAGGCAGCTGCATGAGGCCCCCAGAGGAGACAGGGCCACTGCCTGTACTCTTCAGCACAGTCCCGTTGGCACTGCTGACAGCACTGGGACTGACACTAGCAGACACTGGTGCCAGGTAGTTGGTGATGGGGAAGGAAGGGCCGCTGCTGACTTGCATGGTGGTAGAGGTGCTAGGTGCTGTTTGGATGGTGGAGGTGGTACCCGGCAGGTTGGTGACTGTGAACACTGGTTTCAGTGAGTCCTGCACCCAGAGTAGAGATGGAGCAGTGAGCCTCTACCAGACCCTGACCCTGCAGAAGCTTAATGCAGATTGACAGCCCAGACCGGAACTAGGGTACTTGGGTTCAAATCACAGCTCTGTCATTTATCTGCTGCCTGGTCCATGGGCAAGTTATTGAACTGCTATGCTCCAGTTTCCTGTCTATGAAAGGAGGATAATACCTAGCCCATAGGTGTTGTGAAGAATAAATAGGGTAACATACTTAAAGTTGTTAGAACAATGCCTGGCACATAAAAAGAGCAGTAAGTATTTGCTGCTCTTATTTATCATAAGATAATGATAAATATGATTATCATAATTCCCTGAGTTCTGCCCCAATGGACTATGGCCATCACCTTGGCTGGAGGATCAGGACACCAGGGGTCTGTTCCCAGTTTTGGCATTTGTGTGACCCTGGGAAATTACTCACTCTTTCTGAGCTTCAGTTTTCTTCTTCTGTAAATATGAGAGGACTGGGCTACTGTGCCCTCTTTAAAAGGGTCCTTCCAGCTCATATTTGCCAGGCTTCTGAGATAGGGACCGAGAGTTTTTCAGGGAACTTATGGTTTGAGAGAGATTTTAGGGGGTTGGCACTTTATGACAAATACTTAAGATTTCAATTACCAAAAGAATTTATTCATCCAGCAACATTTTCTGGGAATAAGCCCTACTGCTAAGAGTCTAAAAATTATTACAGATGCCACCACACGAGGGGAAAGTCTAAAGCATTGACTTTCCCCTCAGGGAGCCTTTGTTTTTAGAAGGGGAAGGAGGAAACCAGGGGCTGAGAGCCAAGCCCAGAGGACTGAGGGGCTCTAATACTGGGGATTGGTCAGAGCGGGATGTTTGCTAATCAGACGCGCTCAAAGCCCCTGATTGGTGAAGGCGTTGCTAAGGCAAACAGTGCCGCTTCCTCCAATTGGCCAGTTAGTGAAGGACCCGGAAGGTGGAGTACCCCAGAGGAACTAGGAAGGAAGCTCCGCCCCCTCTCCTTACCGGGAAAAGGAAGGGGGAGGCGTAACTAGGGCCGGCATCCCTAGCAGCCGGGAATACACTCCCTATGGTGCCCAGGTCCGGACATCCTGAGGAGGTAGGTGACTGGCCAGTAAGGTAGTCTTCGGCCCAGCCAGCCAGCCCACCTGCCGACGGTGCTGGGTTCCCAGGACCCGGGAACCCAGGAGTGCTCACTTCCTCCTCTCCAGTGGCCCGGCCTGCCGGGAGGGCTGGGCTGGGCTACGCCCCCACCCCTAGCGGGAGACAGCTGGCGCGAGGAATGCGAGGGCCCTGCCAGGCAGGCGGGCTTCAGGCGGGAGGCCGGCGTGGAGCCGGAGCCCGCCTTATATGGGCACGGAGGCCGCCCGCTTATCTAGTGGGCCGGCCTCCTGTCAGGATAGCGAGGATGGACACCTGCCCCTAGGATGAGGGGTACTAACCCGGCTCCACTCCACACCAGTGTGCACCTACCACCTGTCCTTGGTGAGGAAGTGAGAGGGACCCCCTCCCCTCTCTGCCGGTCAAGTCCCTCCCCTTCCTCTCCCTCCGATTGGGGACCCAAACACACCTTGGTCTCCCCACTGCTGTCGGACTCAGACACCTGGTAGGTGAGGTCTGTCTCTTGAAAGCCCGTGGCACTCATTCTCTGGTCTGTGGTGGGGTCTGAGCGGGGCGGAGAGTCTGGCGAGTTGAGGCAGGTCTGAATCAGTGCCTTGCCAGTCTCACTGGTGATCATGGGCTGCAGTTTTCGAGTGGCAAAGGTATATACATGGCCTGTCTCACTGGCCACCAGCAACAGCACCTGTGTCCCTGTCAGCGTGGACAGCTCATAGGCCTGGGGATAATGGGGAGGAGATGGGGAGGTCAGCAAAACTTATCTCTACCTGCCTTGGGAAGCAGGGGAGAGGGGTGGTACACAGTGATATCCAGCCCCCACTCCCACAATGACCTTCCTCTCTAGAGGTGGTCCTACCAGAACATCTGAAGGTGAACCGGAGAGCAGAAAAATGCCATGCCCCTTCTCTGAGGAGCAGCCCTGCTGACCTGCCAACAGTACAACCCCCTCTTGACAGAACATATAACCTCAGTGGACACAGAGGGGCCCAAGTAGCTGCTCCTCACTACAGCTTGGTGCCCAGCCTCAGAGAGATGGCTCTCGTCCCCTCCTCCGTCACAGGACAAGGACGAACTCGCTGCTGTACTAGAAGTCACTACTGTCCAGACCCACATAAGACATTAGGGAGCCACCTAAACCCTAAAATGTCCCATGTTTCCTCCCAGAAACTGCACAGGCACTAACCTGTTGCCATTTGTCTTCTGCCCTATAATACTGTGCTACTCTTTTTTTCTTCCTTTGTCTTGCCACAGCAGTGTCTGGACTGATGGGAGATGGGGGCTAGATTACCTGCCATGAGCCCAGAAAGGGGGCCATCAAGGATGGCCCCATGGATGGTATCCTCACAGCCAACAAGGTTCCACAAACCCACCTTGGAAGCAGCTCTGACTTTTATATGGGACAAACAGAAACCCCAGCCCATTTTTCCAGAATTCTAGCTTCTTGGTCCCCAGTTCTGCTTCCATCCTGTCCCATATCTTCTACACCCCAAGACAACTCCTTTCCTCACCCCCTTTCACTGGATAATCTGACAGAAAAGGATTTTCTAGGTACATCTGCAAACCTCCCTGCCTCCCCACCAATCTCCATGCACAGATTCTCCCTAGGGCTGGAAACCCCACTGGTCTGAAAGACACATGATTCTGAAGCCTGTCTTACAGGGAGTGTGCAGGCTTCCAGTGGATGCAGCTAAGACACATGGCCATCGCAGCACTTGGTTTGGTCCCTGCGGTTCAGGGCGGCCAGTTCTCCTGCCCTGCTCCCTCACCTGGAGCTCTTGAGCCCCATTCCGTCATCAGCCTTGCCTGTCCTTCCAGCTAGTACTACATCGGCGGTGCCCACCTTCCTCCCACGTATGCTCCCTCATTGTTACACTGCTTCCAGCCTTCTCACCTGCATACCTTCTCTTCTGCTCCCTGGTTTTGGGGAGCCCTTCCCAAACACCAGTGCAACGGACCTACTATTGATCCCTGGATTTCCTTAAACACCTCCCAGCAGCCTCCCAATACCACTCCTCGCCCCTTCACTCGGCAAGGGCCCAGTTCCTCTCTCGCGCCCGTCACTCCCACCTTGGCGCCTTTCCCCTCTTTCCCGGACATTCGCAGCTACTCCCCTCTACCCACATTTCCCTGGCGGCCCCTCCCCTTATCGGTCCCGGGGTAAGAGCCATCTCCTCCCACACACCTCCTGCGGACTCGCCGCCTCTCACCTCCGCCCCGGCTCTGCCTTCCTCCCAGGCTCCCCCTGCGCGTCCCCACCCTCCGGGTTCCCCGCGGCCGGCCAGCCTCCCGGTCCCGTACCTTCTTCATGATGCCCGTCTTCCTCTTGCTGAAGGTCGTGTAGCGCCGCAGCTTGTTGTCGATGAACTCCATCTTGATCTTCACGCGGCCCCGCGTCTTCTTACCCGGCTTGGCCCCGCTCACCGGCCCGTAGCCCCCCGCGGCCGCCGCCGCCGCCTCGGGCCCACCGACCACCATGCCGAGCTCCATCTCACTGAGGCTTCGCTTCAGGCCGCGCCGCTCCGCGCCCAGCTCCTCCTCCTCGCCCGACTCCGAGTCGCCCTCGCTGCCGCTGAAGAGGGCCCCCGCGGTGGGTGCCGGGGTGGTTGTCGCTGCTGCTGCAGCCTCCCGCTCGAGGCGACCCGGCCCGAGCCCCGCGCCGTTCCCGGGGACCCGGCCCCCGTTAGCCCCGCGAGTCCCGCCACCGCCGCCACCTCCACCGCCCGGCCGCCCCGTCGGAGTCCTGTTCAGGCTGCCCCCCAGGGCCGAGCCCCGGCCCAGCGCCGCCGCGGCCCCAGCTTGGGTCGGTAACATGGCGCTCAGTGCAGGAGGACGGACAGGCAGTCAGCGAGGAATTGGAGCCGCCGCCGCCGCCGCCATCGGCTTCCCGGCTCAACCCGGCGCTCCCGCTGTTGCTAGTGCCGCTATCACTGCCGCCGCCGCCGCTGCGAACCCGGGGCCCCTGCACGCCCCGGCCGACCTGGGCCCTCACTTTCTTGCCCCTGTGGCCCGGGTTGCCCCAGGCCGCGCGGAGCGCCCCCTATCCGTATGCTACGGCGGCGCGCCCGGCGGCCGTCAGCGTCCCCCCGGGGGCAGAGGCTGCTGGCCACCGCGGGGACGGCGGGTGGAGGGGGCCGGGACCACGCGCAGGCGGCGAGGGATCCCCCGACCCTTCCCCCCCATATAAAGAGATACAATGTTTCCTTTTATGGCGAGGCCGCTCCTTATATGGTGAGCCCCTAAGCCCCCGCCCCATTGGTCCACCGTTCCGGCACCTCCGCTCCCCATTGGCCCACAGGGGGCGCCTATTTGCATAAACATCCCGAACTCGCTGCAGTCCTCGGGCGTCAGACCGCGACTCCGAAAGGGGCGGAGCCGACGTCTCTTAAAGGAAAGGGAGAGGCGGTACGACTCCACCCCCCTGACCAGAGAGTGGTAGAAAGAATTGGGAGGGACCTGCGGAGAGGAAACCTAGGAGCGGACCGGAGCGCAATCTTGCGGAGGAGAGGGAGCACACTGGGAACCCGGCACTGGGAGGGCTGGAAACAAGCACTGGGGTAGTTCCTGAGTGCATTGTGCGGGCTGCAGTAAATGATATAACAGCCCAGATTCCACCGGAGTGCAGGGATTGGAGCATTTACCCACGCCTTCCTGAGGGAGGCAAAGGAACTGGCCGAGTGGCGGGGGCTTGGGTCCCTAGTGTCCAGACTGGTCGCCCCCTGGCCACTCCGTTCCAACTCTTACCCTCCCCACCCCCACCCCCACGCCCAACTTCCTTTCTCTTTCTCTTTTCAAGGCGACGACACTTTCCCACCAGGCCGGCTCTCCAGTCCTCATTCATCATCTTCTATACTGGGGGAGGTCTTTGGCAGACGTACATCTGGAAAAGACCGGGGAGATAGTCTGCCTCCCCGATGGGGGCAGGGGAGGAGAGATGGAGATCAGTGAAGACTTCCAGCTGCGGGATGGGATGGGGAGGGGGTGGTCCCAGGGATAAAGCCCACCCTTCAGCCAGTGCAGAGGCCTGGGAAAAAGTGTAGCCGAGCAGAAAGTTTAAGCAAGCCAGCAAGCGCGCACACACGCCCTTCTCTGCAAAGCCCAGAGGAGAAGAAGAAAAGTTCCAACGAGGGTGCTGCAAAGGCCAGGTTCAGGGTCTCGTTCTGGGCCTTCGCTCCAAAGCCGTGAAAATAGCTTCGGCTTTGCTGTTACATAAATTATTCAAATCTGGAATCTTTCTCTTCCTAGCCGTGTGCCAGAAACAAGTGTCTGGCCTCTCCAAACTTCATATTCCTCATTGTTGGGACCCATCCCATGAGGCTCTTAATGCAGATTAAGTGAGATGAAGACTAAAGCACAAAGGAAGAGGTCGTTAATAGGAGCTACCTGGGACAATCAGGGCATCCCTGAGATGAACATCCTCTGTGTGATGGGGTGGGAGAGGGTGATGATTCCTACCTTAAAAAGTGGTGAAGATTAAGAGGCAGTGAAGGAAATCAATTTAGTGTACTGCAACCAGCATTTAAAGTAAATGAGTATCACAAGAAGCAAGGGTAAAATATTGTTGCATAAAACTCTTGTTCCCATTATTTTGGGGTTGAACCCTATAAAATTTCTCTTTTATAGGTCAAGAAGGTGGGATAGCGTCATTCATATGGTTCAACACGTGTGTACTGGATGACGTCAACTGCATATCTTACTGGGTCCCAGTCCCAAAACTGAGAAATACTGAAATAAAGTATGTTCAAGTGTTTTTGTGAGCTATGTGTGTATATACATATATACACACAACTATATTAAAAACATGGACTCATTCATCAGACCTCTAAATAAAGGAATTAAGAGCCCTCCCGTTTCCCTTTTCCCAGTAGTTTTAAAGAGCTCTTTTTCTTTTCCTAATTTAGTCTCCACCACAGGCAGTTAAGCATATGGAATGTGTTAGTTCAAGAGGAAGAACAGGTCAAATAGATAAATAGGTTACAGAAGGGCTTCAGGGCCACAGATGGTGCTTGGGACTGCGATTTGAGCAACAGTTCTACAATCACAGCCCTGTGGTCCGTTCCTGCCTGACTTCTAAAGACTTTTCTGTGTGAGACCCCTAGTTTAGACGCAGCAGTGGCACCCCAGAAGACAGCTGCTGCCTGCCACATCCACTGGGTAGCGAACAATTCTCAGCTTTCCTTCAAATAGGCTGCCCTCTCTCCAATTCCACTCAGCCCCTGGGCTATTGCACACCAATGTTAGTACAACTCCTTGGGATGGCTTCATCGTCACAGCCCCTTGTTACCACTGGGCAGGCCCCCCCGGGCCCCCGCCAAACTATGTTGGCTTACTGCAGGTTCAGAAGCTAAAACTGTTAATGTAGATCAAGTCAATTAAAAAACCGGTTCAGCCCTAGCAGGTTTGGCTCAGCGGATAGAGCGTCCGGACCAGGCCAAAGGGTCCCAGGTTCAATACCGGTCAAGGGCACATGCCCAGGTTGCAGGCTCCTCCTCAGCCGGGGCCCTGGTCAGTGCTCATGCAGGAGGCAACCAATCTATGTGTTTCTCTCATATTGATGTTTCTCTCTGTCTTTCCCTCTCTCTTCTACTCCCCCTAAAAATCAATGAAAAAATATCCTTGGGTGAGGATTTAAAAAAACACACAAAAAAACTGGTTCATAGATGTATTTTACTTTATTTTTAAACTAGAGGCCCAGTGCATGAAATTCATGCACTACAGGTAGGGTTCCTAGGCCTGGCCAGCATCAGGGCCCATCAGGTTCCCTGCCTTCCCTTGCCACCCGTGCGTACTGCCACAGCAAGGTTCCCCCCACCTCCCTGCCTCCCCACCTCCTCCTTCCTTCACCACCCGTGTGCTGCCACTACTTGGTCCCTGCCCCCACCTCCCCGCCTCCCCCTTCCCTTGCTCCCTCAGCGCCCCGCCACGGCTGCCGCCAATGGTCACCCGTCATGTTCCACACCGCCCCGTGGTGGTCAGCGCACATCATAGTGCACGATCAAACTCCCGATAGAACTCCCGAGGGGACAGTTTGCGTATTAGCTTTTTATACAGAGAGATTACAGTTTACATTCAGTATTACTTTGTGTTAGTTTCAGGTGTACAACATAGTAGTTAGACAATCACATACTTTACATAGTGGTCCTCCCGAATAGATGTGTTTTGTTTGGGTTATATAATATTTTTAAATCAGGATTTTATATAAAAATCTGAATATCCAACCTCACACAAAAACTGGAATTTTTAGCAACTCCAGGCTGACGTGCCCACAGGAGCACTACAGCCTAGAGCTGAGTTGAATGGTGGCCATGGAAGAGGCATCTGCTCTCAGGCTCCCTATAGCCCATACAGCCCACTGAGCTCAGATAAGCCCTGTCTGGCCTCTCTGGAATGTGAGTTTGGTGCTTCTCTGATAAGGTCGAAATCACAGCAGTCCCCTGGAAGGTGGGAGCTTGCATCTACCCCAGACCTTGAAGCACCTCCAAAAGGGCATCAGAATTCCAGCCAGATCCCCTCATACCACACCATTCCCACCCTGCTCTCTTTCCTTCTCCTGATTTTTATCATTCAGAACAAATATTAAGGAGTACTTTTAAAAATTACTGTCACACAAAAAATTACTAACAATCTAAAACTTTTCATTTGGAGTTAACCTTTACGTGTGCATTCCGCACATAGAAGAAAAGAGGTCTCAATTGTAATGGCAGCATTAGAGGGAATGGAAAGGAAAAGAGGCCGTGAGTCAGTGGGCCTAGGAAAAGTCTGGAAAGCCATGCTCCAATCACTAATGTTTACCATTGGAGAGGATGAGAGGGATTAGCAGAATGGATCTCTTGCTTTATACAAGTCTGCACCGTTTGATTTCTTCCATGATCAGTATTACTCTTATACAATTTTTTTTTTTCTCTTAAAATGAAGCAACGATAGAAACAGGGAAAAGGTATAGTAAGTGGATCTCGGTGACAGACTGCACGGGGAGGGGGGTACACAGAAGAGACTCATGATAGATTGAGATTTTGAATAAAATCTTCAGTGGTACCATTAATGGAAAGAGAGAACTTGGCTTAGAGAACCAGGTTTGGGAGAAATTCAGTTTGGGCCCATGGAAACAAGCAGCGGAAAATGTCTTGTAAGAAAGGGGGAATGAGGGGAGAAACCAAGATGGCGGCATAGGTAAACACCTGAACTGCTGCCTCGCACAACAATTTCAAAACTACAACTAAAAGACAAAACGGACATCATCCAGAACCACAGGAAGGCTGGCTGAGTGGAAATTCTACAAGTAGAAGGAAAGAGAAAAGCACACTGAGACTCAGAGGAGCTGCAGGAGGCAGAGGTACAGAGGTGCGCGTGCGGAGAGGGCTGGCAACTGAGTACGCGGCTGGCTTTCTCAATCGGGAGGGAGACAAAAGCTCCCGACTGCTCTGAACTCCAGTTCCGGGCCAGACTCTAGGGACCCAGACTCATATGGGGAGAAACTGGACTGTCTGGCAGTGGGCGAAACTTGAGGGCAGCTTTCTCTCAGAGGTGCTTGCAGCAATTACCGCAGGACACTGAGACCCAGGGGCCTCTTAGGGCAGGGTTGACCGGAAGCCATTGCTGTGTGCTCTGCCCTGAGACTCCGCCCCATCCAAGCTGAGCGCAGAGGCTTTTGCGTATGAATGGCCTGGTCCTTTTAATTCTAAACTTACCTAACAAACTGCAGCTGAGTCAGTGAGACCCAGAACATCCAAAAGAAGACCAAGGCCCCACAGCAGCTTGCATTGCTTCATAGCTGGGCCTCATCTGGGCAC
Organism: Eptesicus fuscus; assembly: GCF_027574615.1. NCBI lineage: Eukaryota > Metazoa > Chordata > Mammalia > Chiroptera > Vespertilionidae > Eptesicus > Eptesicus fuscus. Next base: position 12,947,463 of record NC_072482.1, on the reverse strand, counting down.
CTCCAAAACCCAAACAAAGAAGAGGAATCTGCAGATCTCTCTGTAGCTCCTGCTGCGTGGCCTCAGGCAGAGGCTAAATTAGCACCTCCTTGGAGATCCAAGAGCCAGTGTATCCAGGGGTCAGAGTGGGACCATCCAGATTACAACTCCTCAGATCCATAAGGGACACACTCAGGGGGGCAGACTCAGTGAGCACCAAAGCCCAACTGAAGCAAGTCATGTCTCATAAGGGTGTCTCCAGCATAGAAGTTCTCCCATCGTAGACACAGCTGATCCTCACAGCCAATTGGCCTGGAGGTCAATTCCTCCCAGTGATACCAACATCAAGGCTTAACTACAACAAGACTGTGCACACAGTCCACAAAGGGGTGCACCAAGAGTGTCCACCTCAGGTAACTGGGGAGGCTGAGCCACTGGGCCCTATAGGACACCTAGCACACAAAGCCACTCTATCAACTCAGGAAAGCAGCCAAAATGAGGAGACAAAGAAACAGGTCACAAATGAAAGAAATGGAGGAAAGCAAATACTGGATATAGAGTTCAAAACCATGGTTATAAGGTTTTTCAAGAATTTTCTAGAAAAGGCCGATAAATTTAGCGAGACCCTTGAGGACATGAAAAAGGACCAACTAGAAATTAAACATACACTGACTGAAATAAAAAATAATATACAGAGATCCAACAGCAGAATAGAGGATCGCAAGAATCAAGTCAAAGATTTGAAATACAAAGAAGCAAAAAACACCCAACTGGAAAAGCAAAAAGAAAAAAGAATCCAAAAATATGAAAATAGTGTAAGGAGCCTCTGGGACAACTTCAAGCGTACCAACATCCGAATTATGGGGGTGCCAGAAGAAGAGAGAGAGCAAGATACTGAAAACCTATTTCAAGAAATAATGACAGAAAACTTCCCCCACCTGGTGAAAGAAATAGACTTACAAGTCCAGGAAGCACAGAGAACCCCAAACAAAAGGAATCCAAAGAGGACCACACCAAGACACATCATAATTAAAATGCCAAGAGCAAAAGACAAAGAGAGAATATTAAAAGCAGCAAGAGAAAAACAGTTACCTACAAGGGAGCACCCATACGATTGTCAGCTGATTTCTCAACAGAAACTATGCAGGCCAGACGGGAGTGGCAAGAAATATTCAAAGTGATGAATAGCAAGAACCTACAACCAAGATTACTCTACCCAGCAAAGCTATCATTCAGAATTGAAGGTCAGATAAAGAGCTTCACAGATAAGAAAAAGCTAAAGGAGTTCATCACTGCCAAACCAGTATTATATGAAATGCTGAAAGGTGTTCTTTAAGAAAAGGAAAAAGGTAAAGATAAAAATTATGAACAAATACATATCTATCAACAAGTGAATCTAAAAATCAAGTGAATAAAAAAACCTGATGAACAGAATAAACTGGTGAATATAATAGAACCAAGGGCATAGAAAGGGAGTGGACTGACAATTCTCGGGGGGAAAGGGGTGTGGGGGGTGCGGGAAGAGACTGGACAAAAATCCTACACCTATGGATGGGGACAGTGGGGCCGGGGGTAAGGGCAGTGGGTGGGGTGGAACCGGGTGGAGGGGAGCTATGGGGGGAAAAAAGAGAAACAATTGTAATAATCTGAACAATAAAGATTTATTTTTTTAAAAATGGGGAATGAACCCTAGCTGGTTTGGCTAAGTGGCTAGAGTGTTGGCCTGTTTGACTGAAGGGTTCCGGGTTTGATTCCAGTCAAGGGCACATGCCCGGGTTTTGGGCTCGATCCCCAGTAGGGGGCGGGCAGGAGGCAGCCAATCAATGATTCTCTCTTACTGAAGTTTCTATCTCCCTCTCCCTTCCTCTCTGAAATATATACATATTTAAATGTTAAAAAGAGAAGAAATGGGGAGGTGTGTCTGGAGCTTGAGGAAAAGGCTGGAATTGCAGCTAATGCTTTGAGAACTGTCCACACTAAAGGGCCAATTAAAGCCACTTATGTGAGATTCCTACAGGGGAGAACACAGAGAGAGCAAGGCCAGGAAGAGAATTCAGAACCACAGTAGCCTCCAGAGCAGGCAGAAGAAGGACGCCTCAGCCAGAGCTGGAGAAGGCCTGGTCAGAAGAAGATGGTGACTGCATGCCATCACCACAGTCAAGAGGGGGAAGTTTGGAAAGGCAGATGTGGCCGACAATGTTAGCCACTGCTGAATGGTCAAGAAAGACCTGGAGTGAGAAAAGGATTAGTGATGAATGACCTTGCAGAGTACTCCTGAGTGCAACCCATATTAAGAAATCATTTTCACATCACCATCAGTGGGGAACTAGGCTTTTGCTCCCCATTTTTCACACCCTGTGTTGGACTTCCATATCCCCATCCTTTGCCATGTGACTTTGCAGAACCTATTACTGCTGCTGGGTTTTGACATGTGACGTGCTCTGGCCAATAACATGTTAACAGACTTGTGGTTTCAAATGTATGTGCTTGCGTGATCTGGCTTGATCTCGTGTGCTCTTGCTACTACACGAGAGCATGTTCTAGGACCAGCAGGTTAGACCCAAACCAGTCCTACAGCCTACAATCAAGCCCAGCTGAACTTAGCTAGATCCAACCAAGACTAGCTGAACCTTACCAACCTTCAGATCTATGAGGGAGAAAAATGATTTGTTGTAGTGACTCAAATTTGTTGTGACTGTTATTATGCAGGATTACCACCCAATAGCTGACTAATAACATAACCCAGTATACACAAACGTCTATCAAATATTACAAACAAAATGTTGTAAAAGGCAGTTTCTATCATGTTCCATATTTTTAAAATGCTAACTGTAGCCCCCCACAGCTTGAAAAACACTGCTTTAGAGCCCAGCCGTGGTGCTCAGTCGTCCCAGGCACCCAGAAGTCACTGGTTTGATTCCGGATCAGGGGACATGCCTGGTTTCCAGTTTGAAAGCTCGATTCCCAGTCAGAGGTGTGCAGGAGCCAACGGATCGATGTTTCTCTCCCCCTCTCTCTAAAATCAATAACAACATAGTTGTTGTTTTTTAAAAAGGAACATGGATCAGAGTTCATGTTTTACCAAAAACAGCAACAAAAAACACTGCTCTAGAGAAATTGTTCTTGGGTTGTTTTTCCCATTCCAGCACATCTGTGGGATGTAACACACTGTATGTCAACAAGCAAGGGGCTCAATTACCAGCTGTGTGACCTGGGGAAACTATCTGGCCTCCCTGAGCACTTTCTAATCTGTGAAATGGGAACAATACCATCTGGCTGACAAAGCAGTCACAGAGATTAAGTGCGATAATGCATGTTAAGTGCTTAGCCAAGTGACTGGTACAGAGCAAGTATTCAATAAATATTAGCTGTTATTCTCATCACTGAGAAGGATGGTGAGGGACAGAATGAACTAGAGCGACTTCACAGTTAAGGACTCATTTCATTAGGATGGGCACAGGCTGAAGTTACTGGAATGAGGAAGAAAATAACTGACGACATGGGTCCATGTAAAGAGGAGGCAGGGATCAAATCAGCTGAGGGCTCTGGGGCTTCGGGGCATCAAGCATCATCTTTGCTCAATACTATCCACTCCATCTCCCTCCTAAAGTCTTAAGGGTATTCAGAGACTTGAATCTGTCATTAACTCCTCCTCCAAACCTACTCTAACTTGTCCGCCCTCACTCTTCCACCCGCCCCACCTAAGCGTGAGTGCCAGGCCAGCCAGCGGAGAGTCAGTGGTTGGCAGTCGGAGGATCTCATGGACAAGAGGTGGTCTTGCCTCCTAAGCCCACATCCTTAACCGCTCCACAAAAATCAGAAAGAAGGACCAGTGTCTGCCAGTTATTCCCGTCCAAGCCTCTTTAGACTCCATAAAGCACATGGCCCCTTCTGGTAAGCAAGGGAAGGTGGGACATGATTCATGGGCAACGGCGAGAATGAGCATCGGAAACAGGTTGTAAAAAAGGCTTCTTTATTGAGAACAGTGAGTGTAAAAAAACAAAACAAACACACAACAACAATAAAAGTGTGAGGCAGGGGTGGCTCGCCGTCCCCATCTCCTCCAAGACACGCCCCTCCCTCCCATGCCCTCCCACCCTACGCTGCGAGTACGAGTACGGTACATACAAAAGCCGCCCATGGTGCATACAAAAAGGGCGGGTTATATAATGTCAAAAGCTCCTGAAACTCCTTCATCTGCCAGGCACTTAGGATGAGGAAAGGAGAGGAGGGTGGGGAGGAGACACAGGTCAGGGCCAGCGTGCACAAGTCCATGTGGGGAGGACGCACTGGCCGTGTCCTCCGCGGTTCTGGCGCAGACGCTGAGATGGGCCCCGTGGGCCGGAACGACCCGGGAATTTGAGTATATCAAGGGACGCCCCTCCAACCCGGCTCCTCTGCAGCCTAGCCCTCCCTGGGCCAAGTTAGCAGGTGAGTAGCAGAACTGCACCTGGCCAAGGGGCGGAGACCCAGGCCAGAAATTGGTGTTACCTGAGGCACCCACACTGTCCCCGATGGGGGGAGGGGTGGCAGAAAAAGCAGCCCAGCCCAAGGCCCTAGTCACCAGTCCGGGTCCAAGTCAACCTCCCCAAGGGCTGAGGGTAAGAAAGAGGAGGAAATCGCAGGCCCAGCCCAAACCTCAGCAGTGCCTGTGGTGCCAGGGTGGGGCCCGTAGGGCCGAGGAGGACAGGGATCTTGCCCATCATGCTGCAGGCACCTGTCAAGAGGTCCTCCCCTGCCCATGCCAGCCTGAGGCACAGCCTGCCTGGGCTGCCTCCTCATGGCTTGCTGTCTGCGGGGCTGTCTCCCAGGGTGTTGGCGATCTCGCTGAAGGAGGGCCTGTCCTTGGGGCTGAGGGCCCAGCAGCGCTGCATCAGCCGGTAGAGCTTGGAAGGGCAGCCCTCAGGCTGTGGGAGTCTGGTCTTCCCAGCCTGCAAGTCTGCAGGAAAACGGTGGGAGGAGAGTTAGTCCAACTTGTACCCTCCTGTCCAACACTCTGTGGAGCCGGCAGTACCCACAAGCAGCCACCGGAGGGCGACTTGGGGTGGGGGTCACTGGCCAGTGGCTGGTGGGCACTGACTCAAGGAGTACAGGGGAAATATCTTGCAACCAAAGGGGTAACTCCCCTGGCCCCAGCTCTGCCCGGCTGGTGGGGGCCGGGTCCACACAGCACCGGAGGCAACCAATGCATGGGGGCTGAAGTGGGGTCAATGGGCAGCGCCAGTGGCTGGAGTGGTCCCTGTGGGCGAGGGTGTTTACCAACCAATATGCAGGTATTTCAACAACTGGAGTGGCCATATCTGTGTGCCTGCTATGACCAGCCCTGAGGGCAGGCAGGCTGAGCTGCCTCCAGGGTCCTGAGCAAACTCTCCACCTGGAAACACATGTGGAAGGGTCCCCTGGAAACACAGCCGCCTACCTGCCAGCACCTCGTCGTCGGCCTGCCCGCCATGGGGCATCTCTCCATGGGTGAACACTTCCCACATCAGCACACCAAAGGCCCAAACATCAGACTTGGTGGAGAAGTCACTCTCCAGGATGGCCTCGGGGGACATCCATCGCAGAGGCACCCAAGCCTGGCGGAAGTGGTAGTACTCGCTGCAGAAGAAAACCACACGTGGGGGTGGGGGCAGGCCTCCGCGGCTCACCGAGTGGGGTGGGTTGTGGTGAGGGACACAGGTCTCTCATCCCAGGTCTGGGTCTCATCCCTCATCCCAGGTCTGGGTCTCGTAACCCAACTTTTCTACCTCAAGGCACTCGAGAAACCGGTAACACAGGGGTACACCGAATGAAATTTGGGGGCATCCACATGGGATTGATGGTTAAAAATTCCATTAAGAACCAAATTTTGCCTACATTTTAATATAAAAATAAAAAGCTGATAATCATACATACTTTTGGCACTGGTTTTAAAAATGTGAAAAAAGAGAACATGTTAAATGGAAAGAACATTTAAAAAGCTTTAGTAATACATCAATCATGACTAAAGCAACAGCCGAACTGGGGCACTGAGCCCTGGGGCGCCTGGAGGGGAAGTTCCCGGGCGCCCCCAGGCGCCGTGCAGTGTGGAGGGGCATCTCTGGCCCTGGCGCTGAGCTTCCAGCCTTAGGATTCAAAATAATAATTAGGCAATTCAGGAAGTTACAGAGGGAACCATACAAATAGTTAAATTATATGCAAACTGTTACAAAACCTACCAGTTATTTTTACAAGGTTTATGGTATTTTATCACTAGAGAAAAATCTATGAGCGACAGGGACCTGTGTCCCAAAGGCTAGGACGCCTGCTGCGCCCTTGGAGAGAGGATAGGAAGTCTCTGTCCCTTCTGGGCTCTCCGCTTTAGACTAAGTAGACATTTAAGCAGCCCTTCCCCACACCTCCCACATTTTCCCTCTACCCTCACCCCGCCCACCATGTCCTTCTACCTGTTGTACACATCCTTGCTGAGCCCCAGGGCCGACACCTTCACCTGTCTCTGGGCGCTGACCAGGCAGTTCCGAGCAGCCAGGTCCTTGTGCACAAAGCGGTTGTTGGACAGGTGCTCCATGCCCAGGGCCACCTGGGTGCACAGGGCCACCTGCAGCAAGAAAGGGACTCACTCATCAAAGCACCCAAGTCTAGGGGATCAAAGTGACCACCCCCGACCCAACCCTCGGTGGACCCCAATGCCATCGGTGTGATGCTTAGGGAGCCCCAAGCAAAGCCACAACAGCTTTAGTTTCCTTCTCTGCAAAGTGGGGGTCACGGGGCCTGCCTCACTGGGTGTTGGAAGAACAGGATTAAATGAAATTACGCTCTGGGACCACCTGGACATGCAGCAGGTGCTAGACAGGTGAGTGGCACGTGGGTGGGGAGAGCACACAGTCACCACTTGTGAAAAATAACCGGGCAGTGATCACAGCTCAGATCCTAATGGGTTTTCCTTATCCTTTTTACTTCAAAATTACGTATTTTCTACTAGTTATATAGCAAAGCTCATCAAATATATGTGCACGTTCACAAATAATTACAAAAGCTCAGACCCAGGTAACAATCGCTAAGTGAAAAACACAGAGCCAACAATGCAGGCACCCCAGAGCATATACTCTGTGTGCTTCCAGCCTTATCTGGTTCCAAAACGGGGAAACCGAATCACATTGTTCAGGAACGTGTGTGTAAAGGCAAAACCAGAAAGAACAGCCAAGAAGTTATTACCATAAAGTCAGGACAGCAGTCACCTCTGGAGGGGAGGGCGAGTGCACAAGGAGGAAGGAGCCCTTAGGTTTCACACACACACGTTCCTAAACAATATAATTGTTTTCCCGTTTTGGAACCAGATAAGGCTAGAAGCATACGAAGTGTATATGTTTTTTTGCCTGATTTGTTCACTCAGCATTGTGAGATTCATCCTTCGGGATGGGGTGCAGGGACTACTTTACTGAGTTTTCATCCTGAATATACCATATTTAATCATTTTAATGCCATGGGTATTTGGATTTTTTCCCCAGCTTTGTGCTATTAAGAACAGTGCTTGTGAGGCTGGGTCCCGGGTCCGGGTGAGGCCTCGCGCACCTAGGTCCGGGTGAGGCCACGCGCCCCTGGGTCTGGGAGAGGCCACGCGCCCCTGGGTCCGGGTGAGGCCATGTGTCCCTGGATCCGGGTGAGGCCTCGCGCACCTAGGTCCGGGTGAGGCCACGTGCCCCTGGGTCTGGGAGAGGCCACGCGCCCCCGGGTCCGGGTGAGGCCACGTGCCCCTGGGTCTGGGAGAGGCCACGCGCCCCCGGGTCCGGGTGAGGCCATGTGTCCCTGGATCCAGGTGAGGCCTTGAGCACCTAGGTTCGGGTGAGGCTATGTGCCCCTGGGTCTGGGAGAGACCATGCGCCCCTGGGTCCGGGTGAGGCCACGCGCCCCTGGGTCCGGGTGAGACCAAGCGCCACTGGACCCGGATGAGGCTGGGTCCCTGGGCCCGGGTGAGGCCATGTGCCCCTGGGTCCGGGTGAGGCCTTGCGCCCCTGGGTACGGGTGAAGCCGGATCCTGGGTCCGGGTGAGGCCGTGTGCCCCTGGATCCATCCGGGTGAGGCTGGGTCCTGGGCCTGGGTGAGGCCACGCGCCCCTTGGGTCTGGGTGAGGCCACGTGCCCCTTAGTCCGGGTGAATCCGTGCCCCTGGGTCCGGCCGAGACCAAACCAGAGGGAGTCGGACCTCCGTTACCACCATTTGTCCACCATCCAGAGCTGAGGGGTCAGTGCTGACATGTACACATAAGGAACTGGTGGACATTGAAATTGGGTCTCAAAAGAACTGTTGGTCCAGAAAGAAACTCACTACAGACTGATTCATTTGCCTGTCAGCATAACTATTATTGCTCGTCTCACATTCAGTTCTTATAAGTATATATCTAGTGACATATGATCTCGCTCATCTAGGGGAAATGATGAACAACATAGACTGAGGAACAAGAACAGAACCAGAAACAAGGAGGCATCGATCGGACTATCGGGCCTCAGAGGGAGGATAAGGGAGGTTGGGAGGAGGGGGGAGAGATCAACCAAAGGGGTTGGGGCATCCGTGGGGAGGGGTGTGGGATGGGAATGGGGGGATGAGGACAAATATGTGACACCTTAATCAATAAAGAAATTAAAAAAAAAAAAAAGAACAGTGCTACTGTGACTGTCTTATGGGTGCGCACATGCATGAATTTCTTTAAGATATCTAGGTGTGGGTCAAGGACTATGAGTATCTCTAGCTCTACAAAATAAGGACAAACTCTTTTCCAAAGTGTAGGAGTTAAAAATATATTTCACTAATTCCCTTTTAAAATTTTTGAGCCATGTGACTATTATATAGCTAGTGCCTCGGTTCACGGATTCATGCACATTGAAAGGAAATTAATTAGAAGGTGGCTGGCGGGGCAGGACTAGGCGAGAGGGGCCAGACACACCCTGGAGCCAACCTCCCACGGTCCCTCTCCGGCTGACCGCACCTGGAGTGGCACCACAGCTCGAAGGTGGTCTGCGGAGTGAGCAGGGTCCCTCCGCAGGTGGGGTCACTCGGCCTGGCCTGTGGGGATTGGGCTGAAACTGGCTCTCCGACATCCCTCGAGGGGTCCCAGATTGTGAGATGGTGGTTCTCAGGTGACACACCCCAGAATTGAGCTCCCTCCTCTCTGGTTCCGGGTACATCACCCGAGAACCTCCGCTGCCAAGTCATCACACCTCGGCAGCTCCTGTGTTGAGCGTCTGCCCCCTGGTGGTCAGTGTGTCATACCTACCAGCTGATCAGACGGTCGCTTAGCCTTTTATATATATACTAGAAGCTCTGTGCATGAATCCATACGCCAGTAGCTCTCTGCGGGTTCGGGCCGCTCTGCGCCCACTGCCCAGAGGCTCTCCGCTGCCCAGAGGCCCAACTAGGCCTGGACAGAGGCCCATCTGCGGCCAGGCACGGAACGCTTGCCTTGTCGCCAGGGCAATGACACAAGCGTTCCCTCCCCACACCCCTGGCTGCTCCATGCCCGCTGCCCAGAGGCCCTCCGCAGCCAGGGTGGAATGCTTGCCTCGTCGCCGTGGCGACAAAGCAAGCATTCCGCCAGGCTGCTCATGCTGCCCACCCTCAGCGGCTGCCCCCCATGGGACTGGGGGACTCCCGCAGGGTTGAGAGGACTTGGTGCCGCCATCTTTGTGATGGAGTGATGGTTAATTTGCATATCATCCTTTTATTAGATAGCACTAGTAGCCCATCATGTAATATTGCGCGCAGTAGGCTGCCTGCCGCTTCCACGGGAGCCGGAGGGAACCGCAGCATGGGAACCGCCGGGAGCTGCGCTGCTTCTGCGGCGGGCGGGCCCGCCGCCTCCTCTCCAGGCCTGCGCTCGGCCGCGGAGGCTGCGGCCGGCCCCCATCCCTGTCCACGACTCGCCGGACCCCCCATCTCTGTCTCCGCCTCCTCTCCAGGCCTGCGCTCGGCCACGGAGGCTGCGGGCCGGCCCCCGTCCCTGTCCACGACTCACCAGCCCCCCCATCTCTGTCTCCATCTCCGCTCCGGGCCTCACCTGCGCATGCAACCTCCTCCTGTCTGGTTGTGACCCGTTACGGCATCCCAACCTAATTTGCACCTTTTTATAGAACATTCTGAATAGAACTATGTTGTCATATTAACATTTTAAAAGTATACACCAATAGACTGAACAAATACTAATTGAGCATCTACTGTACACCATACACAGCTGGGTGCTGGTGAAATACAACAGAAAAGGCAAGACAGGGCTCCTAGTGAGAGGATAGTCTAGAGCAGTGGTTCTCAACCTTCCTAATGCCACGACCCTTTAATACAGTCCCTCATGTTGTGGTGACCCCCAACCAGAAAATTATTTTCCTTGCTACTTCATAACTGTAATTTTGCTACTGTTATGAATCATAATGTAAATATCTGATATGCAGGATGTCTTAGGCGAACCCTGTGAAAGGGTCGTTCGACCTCCAAAGGGGTCACGACCCACAGGTTGAGAACCGCTGGTCTAGAAGGGAGACAAAAATTATTCCCGCAAAAGGCTGCCACCACTGGGGGAAGGTGCTCCACGTGGAACAGAGGTAAAATTGGAGCATAGGTCAGCGTCGGTAAAGACCCATGGTCACCTTATCCAAACCTTGGGAGCAACCACTGAGGGACACATGGCCCCTGTAGTGTTTCTTTGCATATAAAAACAAGGCAAACAGAAATGCACAGAGATCCCTGTGGCCTGGGGAATATTATTTAACAGGTTACAGCCAGCTGTGTGGTTCTGCCATACAGACTCATTCTCAGGATCCACAAGGGGGAGGTCACCCATCACATAAATGCACTCATGGAGAGATGAAGATAAGAATGGGGCCAAAAGCCAGTATCGTTGGTGATCAAGGAAATATAAGCCACATCCCAATGATATACCATTTTATACAAGTCTGATGGCAAAAAGTCAAAAGTCTGCCTCCAACTTATCTCTATTGGTTACAACAATACATAAGAAATAATACACATAAATATTAAGAGAATGAGAAAGCAAATATGAACCAATGAATCTGGATAAAGGGTTTGTAGGAGTTCCTTGAACTTTTCTTAACACCCTTTTAAAAAATATATTTTAATTGATTTCAGAGAGAGGAAGGGAGAGAAACATCAATGATGAAGAGAATCACTGATTGGCTGGCTGCCTCCTGCACGCCCCCTACTGGGGGGGTCAAGTCCCCAACCCAGGCATGTGCCCTTGACTGGAATCGAACCTGGGACCCTTTAGTCTGCAGACGCTCCATCCACTGAGCCAAAGCAGCTAGGGCCTTAACACTCTTTTAAGTTTGAAATATCAAAGTAAAAATTTACCACACACACACACACACACACACACACACACACACACACACACACACACTCGTGCACGTTAAAAAATAACTCACTAAATAAATGAAAGCAGCCCATGTGTGGACCAGTAATGAGTATGTCATAAATTATCCAAAGATTATGGCTCATGTAATTCTATGTTCCTGAAATTCAAAGAGGAATGAAGTGAATGGGAGTGGTAGAGGGGCTGTTGCCAATTTACCTAGTGAAAGAAGGCCACCCAATCTGAGAGGAGGAGACAGGAACACTTGTTGAGTACCTACTGTGCGCTGGCCCGAGCGAGGTGGCTGCCCCTCTTATTTGCACTGTGAGGTGGGGCTCATCCTCAGCCCTGCCCAGGATCCCATCTGAGGCTGTCCACCCAGCCTGACACCAAAGCCTGGCTCTCTCCTCAGTACCACAGCTGCCCCTCCCGGCTCCATCACTGGTGTTGGGGGCACGGGAGGGGCCGTCTGCTCAGCAGTGAGCCCAGTGGTGGGGTGCTGGCTTCAGCCTGGCCCTTCAGCATCGCTGCTGGCTCTGTGCACCTTCCCCAGCCTGGCTTCCAGAGGAGCTGAGCCAGGCACTGGCAGAGGGGTCACTCCAAAGACAAATCTCGGCCGGTGTGCGCTGGCCAGTGACATCCCTGAGGGCCAGCTGCCTCCAACGGTGGTTTGCTAACTGTGGTTTGCTATAAGTATGTCCTGAAACCAACTTAGTTCATCTTAACCAGCATTAAAAAAACGGAACATCGCCCTGGCCATGTGGCTCAGTTGGTTGAGTGTTGTCCTGTGCACCGAAAGGTTGCCAGTTTGATTCCTGATCAGGGCAAAGGCCCAAGTTGCGGTTTCAGTCCCCGTTGGGGTACAGGAGGCAACCGATCGATGTTTCTCTCTCACATCTGGGCAATGTTTCTCTCGCTCTCTCTCCATCTCCTTCCCCCCCCTCTAAAAACCAATACAAACATATTTTTAAAAATCAGAACAGAAAATATCAGAGTGCATTACTTTGTAAAGGTATCATTCATAACATTTTTCACTTCTACAATATATAACCATGCCAATGTTGCTGGGTTGTGATGCAAAATGTACTTTTTTTTGCTACTGTGGGTTTCAGTTGAAATGTTTAAGAAACAATGGTCTAAAGCTGTGCTGTCTGAAACAGAAGTCCCGAGCCCCGTGTGACTATTTGTTAACCAAAACCTAACAAATTAAAAGCTCCGCTTCTCCGTGGCCATAGCCACGTTCTCTGTGCTCAGTAGCCACCTGGGGCGAGTGAAGACCGCACTGCACAGCAGCAGATACGGGACACGTCCACCACTGCCGGGAGTTCTGTTAGCACTGGTCCAAACCCCCCCATCAGTTCTGTTAGCACTGGTCCAAACCCCCACCATCAGTTCTGTTAGCACTGATCCAAACCCCCACCATCAGTTCTGTTAGCACTGGTCCAAACCCCCACCATCAGTTCTGTTAGCACTGGTCCAAACCCCCACCAAGCAGACCCATCGACAGCCAACTACCGACAGACACTGCATACGCTGAGCAAGCACCATCAAGCGCTGGGGAAAGTCTCATCTTGGTGCATTTTCTTTATCAAAAGTGAAGACACAGCCCTGGCCGGTGTCTCTCAGCCGTTAGAGCGCCGGCCTGTGCCCCAAAGGGTCACAAGTTTGCTCCCTGCCCCACGTCTGTGCATGTGCGGGAGGCAACCCGTCCATGTGTCTCTCTCTCACGTTGATGTTTTATTCCCCCTCCCCCTTCCCCAACCCCCACTCCCTCCCTGCCACTCTCTCTGAAAAGCAATGGAAAAAATATCCTCAGGTGAGGATTAAAAAAAATAATAATAAAGTAATGAGACAAAAATCTCTGGATAGCTTCCAACCAAATGTGTGTACCAGAGAGGAGGGTTAAAGAAGAGATCTACCAGGGTTACTAAGCGCTCCCTGGGTACAGAGCCTGCACTGCATCTCCAAGGAAAAAGCAGAGGCCACACTCCCCAAACAGTCCCCAGACTGCCATCCTCAGAATACCCCCAGTGCCACTGGTGGTAAAAGGGCCAGATGACCACTGAAGTGGGCATCGTAAGTGAATGGACTCTACTTCAGGCTTCAAAACCCCAGGGCATTGCTCAGCCTTGCTTCGTTATCTGTAAGGGGCAGACAAAGGCTTTTGTAATGTGCCCTCATCACAGTGCTTGGGGAAATGCTGGCTACGTGAGGACGGCAAAAGGGAATTCTGTTAGACCCAAGCCAATGAAGTGTTTCCTTACTGCTGGGCAAGCCGCCACCAGAGGGCCACAGGATTAATGTTCAAACACTGTTATAAAGACCAGACCCGCCCCTTCCTTTCCAACTCTTCAACAGGTTCCGCTAACCCACTGTGACTCTACTGTGCTCGTCTCACAACAGGCTGTGTGTACCACAGGTCCTGGCGTCTGACTGCATAAAGCTCTGTCCACCAGCTGCTAGCGACCCTACTTCTCGTCCTGTCATGGGCTTGAAGGTGATCCACAGAGAACTCACAGGTTACAGTTCTCCGACTTTAAAATCCCCAGCATCTTATCAGCTACTTAACAAGCATTATCTACAATTATGCCACCGCCCAGGGCCAGGGTCTTTTGACTTTTTTTCTCTTAATCTTTATGGTTGAAAGTATTAATATGTTCCCCTTTTTCCCCCATTGGCCCCCTCCAGCTTGCCCCCACCTCCCTGACTTGTATCACTATCCCACTGCTATCCCGAAATCCTCCTGGGGATCCCCCAACCCACCCACACCACGCATGGCACCCTGGTTCCAGCTCTGCCTACCACTCCAGCTCTCCTTAAAAACATAACACTTGCCCAGCCGGTGTTGCTCAGTGGTTGAGCGTCGACCTATAAACCAGGTCACGGTTTGATTTCTGGTCAGGGCACATGCCCCGGTTGCAGTCTCGATCCCAAATGGGAGGCGTGCAGGAGGCAGCCAATCAATGATTCTCTCATTGTTGACATTTCTCTCTCTCTATTCCTCTCCCTTCTTCTCTGAAATTAATAAAAATACATTTTTTAAAAAACTTAACTCTTTCTCCTTCCATTCCCCAGGTCTCCTAGGCATATAAAGTTAACAGAGTAGCTCACTAAGTTACTAGCACAAGGAAGTATCTACAGGTTTAATATATATTTCCTAAGAATTATCATTTTCATGGAATCACCCCAAAGCAGTATTTTTTAAACTACTGATTGAGACCCACATAGGTCTCAAAACCACTGGCAAGGACTCCTCAAACTTCGATGGGCTTACGAATCGGCTGAAAAGGTTGTTGGAAAATTGCAGTTCCTCAGACCCGACTTTCAGATTTTCTGATTCCCTCAGTCTGAGTGAGGTATGGTCCAGAAAGCTTTTTTGTTTTGTTTTTTGAAGCAATCTCACCCCACCAGATGCTGAGTACTGTCCCTAGAGAGTGTGGAACCCAACTCATTGAAGCTCCGCCATCAAATTCAAGATGCCTCTTTCAAAAAAGTGTGGGGGAGATCTTCAGCGCAGGCGGTGATGACTTTCAGTAAAATACCGTCCCTCAGGCCATGTGACAGAGGGAACCAGCTTCCTGCCAGCCTACGTCCCTGTCCCATCTCCCAGCCACAGAAACCTACCTTGAGTCCCCTCTCTCCTGAACCCATCCCCTTCCTGCCATTCAACTACTTCCTGTCCGTGAGAACTGAACTCAGATGGCTTTCTCTACCAGGAAGCCTTCTTTGTTCACCACCGCGGTCTGTCCACCTGAGGGAAGTGGAGTCTCCAACATCTCTTAATGAATGCCTCTCGCTGCCGTCTGTGTGGTACCTGAAGTCTGTGTGGCACATGCATCCTCACTTACCCAAGCTCCCCTGCTTGATCCTAAGTGCCCCAGCGATGCCCCGCAGCTTCCATTTTACATCCCCAGGGCCCTCAGGGCATGGCCCCAGGCATGTCCTGATCTGTGAGCTCTGGGGTCCTGACGTCCCACCAGCTGGAGCAGCTTGCCCTGTCCTCTGGCTTCTCAGAGATGGAGGCAGGGGTGAGGTGCCAAGAGGCCCGCTCTAGCTGGCCTGGGGCCAGGTCACTTACCCTCTCTGGGCCTAGTAAACTCCCCTGTAATGGGAGGCCAGCCTGAAGGGCCCAGAACCACTTCCCCAGAGAGATCGGGGCAGCCAGGGTCCCACGCACCTGACTCATCAACCAGCACACCTTTCTGCCCTGCCGAGTCTGTGACCTGAGTCAGCCTACAAGGCAGGGGTGGTCACCTGGAAGGGCCCAGCAATCAGTGTCTGCCCACCTGCCCTGAGCTTTGATGGGTTTCTGAGGTGACTTTGCTGTCAGCTTAGAAACAGAGTACCAGGCACATGAGGGAGGTGGGTCATCTCAGAGGAGAGGGAGCAGGCTGTGGACAGGGAGAGCCGGGCTGCAGAAGTGATCATCTGCTGTGGGCGGGGGAGCAGGCCAGCGTCCCTTCTGCACTGCTTCAGCCCAGGCCTGCTCCACCACGGGCTCCAGCCAGGGCTCTGTGCCCACACAGCCCGCTGCCCTGAGGCAGGAGAACAGGAAGGAAGGCTGCACAGCTACAGCCAAAGTGAGAGTGAAAGTGAGAAAACCACAGTAGGTGAAACATGGCCAGCCCACTCACTAAAGTTTCCACACGCGGAGCCTGAAGAAACACACTCAGGGACACACCCAGGCCAGCAGGCCCCTAAAACTCAGGCAGCTCACTGCTCCTCACCTCAGGGCACCCTGCTGCTCCTCACCTCACTGCTCCCCGCTGCTCCTCACCTCAGTACTCCCTGCTGCTCCTCACCTCAGTACTCCCTGCTGCTCCTCACCTCACTGCTCCCCGCTGCTCCTCACCTCAGGGCTCCCCGCTGCTCCTCACCTCGCTGCTCCCCGCTGCTCCTCACCTCGCTGCTCCCCGCTGCTCCTCACCTCGCTGCTCCCCGCTGCTCCTCACCTCAGTGCTCCCCGCTGCTCCTCACCTCGCTGCTCCCCGCTGCTCCTCACCTCAGGGCGCCCCGCTGCTCCTCACCTCACTGCTCCCTGCTGCTCCTCACCTCAGTACTCCCCGCTGCTCCTCACCTCAGTACTCCCCGCTGCTCCTCACCTCAGGGCCGCCACGCCCCGCTGCTCCTCACCTCAGCGCTCCCCGCTGCTCCTCACCTCACTGCTCCCCGCTGCTCCTCACCTCAGTGCTCCCCGCTGCTCCTCACCTCAGTGCTCCCCGCTGCTCCTCACCTCACTGCTCCCCGCTGCTCCTCACCTCAGTGCTCCCCGCTGCTCCTCACCTCAGTGCTCCCTGCTGCTCCTCACCCCAGTGCTCCCTGCTGCTCCACCACCTCACTGCTCCCTGTTCTTCCACCTCAGAGCTCCCCGCTGCTCCTCCCTCAGTGCTCCCCGCTGCTCCTCACCTCACTGCTCCCTGCTGCTCCTCACCTCACTACTCCCTGTTCTTCCACCTCAGTGCTCCCTGCTGCTCCAGCTCAGTGCTCCCAGCTGCTCCTCCAGTTAAATGCTCCCTGCAGGGAGCTAATGTCTTGCTCCAGTGGCAAAGGCAAAGAGCAGCTCTTCTATATGAAAACAACAGGGCAATACAAAGCCACTTCCAGGCTATGTGATTTGGACAAGTCACTTAACCTCCTAAACCACAGTTTCTTCACCCACAAAATGTGGATGGCAACACATTAAGATGATTATTGTAACCACGGAGAAAACATGGGCACAGTACTTACCATCGGGCCTGGCCCACAGGGAGCACTCAGTGAGCAGAACCTGTTATGAGGACTGCCCTTGCTCCTGGCCCACCCCCGGGGACCTCTCTCTTCTCCCTCCCTGTCCTCACCTTCTGCTTAGTGCTGAGGGGCTGTGACTTCAATTTTTCATCCTTGCTCTTGGAAATCCTCAGAAACTGTTTGAGGTCTCCCTGAGGGAAAAGCAAAAGTCTGTCATGTCGGAGCCCAGCCGTTATATCCCAGGCATCAAAGCAAGCAGGCGCTCACAGGTGCCTGCCCGGCAGATGGTGAGAAGTCCTGACCTGAACGCCCACCCGACTGGACCCCCCTCCCGTGAGGGAAGTCCGGTGGGAATTAAAAAATACATAGCAGGTGCCTCCCAGAAGCTGTCCGTCAGAGAGGACCGTCCTATCTGCCCTCAGAGGAGCCTCAGAGAGGCGGTGTCGAAGCCCCTGCCTTCAAAGTGCCAAGAAGAAAAACAGCACCCCTACTGGCCCCCGCCCTCCAGGGGTTTATCATCTTAGACATAAACAGGGGGTGACCCCCGCAGCAGAAACGTACACAAAGCACTCAAACACTTCTGATGGGAGCAAAGGGTGACTCCTCCCCTTCCTGCCCCAGGGCTGGGGGCGGGAGGGGGTGCTGATAAGCAGCCCTTAGAGGACTGGAGGGTTAGGCGTAGGTCAGTCAGGGAATGAAGAGCAAGGGGCAGATCTGGCATGACAACCAGGGTAGGAAGAAAAGGCTGGTGGCTGGGCTAACACTGGTGCCTCACACGGGGATGCCGGGAAGGAAGGGAAGCCGGGTTCTGTTAAGTTTATTCCCAAGGGGTGACAAGCCCTAGGAAAAAAGAAAAATAACCACAGGAAACCGGGGTCAGAGAAGAAGACCTGGAAGGTACCCGTGCAGGGTGCAGTGAAGCCGGGAGAAACTTGGTACCGGACACAGGGCTGGCAGAGGAGGTGCTGGTCAAGGGAAGGCAGGTGTCAGAGCTGGGGGCAGAGGGCAGGGGCAGGAGGCAGAGCATCTCAATGGTGTAACAGCAGGCAAACCCGAGGCCTCAGCTGAGACCACCAGAGGGGAGGTTCCCATGGTGTACCCCCCAACTCCCGTGAGGACGCTGCCCTGCCCGAGACCCGAGGTCCCCCTGCTAGCAGCATACCAGGTCCACGTACTCCAGCACCATGTAGTGGGGCTCGGCCTCCCGACACAGCCCCAGGAGCCGCACGACGTTGGCGTGGTTCAGCTTCCCAAACATCTCGAACTCCCTCCGGAAGTCCAGCTGCTGCTGCTCGTCCCGGCTCTGCAGGCTCTTCACAAGCACCAGGGTCTCTGCCACCCCCTCCTCCAAGCCCTGTGCCTTCGCCAGGAACACCTCTCCAAACTCGCTTTTCCCTGTGGGTACACATCCGAGTCCGCCAGCTGCCTGCCCCCAAGCGGGGAAGCCCCTGACCTGGGAAGGTGCCGCGCCGCTCCGGCATGCAGTGGGAGTCTCTGCTGTTCCCACCCACACGGACGGGGCGGTGGCCAAGTTCAGCCGTGTGACCCTGAACCAACCTTTCCTCTCCCACCTGAGCTTCAGGTCCCCAGCAGTAAAATAAAGGGGTGGGATTAATACTCAGGGTGTTCCAAATGGTGGTTTGTATGAGAATGGCAGGTGGCTCATGATAAACATGTCTTAATAGTTCTATGTTTAATGTATACTCAGAAAAATTTAACTGGCACCAATCCCTAATTTCTCACATATTTCCCTAGAACAGAGCTAACTTTAGTTATTTTTTTTTTTTTTTAAGGAGTCAATCTAAAGAAAACATCAAGTCAGTAACACACAGGAACGACACAAGTTGTGAGGTGGGGTGTGAACAAGCAATGGGGACACCCTGGACCAGATCTCCCCCGCCCCCCCCCCCCCGCCCCCCCATCTCCAGGTTCTGGGTTTCAGAGACTTCAGAGCCACAGCCGTGACTTGGCCTCGGACAGAAGCGGTGACCCATAGCCAGGCAGGGGAGTTGTGGCCAAGGCAGCCTACCCAGTGTGGTGATGGGCTGCAGGCTGGCCCTCGGAAAGTGCATCTTATCACTCGTACTGTGGCGTTTGTTGGTGGCTGCGGGGCCAGAGCCCAAGCTGGTCAAAGCCACTTCCTCTTGGATCTCGGCCGAGGGCTGCCCATTCTGCAGAGGCCCGCCTGGGAAGAAGGAGCACAGGGAAGTGCCAAGATGACACCTGTCACTCAGGTCGCGATGGGGGCCTCAGTTCCCCCCCCCCCCAACCCTCTACTTCCACCAAATGGGTCTGATCTCAACTGATGAATGGAGGGGATGAGGCAAGGATGACAGCCTCTGAAATGGCTGAGCAAGCTGAGCAAGTCTCATCTGAATCACTGGTCCCTGGACACCATATAGGCATACGGGTTTTGGCTTCCACAAGGCCATCTATAGGCAAAGCCCGCAACCGGCACAAAGGGGAAATCACAAGGGAGACCCAGGCCCTGATCTGAACACCTCAGCTTAGAGGGGAGACGCAGAAATGCCCCTGGGGAGGTCCCAGTTGGAGGAGAGAAACAGATTGCCTTTGGGGCACTCAAAGACTAATAAGCGGGGGAGTGGGGAGCAGGAGAGACAGACAAGAGGTGGACCAGCAACATGAGTATATATAGGAGTTAGATCTGGCTTAGTGCCACGGGGAGAAGGCAGGGAAACACAGGAAGCTGGCAAAGGCTCCAATGAGGAAGTCTTAAGCCAGATTCCTCAGAAGCCCAGGCCCTGGGAAGGGGCCAACTCCAGGCTTCCAGCTGGGATGGGAAGCTCTGCTCTGGCTGCAGGGACAAGGGCAAGCCCCAGCCCCGCTGCCGGCATCCTCCAATGGCCACCAGAGGGCGCTCAGCACCTGCACACGGCACCGCCTCCCACCTCCAGGGGGCCCCTCACCATTGAGGCACTCCATCTCTGGCTCCTCGCCCTCTGGCTGCTTCTGAAGCCGCTTTGCCTTGCAGCGCTTCTTGCAGTAGAACATGAGGCCCAGGACGGCAATGATGTAGGCCACGGCGGCGCCCACCGACAGCCCAATGGTCTGGATCATCTTGTAGGGGGGAGGGCTGCCCGGGCCCTCCGACTCCTCTGGCATGGGCTTGTCTTGAGTGAGACACAGAGAGGTCTGTGCAGGGGTGCTGAAGCAAACCCAGCCTACTGCTCTACCAGCCCCTCCACGACCCACACATGACAACCTCCCACTGGATGGCCTGGTCAAGCCAGAGAGAGCCGGGGAGGGTCACCACCGTCACCGGCTTTAACAAGGGCTGTCCTGTCTTCAGGCCCTGCCGAGGTCCCAGGCAGTGATCCCCTGGCTGGCTCTGCACCTGAACACCAGGCCAGGGGCACGAATGAAATCCACACCCGTCAGGCACCACAAGCCCACACTGTTTGCTAAGAAGCTTCTTCGGTGACTTGACCCTGGGTCAGGCCCTGAAGAGCAGCATCTGAGAACTTCTGGTTCAGAATCCCAGACAGCGCCCAGCACAGAGCAGGTTCCTGGAGAAACGTAGGTGCAGAAAGGCCCTTCTGGTCTAGGGGCTTCCAATGGCCTAGGGTCTCATGGAGACACTGACAGAGACCCAGGATGCAGAAGCCCCCAACTCCCACACATACCCAAGGGCTCCAACCAAGGGGCCCTGTCACTTCACTGTTGTCCAGTTCAAGCCGCACTGCCTACTTTGTCTAGAAAAACAGTTCTGCCGCTAAACCAAAAAAAGGCTGAGACCTGCTCATTTAAGCCACTCCCATTTTACAGATGCAGAAACAAGCCGTGAAGAGGAAGCGACACCTGCCTCTAAGGGCATATAGACTGTTAGCAGCAGGAGCGGCCAGACCCCAACCCCAAGTCCCTGAGCCTAGTCAGGGCCTTTTACCTGAGGCATCATCCTCCCTGGCCCTCCAGGACAGACAAAGGAACCTTGTCTTGATGCATCCTGACCTGATCCCCTCCCCGCCCACCCAGGGAGACATGTGGCTCCTGCAGGAGACCTGAGAGGAAGCACTATAGGACAAGCACCCTCAACACACACACACACTCCAGCTGTGGACGATTAAGAAAAGGACACCAGCTCTAAGCAAGGACACAGACTGTGACATGGCACAGCAGACTTCCACCCCATCACAAAAATGGTTGAAGTGCCCTCCATGCACAAGGCTCCGATTAGTAAAGCTGAGAAAGAAGTCTGGCCCCATAGCTTCTCGTCCCCAGCCCATACCGACGACGAGGAGGGGGGCCTCCGTGTGCTTGATGTTGCAGCTGTTGCCCGCAATGCAGGTGTAGCTCCCCGAGTCTTCGGGGGCCACGTCATGGATCACCAGGGAGCCATTCTGGAAGATGTGCATCCTGCCAGGAGAGAAGCCACAGCACTGCCCACCTCGCCGGCTCCTGGGAGACCGGGCTGCAGGAGAGGTGGGGTGAGTGTGGGAGGGACATGGCCCTACCTAGGTCCCAGCTTGGTCGGGTCCAGGATGCGGTCTTTGCCCTTCCACTGAATGAGTGGCTTGGGGTCCCCCTGGGCCTCGCACCGCAGCAGAGCTGTGTGGCCCTGGTACACGGTTGTGTGCTCTGGCTCTACCTTGAAGGTGATGAAAACTGGATGGGAAGAGCCCAGCGAGGGGCAGGGGGCTGTGAGCAATGGGGCTGGCAGGGAGCAGGCTGCTGCCACACAGGGCCTGCCAGCCCCAGCCCCAAGGCCCTGCCACAGCTGCACCTGCCACAGTAAGCTGGACATGGGCACGGATCTGGCCCTGGAGCCCATTGGAGGCGATACAGGTGTAGTTGCCGGCATCATCGCGGGTCACCCTGGAGAAGTGCAACGTCCCAGCGTTGTCTGTCACCCACTCTGGGAGGCTGCTCCCATCTGCAGGGGCAGCAAAGGGAGATTATGGGATTGACCAGAGTTACATGGGTGGCTGGCTGGCAATGCCCCCAGTCACTCGTATCTACTCAAAAACATGTCATCACTCCTGAGTACCTACAGACAAAGCCCAAACTCGAGCCAGGCATCGGGAAGCTCCCATTATTTACTCCTTTTTCAGTTTTTCAGTCTCACCTCCATCTGTTGCCTGTTTAACATTCCACTTCTGCCAAACTGCACTTCTGAGTGGGCATCGAATTTGCCTTGTTCTCACCTCACTGCATGCCACTCCTCACTCCTAGAGCCCATTCCTGCTCTCTGCCGCCACCCCAGGCTTCTGATCCACTGCGAGCCACACATCCCACAGAAAACGCCCCCAGACCACCTGAACAGAGACCCCACTTCCTCCTCAAAACCTACAACCTCCTCTCTAACTCTCACTGTTCATGGGAATGTGAAAACTGGCCCAACCCTTTATAAAACAATTTGGCAATCTGCATCAAGGGTTGTAAAAATGTGCATACCCTTTTATACATAATTATTCCATTTCTGGGAATCTTTCCCAAAGGAAATAAACCCAAATCCAGAAAAAACTTTGGCTTAAAGATGTTTATTGCAGCAATAAAAAGAGAAAGAGAGCCGAAACCGGTTTGGCTCAGTGGATAGAGCGTCGGCCTGCGGACTCAAAGGTCCCGGGTTCGATTCCGGTCAAGGGCATGTACCTTGGTTGCGGGCACATCCCCAGTAGGGGGTGTGCAAGAGGCAGCTGATCGATGTTTCTCTCTCATCGATGTTTCTAACTCTCTATCCCTCTCTCTTCCTCTCTGTAAAAAATCAATAAAATATATAAAAAAAAAAAAAAAAAAAGAGAAAGAGAAAGACAGAGAGGGAGAGAGGGGGAGGGATGGAGGAAGGATGATTAGCAACTAAAACCTCCAACATTTAGAGAATATTTAAGTAAATTATAGTGAATCCAATTATTGGAATATTATCGCACTCATCAAAGCCAATGTTTATGTATTCTGTTAGTTAGAAAGGAATACAAGGTTACAGAGTTATTTGCACCTTCTATTTTTATAGTAAGTATGACAAGTTTAACAAGTGAATAAAATAAAACATAAAGCTATGCATAGAAAAAGAAAGAGGGCACACACCCAGAGATAATGGATGGTGGGATTATGTACTTTTTTTCTCCCGAAACTTCCTAAGGGAGCCCACGTTACTGTTATGCCAAAAAGGATGACTATTTTGAAAAGGGCGTTCGTTACCTGGCTCAGTCAATCACTGTCCTGACTCGTCTCATGTGCTGACAGCGTAACCTGACCTCTCCTGTATCTGGCTTTTCTCTTCCTGACTGGACGAGTCTGCCCTACATTGCTTGTCTGTCCCCACCGTTCCTGACATGCTGCTGGGCACTCAGCTGCCCTCAGACGTGAACACATCTGACCAGCAGACGGTCCTGCCTGCTCGCCCGCAGGCTCACACGGTACTGACCTGCTCGTACCCACTTAATAGTGGGCTTCTCTCTGCCGGTGGCTGAGCAGGGCACCGTGGCCTCCTTGTCAAACTCCATGCACTGCTGCGGCCGGGGCGGTGGTGTGAACTTGAGCTTTTCTGTTTCCGTCCAGGGAGGGCAGGTGGGTGGAAAGGAGGGATTGAGGCAGCTGGACAGGCTGGGGCAGGCCTGAAGGTCCTAGAGCCTGCCGCTCCTTCCCTTTCCTCTCCCGCCCACCAGGCCAGGCGCTCTCCCCACACACACGCCGGCTCACCCAGCACTTGCACACGGGCTTGGGCCTCAATGCTGCCAGCTGGGGTGCTGCTCACGCAGCGGTACCACGTCCCGTCGTACACCTCCACGCTGTTGATGCGCAGGGTCCCGTTCCTGGAGACCTCGAACCGCGAGTCCTGCAACACAAGCCTTGGCCTGAACCCCCGCCAGCGCCGCCCTGAGGACAGCCTCGGGGAAGGAGCGACGTGGAGGGGAGCACCAGGGAGCGGCGGGAGGGGGTTCCACCCCACCCCCCGTGGCCAGCCTCGCTCTCACCTCCGAGATGAGCATCTGGTTTCTGTACCAGATGACTGTGGGTTTCGGTGTGGCCTGAGTCAGGCAATGCAAGTAGCCTGGCTTGCCCTCCTCCAGCTGGCTGTCCTCGGGCTTCTTCAGCCACGTGGGCACCGCTAAGGGACAGGGAGGAAACAGCGCAGGCCGATGATATCATGTCTGCACCACCACAGGATCCAACCCCAAGAAATTCTAACCCCACATTAGGTCCTGAGTTCAGTGTCCCCGTCTATTAACTGTAGCAGTTATCCTTCGTGGTGGCCTACGTGCCAGCACTTTTTGAACGTTGTCCTGGTTAATGATCATAATAAACGCCCAAGGTATGTACACTGAGTGGCCAGATGATGATGATCTCTGAATGCATAATAATCTGGCCACTCAGTGTGTGTGTGTGTGTGTGTGTGTGTGTGTGTGTGTGTGTGTGTGTATTAGAGGCCTGGTGCATGAATTTGTGCATGGGTGGGGTCTGGCCAGCCTGGCCAGGGGGAGGGGACATGGGCGGTTGGCCGGCCTGCCTGTTGGTCGAACTCCTGGTCGAGGGGACAATTTGCATATTAGCCTTTTATTATATAGGATATACACTGAGTGGCCAGATTATTATGCATTCAGAGATCATAATAATCTGGCCACTCGGTGTATTTCTTTACCCATTTACAGCTAAGAAGACAGGGGTTCAGGGCACTAATGGTGATTTGCTAAAACATGATAGAGACAGGAATGAAAATTTGTCTGTATGACTCCAAAGTTTTCCTTGCTTTTTGTTACACTCGAATGCCTCAGCTCTCTGTGCTGTTGGAGCCATACTCACTCCCTGAAAGATCTCATCCAGTCCACAGCCTTCAACACCATTATGAGTGGATGATTCTCAAACGTGAACCTGACTACCTGACCTCCCCCAGGAACTTCAGACTTGCAAAGACAAACTTGAGAGGTACAAAGAACACCCGATTCCCCCCAAAACCTGCTCACCCCGTTTCCCCACCTCAGTAAATATAGCCACTCTCCAGCAATTGCAGACGTCAAAAACCTAGCCTTGACTTCTCTCTACTCCCACCCCCTCACGCTTATTCTACACAAGCCCATTCTACCTTAACTCCAAAATGCTGAATTTGACCTCACCTCCACCACCTGTGTTCTAGCCCCTTCCACCCATCCCCTACACAAGTACAGTCATCTGACTACTGGTCTCCCTGCTTTGACTCTTGTCCCTAACATCCCAGCCTTCTCAAAACAGCCAGCGTGATCTTTTGAAAATGTCACTCCCCAACTCGACACCCCGCAAGGACTTCCCGCCCTCTGACTTGGTGGGAGAGACTTTGCAAAGATGGTTGTAAACAGCCCCCCCATCCCTTCCGCCTCTTTGTAACGTAACGTTGCCACCTCCCCATCTGCCTGTCCCCCTATTTCCTGGAGGCTGGGTGGCCTGCCTTGTCCCAACAGTGGGAGCAACACTGCGCCACTTCTGAGCCCAGCCTTCCTGCGAGGAAGCCCGGGCCAGCCTGCTGGAGCAGCCGAGAGGAAGAGAACGGAGATGCCCTGCGCAGTACCACCTGCCAGACATGTGAGCAAGGCCTCGGGAAGAGCCAGCCGCCAGCTGACCCATCAGCTGACCCATCAGCTGACCCATCAGCTGACCCATCAGCTGACTGCAAATGCAAACGAGCCCCGCCAGCAGCACATGGGGCTGATGAGCGTCCCAGTTGAACCCTGTCCAGAGAATCATAAGTGAAACAATGTCTATTGTTTCAAGCCGCTGGTTATGGAGTCATCTGTTAGGCAGCAATAGATAACGGACAGACTTGGAATACAAGCCTATATTCTTTTTTAAAAAAATTTTTTTAAATTGATTTTAGAGAGAGAGGAAGGGAGAGGGAGAGATAGAAGCATCAATTGGTTGCCCCCTGCACGCCCCCTACTGGGGATCACGCCTGCAACCCAGGCACATGGCCTGACCGGGAGTTGAAACCGCTGCCTCCTGGTGCATGGATCAATGCTCAACCACTGAGCCACACTGGCCGGCACAAGCCTATATTCTTGCTTGGCCCCACGATTTGGTCTCCATCTCCCAACCTCAACCACACGCACCACCACTTATTCAACTCAAGCCACTCAGGCTACTGCTGTCCCGCCAACATTCAAGCCCATTCCTGTCTCAGGACCTATCCACATGGCTCCCTCCTTAGTTTAAGTATCAGCTCAAACGCCACCCTTTGGAGAAGTTCTCCCTAAACTCCCCTGGCCCTCGTGTCTCTCTGTCACCCTATTTTACTTTTCTTCATGGCTCCATTGCCGCCTGACATTACGTCTTTGCTCATTCAGTTGTTTTTCTTGTTTCCTTTGTTGCTTCTATCAGACTCTGAGCTCCAGAAGGAGAGGGAATTTTGTCTGCTTTGCTCATTGCTGCATTCCCAGGACTGGGAACAGTGCCTAGCACAATGAACACACTCAATAAATCTGTTGACGGAATGCAGTCACGGAGCTCTCCCTTCTCCCAACTCCAGCCTCCACCCCTCTCCACCTCACCCAGCCCTGCGTGCCACGCACTTCTCACTTCACAGGCCTCCTTCTCAGAGTGCAGCGCAGGACTCAAGGCATGGCCCAGGCAGTGCCTGCCGAGTGGCTGGTCAAAGCCAGCCTCCCCACCTGCGGCACGCATAGGCAGCACCCGCAGCACCTGTTAAACACGCCCCACCTGGGCCCACCCCCACAGCGTCTGGGTCAGGAGATCTGGGATGGGGTCCCAGATTCTGCATTTTTATTTTTTTAAATGTGTTTTATTGACTTGAGAGGGAGAGGGAGAGAGAGAAACATCAATCATCTGCCTCCTTCATGTTCCCTACTAGGGATCAAGCCGGCAACCTGGGCCATGTGCCCTGACCAGAAATCAAACCAGCAACCTTTTGGTGCATGGGACACGCTCAATCAACTGAGCCACACCAGCCAGGGCTGCGTTTCTTAAAGTGCCCCAGCCCTAACTGGTTTGGCTCAGTGGATAGAGCATGGGCCTTCGGACTGAAGGGTCCCGGGTTCAATTCTGATCAATTGAACACGCCTGGGTTGCGGGCTCAACCCCCAGTAGGGGGCGTGCAGAGGTAGCCTATCAATGATTCTCTCTCATCATTGATGTTTCTCTCTTTCTCCCCTTCTCCCTTCCTCTCTGATATAAAAAAAAAATGTTATATATATAAAAAAAAGAGCCCTTAAAGAAAAACATGGCCCACAGACCCAGACTGGAGAAAAGCTGGCTGCAGCTGCTTCCATGTGTGTGCACACCGCAGGGAGTGCCCTGAGCGCCCTGTGTGCTGCACGCGTTACCTGTGTGCGGCAGCTTCCCCCCTGAACCAGGTACTTGAGCACGGGACAGCGGGACCCTGAAGTTTCAGTATTTTAACCGGATCAGTGTTGTGACAACTTCAAATGAACAAAGTACTTTCCATATTCAAAATCTCTTTGAATTTTTGAAATTTACTCACTTAAAAGGATGTAGAGATAAGTGGAAGCAGCAGGTTGCAAATGTGTGTGTATGTGTACTAGTATGTACATAAGAGTTTGTCTTGTGTATCCTTTTATACTATCACAAAGGTTTGGAACAGGCATGATATAAAGAAAAAAGCAAATAAATCTCTATGCCTGTAGCAAGGGTATATAGGTCTTTATCATATGCACTTTCAGCCTGTTCAGTGTAATAGCTAATGCTATTCCCTGCTCTTATTTCATTAGTATGTTCATTGTAGAAATCTGGAAAGCATAACAACAAATAAAATAATTATCACATAAGTTTGTTCACCATCACCTTCCCAAAAAAGAAATTATTTTTAATCTATTTCATTAATCTTTCCGACCATCTTGTAGGGTAGGTGGGTAATGAGCCCCATTTTAGGGATGAGGAGACTGAGACCTAGCAAGGTGGGTGACTCGCTACTCCTGGTTACTCCGTGCCTTGGGGACAGAATGGGACCTGGGTCTCTAACTCCGTTCCATTGCTCTTCCCTCTGGAGCCAGGGGACCACTTTTCTGTGAGGACTGTCACCCCAACCTCCGTGCCTGGCTCCCACATCACCTCCCAGCAGCTGACTGATTTCCAAGCCTGCAGGGCCCAGAGCTGAGAGGGCCTTGGGTGAGCACCGAAGAAGCTATCCATCACAGCCAGAGCCCAAGACCCCCTCGGCCCTGGGCTCCCCTCCACCTCCCGTCCACCTTCAAGGCATGGGTGCTCACTGGCCACGGTGATGTTGACATCCTGTCGCCGCTGACCAGCCAGGTTGGCTGCGTGGCAGGTGTAGACACCGGCATCACTCTCAGCAATACTGGCAAACACCAGCTCATGGCCCTTCTGGTAGACTCTGCCGTGCGTGGGCAGCCGGACTCCTACGTGCTCCCACCACATGCTGGGCTCCGGCAGACCCTGGGGGGGCAGGCAGGCCACACGCTCCTCGCTGCCAGCTGTGAACACCCGGGGTTCAAATGGAGGCATGTCTTCAATTTCTGCAGGGATGTGCACGGGAGGGAAACAGCCCCGTTACTGTGGGTCTCAGGATACTTGATGCTCTCCCACCACAAGCTTTGGCCCTTTCCCGCACAAACTCTCCCTACAATCTTCAGCATCTCCTCTTCCTAGCCCAGCATCCTCGTCCTCCCTCTGTCCCTCAAGCTGTTCTCTGAATGGAAACAGGAACCTAAATCTCTACATGCCAACAATTTTGAAGGCAGGCCCCACCTCGGCACCCCAGCCCGAGACCCACCTGCCAGGTGAAGTGTGGCCTCCAGGACGACGGGAGGGCCCCTCTGGCCCTGGCCTATGCAGCGGTAGACCCCGGCATTGCGCGGCCGGACCTGGGTCAGCAGCAGGGACCCGTTGGCAAACACCGTGGCTCTGCGGAGGTGTGGGGGACTGCGGGGGGAGAGAGTGCTGATTGGAAGAAGTGGCCCACAGGCCGCCTTCTAGAGGGGAAGGTGATGGTTGGAGATGTAGGAAGGTATCAGCCAGGAACAGGGCAGAGAAGGAAGCCGACACATCGTGTGTGTGTGTGTGTGTGTGTGTGTGTGTGTGTGTGTGTACACGTGCATGTGTGCACCCGTTCATGTACATGTGCAGGCGTGTGTTCCAACTACAGGAGACTTGCCTTTTGGAGTGGCAATGGGAGCAGCAGTGTTTATGAGAGCGAGTAATGGCACCGTGCAACTGTGGAGACAGAGGGGCCACCTTTCTGCAGGGTCAAGATAAGCTGCTAGCCCTGACTGGTTTGGCTCAGTGGATAGAGCGTCAGCCTGATGACTGAAGGGTCCCAGGTTCGATTCCAGTCAAGGGCATGTACCTTGGTTGCGGGCACATCCCGTGTGTGTGTGTGTGGGGGGGGGGGGCGGCGTGCAGGAGGAAGCTGATCAATGTTTCTCTCTCATCGATGTTTCTAACTCTCTATCCCTCTCCCTTCCTCTCTGTAAAAATCAATAAAATATATTTAAAAAAAAAAGATAAGCTGCTAGTAAGGCACCCAGTAGCCCCTCAGCCACACCAGATGAATGAATGATGCCCTCACAGCTGAAGCCAGGTGGTATCCAAGTCCCTAGCCTAGAGACCAACATCCTAAGAACCATGGCCACACCTGGCACCACAAAGGTGCTTTCTGCTTTCACGGGGCCTGGGTGAGGACAGAAGTCCCTATAAAGGAGCTGGCATCTCCCAGCACCTTCTAGACGTGTTTGCTTCCTCCAAAACACATGCATGTGTGTGCCTGTGTGTCCTGAATGCATGTGAGTGTGTAAAGGTGTCTTTGCCATCCTATCCAGACTGTGATCACCCAGGTCCCCTGTGTCCCTCCATCCCTGGGTCTCTACCCCTGATGGCAGAAGACCCACATGGGTCAAAGCAGAGCCACTGCCAGCTCAGCTCATACGCTGCCCTTGTGGGAACTGGAGAAAGATGCTCTTCCCGGAGACTTCCCTTTGCTGGACTCTTTTAGTAACGACAAGACACTGCACTGCCATCTGCCGGAATTCTGAAGTAGCACAGGCACTGAAGTATGGTGTCTGCGATACGATCCGCATCCCCTTTTAGAGAAGGCACTGTGCGGTACTCAACCTGCACCACCGTTCTGGAAGGCCCCTGCCAGATGCCTTACCGGCTGCGGTTAGTGATGGGAGTGTCATCCTCAAAGACCCACTGCAGGCTCGGGGGTGGCTCGGCTGAGAACTGACAGTGGAACATTGCCTCCTCGTTCCTCGCTACTACCACATCCTGGGGCGCCAGCACCACCCTGGCAAAGCTCTCATCTTGGGGGGGAGAGGCACAGGCACATGAACAGGCAGGTGAGTAGGCCCCTCCCATCCCGGCCCTACACCTTCTCCATCCCCATCCCTGGCTCACCAGCAATGCTCAAGGTAAAGTTCTGGCTGCTGCAGGTCTGGCCAAAGGCATTGTGGGCGCAGCAGGAGTAGACGCCACTGTGCTCAGGGCTGGCCGGCCGGAGGATCAGGTTCCGCTCCTTGCTGCTGACCGTGTGGTTGCTCTGACCCTCGGAGAGGGGGCTCCCATCTCGGAACCACTGGTAGCTGGGCCTGTGGGGCGAGGGGGTCAGCAACAGGGAGGCAGGGGTGTTCAGGGGCCCAGTGGGTGGGATACAGAATCAGAGGGGCAGGGCGAGACCCCTCAATTTACAAGTGGGGAAATAGGCCTAGGGAGGGAAGTGACTTGCACAAGGGCACACAGCAATTTAGGGGCAGAATCCTGTGGAGATTCCAGATCTCCCAGCTCCCAGAATCCAGGATCCAGGATCACTCCGCACACAATGCTGCCCTTCAGGTCACCGGGGGCTGGTGTGGAGCAGCATAGGGGCAGGGGTTGTTCCAGAACGAAGAGAAATGCATCTGAATCGAGTCCAAGGTTTGGGGGAACACCCCTGCCTGTCTAGAATAACCCTCCCCACCCCCATCCTCAAAGCCGGCTCCTTACCGAGGGTGCCCATCAATGTGACAACGCAGAGTGACCTGGGTCTGTGGCTGGATCTCAGCTTCCAAGGCCGGATGCTTCAGGACCACAGGGCCGGTCTCAATCCCTGTAGCAGAGGCCATGGTTGCACAGTGAGGGGCAGAGCAGAGCAAGCGTGGGAGGGCAGAGGGAAGGAGGACAAGCAGAAAACAATGGAACCTGGAGGCTTTGAGCCAAAAGACAGTGCAGGGCAGCCCTGTGACGCGGAGGCTGGGGCTGCAGACGGGCCACCAGAGACCGAGTGCCTGCTAGTCCCTGGCAGGTCAAGCCTGACACTTGGCCACTCTGCCTCACTGCTCCTGCCATCTGCAAAAGCGCCCACCAAATAAATGGTCCAAGACTCTGGGGCGCGGGGTGAGGGGGACTTGGAAAAATGAGCATTTTTAACTTCTCTGATCCATGTAGCAGAAAGAGCTGACCACTGTCATCGGCCTGCCCTATTCAGCTGGAAATGGGAGAAGCTGAAGGAAAGGAGGGGTCCTGCAGGGCTCAGGAGTTGAGGGCCTGGCAGGGGGGCGGGCACAGCCCCAGCTCTCACATTTGATGTTGAAGGAGGCGTTGGCACTGCGGGCCTCCTCTCCAGTAGCCTCGTCCCGAGCCACGCACTGGAAGGCTCCCGAGTCCTGCAGCCGGTCCACAGCCGCGAAGCTCAGGCTGCTGCCCTGGGCGAAACGCCGCTCGGTGTCCTGGACAGGGGCCCCATCCAGCAGCCAGTACACGTGTACCGAGCCTGAGGCCTCGACCTCACAGCGGAGCAGCGCCCGGCGCCCCTGCAGGGCATCCTGGGAGGATGGCTCCTTGATGAAGACGATGGCTGTCTGGGCACCTGCAGAGGGGGACAAGGGACATGCAGGGTCAAGAGGAGCTGCAGCCACTGTCCTCACACAGGTCACCCCTCAGGAGGGAAAAGGGGCTGTGTACAGGCGGCGTCCAACGTCCAATGGGTGCAGGTGGGAAGGCTCACGGGACCACAGTTGCCAAGTGTCCAATGAGGAACGTTTAAATGGTGCTGGGTGCTCACGGGAGGCCAGTCTGAAGGGGGACACAGAGCAATTACAGAGGCCACGGCGAAATTCATGACGAGCGGTGTGGGCAGTCAATGGCTCTAGAGCACAGGGGAGGGAGGAAGCCCAAGGGTTGGGGTGGGGGTGCTGATGGCTGCACAGAGGAAGAGGCCCCAGACCTGTGGGACCAGATCAGAGGAGGTCTTGATGCTGGGCTGGGAAACAGGGGACATTAGCAGACAACCCTCCTCACTGCCTTCAGAATCCAGGATGCTGAGCAAACTTAAATTAAATCATAATCCAAAGAGCATCTTTCAAGGATGACTGGGGGTCCACAGGTCAGGGAGGGAACCTTGAATCCCCCCCGCAGGACTCTGCAGCCCAGTGTCCCCGGGGGCTTCTCCGGGAGAGCCCGCCCCATTACAGGAGAAGCCAATACTCTCTAGAACTCGGGCTATTCCCAAAGACAAGCCAGGGCCACCCCCACACTCCCGCTCTACCCCTAAGAAGCCATGTGTGACCAAGGCTGGATTTTCCGTGCTAAGCTGAGAGGAGAGCCACGTGGTTCCAGGTTTTCACTGAAATCCATTCCCCTTCCTGCACGGCTACAGCTCAGTGCTGGCCACGGGCCCCTCAGAGAAGGGGGGCCCTGCCACCAAGGTGCGGCCATAGCCAGTGAGAACAAAGGGAAGAGCGAGAAGCTGTGCTGAGCAGCAGATGGGCCTGGGAGGCGGAGGGCAGGGCCAGGCAGGTGGCATGGTTACAGCAGCAGGAATAACACACTGGGCTTTGTTCCGGGCCCACGTGAGGACCCTGCAGAGGCCCAAAGCTGCTGGGCCTGGAAGACCAGCCAGGGGTGGGTGACAGCACAGAGGGGGGCGTGCTGCCCCTCCAGGAAGAGAAAATGGACCACCTGGGGCTGCTACCTGAAACAGCAGGCTCTGCCGCTGGCCAAGCTGGGCCCCACAAGGGCAATTAGAAGAAGGAGGCTAGTGGGCCCTGCCCATTCCCTCCCGAACAACTGGAAACCGATTTCAGACCCCACAGGGCTGGGTCCAGAGGAGGGGCTGCCCCTGGCGTTGGTCCTCCCCCCAACATTCTCAGAGGGGCCAGCCCACACGATCCACGGGGCTGGAAACGGCTCAGAGCACCCCCATGACTTCTCAATAGGGTACTGTTGGCTCTCTACATGGGACCATCGCCACCATGCTGGGCTATCACACCCTCTGTGCAAGTTAGCCAATCGGCCCCCTGGGCACTGCTAAGCACCCCCACTCACCCTGACAACCCAAACACCCCCACTCCCTTCCAAACACTGCATGGGAGTGTGGCTCTCCCCCTGCTGGGCAACGTGGTACCATCCCTTTGTAGTACAGATGGGCAAACTGAGGTCAAGGGAGAGGAAGGCCCTTACCCAAGATCAAACAGATCATTGTGGCAGAGCCAGGACCCAGCCTGCAGCCCCACGCTTCCCCCAGCCCCGCCCAGGAACTGAAAACTAACCCTGGAAGTATCTGATCCCACAATGATCTTCTCACTCCCCACAGCCAGGGAGAGAGGTGGACACACCTCTTGCAGACAAATGCCAGGCGCACAAAGGCGCTCAGCTGACTACTGGCTGACCCGAGGTAACCTCAAAGGAAGAGATGGCAAACGTGGCGGCACCTGGAACCCTCCCCGACCACCTCTCATGACACAAGGGCCCCCCTAGGGCCTCTTCGAGTGTGACGCACCAAAATCTTGGGATCACAGACCCAGAACTCCAGGATGCTTGTCCAAGGCCAAAGAGAGATGACCTACCTCAAAGCATAGGTGAACCCCCACTTCCCCACTCAGCTACTCTGGACACAGTGGGGAGCCCGGAGCCTCACCGCACAGGGGAGCAGAGGAGCGGTAGTTAAGGTTTGGAATCAGACAGGTGCAGCTCAAATCCTGACCCTCACACTCTGTGTGTCTGACCTTGCGCAGAAGTGCCTCGGACAGAGCTAACTTGGTAAATGGCAGCTGCCGTTATTACTACCGCGATCACCCTTCCTGCCCGAGGTCTTGCATTTTAAGAACATTAGAAAGCTCCCCACCTACAAGGCCCAGGACCACTCCCCGGTCCTGGCCGGGCCGGAGTGACCACAGCAGAGAAGTCGGATGGGTGGGATGCAGGGAAAGGGGCCATGGGTTGCAGGAACCACAGACCAGTGGCCACAGAAACCTGAGCTGGGAGAAGAAATGGCATGACTCAGAAGGGACCCAGCCTGGCCTGCAGCATCCCCTCCTGGGGCTGGGGCTGCCCCATGGCTGTGGTGAGAGACGCTGCATTCCCAGACTGCCACTCAGAGCCCCCTGCGCCCCCACGATAGGGCCTGGGAAACATCAAAGCCGGCCCTGCGGGGCCCTCTGTCCTGACGTCAGCTCACAGCAGGTCCTGGTTAGTGCTTGGCTGGGGCAGACTTTAGATGTTACAAAAGGCAGGGAGAGCAGCCACCGGGCCCTCTCCAAGCCCCCAGGGCCTGCTCTGAGCCCACAGCTGGGCCAGAGGCCCCTCATGCAGGAGGCTGGCCCAGTGCTGTGGCATCCGCATTTGCTGAGAAGGCAGAGCGAGGCGTGCCTGGTCTGGCCACTTCCACGGCTTTCAGGAGAGGTCAGCTGTTTTGTCGGGGGAAAGACACAGGAGACAAGAGGCAGACCCAGGAGCCCGGGCAGAAACGCCAGGCTCCCGCAAAAGCAGGACTGGGAAGCGAAGACTTCTTCAGAAGCTTCGGCTGAAACCACAACCAAAGAATGAAGGGCAGCAATGACAGTGGAGGAGGACGGCTGTGGGGGACCGAGGTGGTACCTGCCTCAAGGCGGTACCGTCACCAGCACATTCCTGTCCCGGTACTACCTCCAGCTGGAGGATGCCCCCCGAGCTGTGGCCTAGGGCAGACCTTTGGTGGAACACTGTCAGAGGCTCCCCAAAGCCACGGTCTGGCCACACCATCTATGAATCATGCCTTCTACACACAGGACCTCACAGAACACACAGCCGATGTGCTCCTTGAGGCAGCTCGCTCAGGGTAGCAGCTTTGATGCTGCCCAACAGCCCTGCCACGCACGCCCTCACAATGCCAACTTAGTCTGGCTTCTCCCCTTGCAGTGAAATGGGGACCCCGGCCCTACCACTCAGACGGTGAGGCTAAGTGGATTCGCACAGTCAAAAGCCCATAGCACAGCGCGGAGCACACAGAAGGTAGGGGGCCATCCCACTGGGCACAGTGGGTGCAAGCAACCCCCCCCCCCCCCCAATGACAGGCAGCAGAGCCAGCTGCCCACACGTGGCACTGACCCCAACAAAGCTGGAGCAGCAAATACCCAATAAGGACATTTTCCAAGCCGTTTTCCCGCCTCCCCAACAGCCATCGATATGCAGACACTCCCTCTGCCGGAGCCCCGGCCCCAGCCCCCTGAGAAAGGGCTGTGTGGGCAGCAGCCCAACTCCCGCTCCCGCCCCCAGCACGCATCTGGTCTGGTGTCTGCCCTCGTTGCTGCTCTCTGGGCTCCAGGCCCAGTCCACCCATGTGTGTATATGTGTGCGTGTGCGCACACACATATGTGTAAACATGATTTTATAGAGAGCAGAGAGCAGCAGGAAGTTTTTCTGCTCTGAAGTAATTTTAGCTTTAGTCCAAGTATCCATCTGGGCCACTCAGAGACCCATGTCTCGGGCCAGTCCTCCGAGTCTGAAGAAAACACCCCCCCAGGACACTGCAGAGGCCCAGGACCTGCCAACGGGACCAGCTGATCTTATCTGCCCTCTCTCTTTCCCTCTTATGAAAGAACGCCCATGCTTTAAACAGACGCCTTAGGACCAGACCGAGAGACCAAGATGACCCTGGCTGCCCCAGGACGGGCATTTTGCAGATTCTGTGTGATCGAGTGACTGTGACCTCTCCCACGCACGAGGCCAACCAGCCACAGGAAAGTGGCTGATTCCTCCACACCTACAACCAACTCCTCCTGGCTACAGGGCCCAGGGCCCTGTGAGGAACTTCCTGATGCCTGGCGGACCCCGAGAGCCCGCCCAAGGTGGCTCCTGGTGGGGCACACAGATCCCTGAGGGAGAGGTTGGCCAACTTCCTGTGCCCTCTCTGGGGCAAAGCATCAGGACACAGGCCGGGAGAGGCTGCCCTCAGCCAGAGGCACAAATGCGCCCGTCAGGAGAGGGGCCGCCAGTACCCTCACCCACAGGAGGACAGCCCTCCTCACAAGTCCCCTCCATCTGGAAACTCTAGGGACACCGAGTGAGAGCCCCAGGAGTACCCTGCCCCCTGCTCCTCCCCGAGGGACCCACGCACGTGGCACAGACCCTTGGCCTTCAGGGGTTTAACCGGCACACTTTCAGGGGCTCTGGAGCCACTCAAAGGCCCGTGGCCCAGAGACATTGGGAAGTTTTTGGAGAAACAAATCGCTGCAGGAACAAGGCCCTTGGATGGACAGCAAGCCCAGTCACCTCCCATGTTTACCCAGGTCATAGAAACACAAATGCTGAATGGGACTGGCAGGTCTGGGCACCTCCCTCTCCACTACCACCACCACCGATACGCTGCCTGTGGCGTAGGCACCTGCAAACAAACGGATAAGCCCAGAACATTGGGTTCCGAGGGTCGCTGAGAACAACCACAGCTGGCCCCCGAGATCCAGAGCAGAGCACGAGCTCTGTCCCCCTTCTGTCTTCCCAGCGTCTACAAAAGGCCCAGGTCCGCTGACAGGCGCCCCGCAGCCTCCACACACTGTACAGCCCTGGCTCCGAGCGATGCAGGAGGGAGCAGAGCCAGGGGCCCAGCTGAGTTTTCCTGTCCTGGGATTTAACTGTAAATATCTGGAGAGGCTCCCACATCCGGATTAGAAGAACAGAACGAAGTCACCAGGGATTAGGGCAGAAACAAGCGAGTGGGCCAGCTCTTCTCCCTTCGATGAAAACCACAGCTCAGGCCGGGCCTGCTCACTCCCGGGAGGCCCTGGAGGGGGAGACCTTGTGTCCAATGGCGTCTGGGCCCAGAGGGACACGCATGCCCGCGGGAGATGTGGCTTCAGATGCTCCCCAGCCAGCAGCCACGCTGTCCGACCCCCTAGAGCCAGCCTGTCTTCCACTGGGGCGAGGGGGCCATGCCCGGGACACACCTCTCACCCTCAGGAACCCTGCCATGGCTGCAAGGTCTCCGAGGAAGCAGCAATGAATTAAAAACCCAGCCGGAAATAAATAAAAAACCCATCCAGGGTGAGGATGTGCGATCTTGCAGAAGGAACGTGGGGCTGGGAGACCTGGATTCCAGTTTCAACACAACCACTAACACATGGAGTGGCCCTGGCATCGGCACCCCTTGCCCCCACCAGCCAGACAGCGTTATTATCTGTAAAACCAGAGAAATAAGAGGGTGAGACTGGACAGCCACCAATACCTAACACTGGGTTCACTGCAACAATGATCCTCAGAGGCAGTTACAGAAGCAAAGGGCTTACTCCCCAGGGTCCCCTCCTTGCCCCCCCCCCTCCCCCCCCCCCCCCGGAAGGGATTAAGAGTGCTGCCATAAATGGCAGGTGTGCAGGTTGGAAGCAGCTGGAGGTTGCAGACAGGGACCCAGCACAAGCTGCTCCCATTCCTGTGGCTCCCTAGGACCGTGGTCGGCAAACGGCGGCTCGCGAGCCACATGCGGCTCTTTGGCCCCTTGAGTGTGGCTCTTCCACAAAATACCACGGCCTGGGCGAGTCTGTGTTGAAGAAGTGGCGTTAGAAGAAGTTTAAGTTTAAAAACTTTGCCTCTCAAAAGAAATTTCAATCGTTGTACTGTTGATATTTGGCTCTGTTGACTAATGAGTTTGCCGACCACTGCCCTAGGAGCTCCTGCCTCTTCCTTGGCCACACACTTGCACTGACAGCTCGCTGCCTGTGACATCCAGCATATCCCTACCTGTGCTGTATCCCCCAAGCTAGACTGCAGGCTTGAGGGGAGAGCAGACATTCGTGCCCAGCATGCTATGGCTGTGCTCTTCAGAGGGCCTGGGCCACAGAGTAGGTACCCTGCGAGCCTTCCGGGGGCGAATCAAGTCACTTAAGAGTCTATGTGACCTCAATTCACCATAGCTAAGATTTGGAAACAGCCTAAGTGCCCATCAGCAGATGAGTGGATTAGAAAACTGTGGTACATCTACACAATGGAATACTACGCTGCTGTAAAAAAAGAAGGACCTCTTACCATTTGCAACAGCATGGATAGACCTGGAGAGCATTATGCTAAGCGAAATAAGCCAGTCAGAGAGAGATAAATATCACATGATCTCACTCATTTGTGGAATATAATGAACAACATAAACTGATGAACAAAAATAGAACCAGAGACATAGAAGCATCAGACTGTCCAACCTATGAGGGAAGGCGGGGGGTGGAGGGAAGAGATCAACCAAAGGACTTGGATGCATGCATATGAGCATAACCAATGGACACAGATGGGGGGGGGGGGGGGAGGCGTGAGGGCATGTGCTGGGGGAGGGGGGTGGCCGGGGAGAGGTCAATGGGGGGAAAAAGGAGACTTATGTAATACTTTAAACAATAAAGAATTTAATTTTTTTTTTTAAAGAGTCTATGTGACCTGAAATCTTGTTCCATATCCGTTAGCCAATCTTAGACAACTCAATGTTCCTCTCTGGGTCTCAGTTTCCACACCTGGAAAATGGCAGCCTTGAAACTGATTTTAGTGATTCTTTTTCAGGCCCCTAAGACATTCAAATGAAATGTACATTTGGTACAGACCAACAAAAGTCTGCATATTTTTTAGGGAAGTAAAAAACCCCAGAAGTTCCAGGGAGGAATGGACCTCAGCTGAAAATGTCCTTTGACCTGGTGAAGGGGGCCGGGGAATGGCTCTGGAATAGAACCGCCAGGGAGAACCAGTTCTCGCCACACTCTCTGCCTTGGGATAGATCTACTCTCAGCCCCAAGGAGAGGGAGGGACAGACAGAGAGACAGAGACAGCAGCCAGCTGTCTCCTGAAGACACCAGCACATTGTAGAGAAACCGATGGGGCTGCTGGGCTAAGAGACTGGGAACTGAGCCAGCAGCTCAACCCCAGGAAGAGCTCACGGACGCTCAGCGGGAGTGCTCAGGGAGTCCAGAGGGGACGAGGGGGCGAGTGGTCACCCGGAGAAGGTGGAAGGGGATTCCCTGTGGGCTCCGCTGCCTTTCATTATAGGGGTCCAGACGCAGGGCCCAACGAGGTCTGACTCCCAGGTGCCGTGGTGAGGGCTCTGGGAGACCACAGCGAGAACAGCAGGCGCTCAGGCCCGGAGTGAGCTTCCTTCCCAAGGCGCTTCCTCAAGGACAGCCTGGGACCGCTACCTTGGTCCACTACTGGCTGGGCCAAGTCTTGGTTAATTAATTTTCATGACGAGCTCAGAAACGCTGTGAGACTCCGTTTTCTGAGCTCTTGTTACCCATATTTGCATCACCCCTCGGAGACGGATAAGACAGTGAGCACAGACCCCAGACCTAACCAGAATGGTCACAGACGTTCACCCCGAATTCCCTGTGGAA
Source organism: Eptesicus fuscus (assembly GCF_027574615.1). Lineage (NCBI taxonomy): Eukaryota > Metazoa > Chordata > Mammalia > Chiroptera > Vespertilionidae > Eptesicus > Eptesicus fuscus. Next base: position 12,907,923 of record NC_072482.1, on the reverse strand, counting down.
GGGAGAAGATGGCTTCCTGCTTTAGGTGGAGCGGCCTCAACTACATTTAATGGGGAAAGTCCTCCCCTGGACCTGCTCTGTCCAATATGGTAGCCACTGGTCACATGGGGCTATTAAAATGAAACAAAATTGAAAACTCATCTTCCCGGTCACACGAGCCACACTTCAAGTGCTCAGGCCACCACACTGAACAGTGCAGACGGGACACTTTCCACCCCTGCAGAGTCCTCCTGGGCCGGCTGCCTCAGCTCCTCGGACACGGGCTGCGGCCCTGTCACAAGCACCTGACTCCTAATCCAAAGAGCCCTCGCCTCGGGCCAGCCTCACTCGGAAGAGGACACTGGAGTCGAGGTTATTCCAGTAAACGCAGGGCCAGGAGCTGCCCCTGGGTCTGCCCGGCTCCGGCGACTCCTGAGGCCACACTGGCTGCTTTTCGTCGCTTTCCCTTGTCCCCCACCCCCACCGCCCCAACAGTTCTATCGGGTTTAATGTAGAACCTCTCCTTGTATGTGCTCTGGCAAAACGTGATTGTTGTTTCACCTGCAGGTATTCTGACCTGTGTAAATTGTCTTGTATTCTCTCCCCCTCTGCTTGTTACTTTGACCCGTCTGGCACTGTATTGTGAAGATCCTTCCCTGTGGCCATCACCTACATCCCATCCCGCTGCTCCCCTCAAAAGATGAACATACTGTTGGGTTTGGGAGGGTGGGGAAAGGAACAAATGAATCTTTTAAAAATAATGGTGTGGCTGAACATAGCTGTCAACAGTTTGAAAATCAGTCTTTGAGCCTCCACCCTCCTCTGTGTGTGCCCCCAGCACCCTGCCCTGGCCTCCATAACACACCTAGCCCCACAGTCTGTTTCCCCCACTCATCTGGGTATCATCAGAGACTGGTGAAACACACACACACACACACACAACACACACACACACACCCCTGCTTCTCCTGTCCCCCACCACCCAAGCCCAAAAAGTCACTGAAGAGGCTGGACCTCAGCTGGTTTCAAAGGGATAAGAGAAAAAAAAGTCAGTCTCATTCTTTTAAATTTAGAAGTGCTGTGCAAACCACTTCCTGGAGCAGATAAGAGTGGGGACTGTGAGGAAATCACTCTGCTATGTGTGATGTGGGAAGCACGAGCCACTCAGGGCCTGTGGCCGCCACACACCCAGTGACACGCGGTGACGCTTAACCCATGTGCAGGAGACCAACAGTGCCCCCTGGCAGCCTGGGGGAGACCCCCTCGGACAACATGCTCAACAGCCTGGCTGTCTCTCCCTTCGGGGCCAGAGATGAGGCAGGGCCCCGGAGTCAGAACTAGAACCCATCTTCCAAGTGCCCAGCCCCCAACCTTCCTTTCTTTCCTTCTCCACCTGTCTCACCAACAGCTGCTTCTGGAAACCAACCCTGCCCTCCAGGGAGGGATCTTAGAAAGGGATGCTCCAGGCTTTAGGGCTCAGCCTGAGACACAAAGATAGGGATCCAGACGGAGGGAGAAGGCTTGGACGAGCCACTGGCTTCCAGAGACAAGGGTGCTCTCCTGGACTCTAGTCTGCTGGGGCTGGGGGATGAGGGAGGGGGAAGATATCTTGCGGTTGACATCCAACTACCGCAGCCGTGATCACGGCTCAAATATTACTCAGATGTACTGGAGTCTGGCCCGGTGTCGTCGGGTGAGGGGGCGCCAGTGGAGAGAGGAGGTGGAAGGCAGGCCAGATGCTTACGGAGAGTCAAACCATCAGACGCTTCCTAGACCCTTATAAACCTCATTTTATAGCTTAAAATATAAACTTCCTAATAAGGCAAAACTAATTTTATTCTTTTGTTTAATCTCTTAATTGCATTACTAATGATTTGTCCCTTTATTTTTTTTTAAGGAAAATAACCAAAAAAGAGTCATGTGTTTTTAAAAAAATCAGCTGTTTATAGAAAAAGCACTCTGGATAAAAAGATGCCAAAGTAAGTATTTCAACCTCCAAATCAATAACAAAGATGAAAAAAACCCACACAAATTGATGAATAACAGAAACGATTTCTTGTAAGTTATTTTTAAAAGCACCAAAAACTTGCAACTCATCACCAGATGCTTAAGGCCTAGGGACCTAACCAGAACTAACCGACTCTGGGGGTTAAATGTTATAAAACATAAAGCACATATGAATAACTGCAGGAAAAAAGCCCCTAAGAGTGGCTGATGTAATACTGAATGGAATAGCCAAACAAACAAAACAAAAAAGACAAAGACCTAAAGTTTATTTCATGCCTATTCTGCGATCTTTAAGTCAGGATCTGGAAGGCAACAAAGATCTGACTTCACTTAAGTCTGGAACGGGCTGTCCCTCCACTCCCAGAGGTGCCTCTGACAGACCTTTCAAGTCCGGGGTGCAGGGGAGGGACGCTGACAAGCAGATATAAAGGGACACACAGACTGAGTGACTGGCTGCATGACCAACAGAGAGACAGAGAGATCTACAGAGAGACAGGCCATAACAGACAGAGGAAGACTAACAACTGACAGAGACGGAGGGAGATGAACAGACTAAGAAAGTAAGAGATACCAGCAGACAAAGACCCAGATCTGACGGACAGAGGGAGAAGGTAAGAGAGCAACAGGCAGAGACACAGAGATAAACTGAGAGACAGAGATAGAGTAACACAGAGTCGTAGAAACCCAGAGAAAGGGTTAAGAAAGACAAGAACCCTAGCCGGTTTGGCTCAGTGGGTAGAGCATCAGCCTATGGACCGAACGGTCCTGGGTTCGATTCTGGTCAAGGGCACGTACCTAGGTTGCAGGCTCCTCGCTGCCCAGGTCTTGGTCAGGGTGCGTGCAGGAGGCAACCCATCAATGTGTTTCACACTGATATTTCTCTCTGCCTTTCCCTCTCTCTGAAAATCGATGGAAAAATATCCTCGGGTGAGGATTTAAAAAAGCAAAGGAAGACAATGACATAGAGCACAAATGACTTACGTGCACATAAGCTCCCATGCCTGTAGAGCAGGCACCAGCCCCACACTGGTCCCAGCTTCCCCAGCAGATCTGTCCCTGTGTCTTCAGTAAGGAGGCCTCCCCATCCCCTCCCACCACTCTCTCCAACAGCCACAGGGGCTCAAAATTCAGACAGCCCCTGGCCACAGGCAACAAGGCTGCCCAGATAACACCAGAAACAAAAGGTTAGGGCTAGCCTGCAGGTGGGAGATCTGGGGGAGCAAGAGGAGAGGGGAGGGGAGGGGGCTCTACAGATACCAAATTCAGACCATCAGTAATGGAGAGCCCTCAAATTAGAGGCTCCTGGTAAATAATTCACCAGGAAAAGTACAGTACCTTCCCCAGGCTCATCCATTATTCACCAAGATAAATGTACCATATTGTTATACTTCCTGACATCTAAAAATGGTCTGAGCCATTAGGCCAGGAGCAAGAAGACAGCAGGGCAATTTCCACCCAACTTTTCCAGAACCCCTGACCCAGCAGTCCTGCGACTTTTGGAACTCAGTCTTGCACCTCACACAAGGGCAAAGCAGTCACCTTCCAGAAAGGGCCAGGCCTGGGCTCTGACCGTAAGATCCTCGAGCAGGCCCCACACAGCCCTCAAGAGCCCAGTGCCAGGTCAGAGCCGAGTCCAGAAAAATCCTGAACAAAACCCCCATGGGCACCAAACCCCAGAGGTTCTGGTCCTCTCAATGAGAAGAGACACGCATACACTTGGCACGTGTCTAGGGCAATTCTGTTCCTAGAAGGTCCAAAGGGTTTGACTTTGATGCCAAATGAGTGACAGCTACCAAAGGCAGGAAGACCGGCATCCTCGACCTGGCTCTGTACAAGCCACTCTGTCCTTCAGGCCTTCCTTTCCCGCAGGTAAAACCAGCTCACTGCTCTTCCTCCTGCGGGGCTTTGACAAGGATGAGAGGCCCTCTGGGAAGCTTGAAGAGCTACACAACTTGCCGGCCCCGGCCCCACATCACTCAGGCAGGATGGAGATGGGACAAGAGCTCAGGGTCCAGTCTGACCCCCTGCACGCAAAGTCTACTCTCCCACTTACCGGCTTGGGCAGGTTGTTTATCCCTGTGGTGCTTCCATCTCTGCATCTATAAAACAGTACTAATAACAGTACCTACCAAGTAGACTTGTGAAAAGTAAATACACAAGTTAACAAATGTAGCATGTTTGGAACAGGGCCTGGCACGTATTCAGGACTACGTGAGTGGACTCTTAGCCATTAGTTATTGTCATTGCTACATTGGAGCTTTTTTTTTTTTTTTAAATATTTTATGAACTACATCTCATCACAACCACCTGTTACCCAATAAAGGACTTGGCTGGCATTCCTCTCATGTAGGCCATTCAGAGATGCAAAGAGTCCTGTTTGATCTGCCACTCACCTAATCTTTACCATCTTGGTGTAGTGGTTCTCTCTGAACAGACCCTGAGGTCTAAACTTCGTCCCACTGCTGCCCGACAGAGCCTTGGAGCCACGGTCACTGGATGTACCTAACATGGGGCTCCCCAGTTCCAGGGTTGCTACCCCGTGTTGGTGAAGCTCTGCGGGGTGGCTGCTGCCCGCTGCCCTAAGGGCCCCCAGCAGTGCCCAGATTAGCAGTTGCTCATACTTCCATTCACTCCCCTCCAAAAGCTTCTCAAATCACCTTCAATATGAACAGGAGTCAGAGCAAGTGTCTGCGTGACAATGGTGCAGACCATCCTGATCCGAGGCAGGCCTCTGGCCTCACGGAACACAACTGCAGGGGGAGGGGAGGAGAGTCCAGTGGATGTTTACGTACCAACTCACATCTGGAGATAACCATTAGACTTCAGCTTTCTGATCCTATAAGACCCCAATAAGAGACAACTGGAAAATTCTATGCTTTGTAAAGGGAAATACCTGACTACATACAATAGAAGTTGTATGCATTTCTCAACGGTAAACAACAAATTAGGAAAATTATTTCCAGCAATTGACAGAAGTGGGGTTGCTGGCCTTCCTATCTAGTTACAAATCCATCATAATAACTACTAAATTCTAACAGTAACATGATCTAAACAACATGACGAGTCCTCAAAACAAATGTAAATGATTAATAAATATAAGAAAATGTTCTAATGCATTAGTAACACAAGCAATGCAAATTAGAACAAGCTATTCTGCCTGTCCGATGAACGCCAAGAATTTAAAAATAACTCAACACTGGCAAGTCTATGGAGAAAATGGTCCTCAAGCTTTGCTGATGGGGGTGTAAATCCTAATAGTTCCCTTCTAGAGAGTGGTTTAGTAAAATTGTACCAATATCTTAAAAATTCATGCCCTTCCTCCCTGGAGAAGTACCTGATTCCAGGTCTGCGGCAGGAAATGAGATGAGCCTGGGACATCTTATCCTAAATGGAAATGAGCAAAGACTAGCAGGGTCACGTCCAAGGTTCAGGGCCAGCGTGAAGAGACTCCCGTGGGCCAAAGGCAGGGCCACTTACGCATCCATGAGGATAATAACCACACCAACTTAACACATCCAGTAAGTTTAAAGTCCATGCATTCATAATGATGATGTGTTTTGTTTTTTCCAATCCTCACCCAAGGATATGTTTATTGATTTTAGAGAGAGGAAAGCAGAGGGAGAAACAGACAGAGAAACATTGACGTGAGAAAGAAACATGGATTGGCTGCCTCCCATACACGCACTGACTGTGTGTGGATCAAACCTGCAACCTTTTGGTGTAAGGGATGACACTCCAACCAACTGAGCTACCCGGCCAGGGCAATGGTGTTAGTTTTCTGTAAATATGTTGTGTGTGTTTTTTATTGATTTTAGAGGGAGAGGAAGGGAGGAGGAGAGAGAAACATCGATGAGAGGCAACCATCGATCGGCTGCCTCCTGCATGCCCACTCCTGGGGGCCGAGCCCGAAATCCGCAGACCCTGACCAGGAATCGAACCGGTCACCTCTCGGTGCATCGGACGACACTCAGCCAACTGAGCCACACCAGCCAGGGCAATAATGTTTTTCTAAATTAAAAAAAAGCCCAAAGTCTTCCATTGGTCACTGCTGAAGGAGGCTAGAAAACCAACTCATCATTTTAAAAACTGGTAAAGAATCAAGCACTTATTTTCCGTTTCGTGAGCAGCTATACCTCATGGTAACCATGAGTGCGTGACGGGAGGCTTGTCTTGACAGAAGTCTCCTCGCTGATAAACAGGAACATCACCATTTTACAACCCCTAATGAAACAGCGCATCTAGCAATGGTTGTTTATGGCTGCTAATTCCAGAGAGAACCAGATGTGTGTCTACTGAGGGATGCACACATGGGGGAAAAAATCAATTCTGAACCTCATCAAGTCTCTACATCTAAGGCTCATTATTAAAAAGTTTAAGAAGCTTTCCAGAACAAACTTGGAAAACAAGGAAGAAGTTAGATAACAACATGCCACCAACCAAAACAAGTGTGAATACAGATTGTGTCTTCTATTGCTCCCACAGTTATTAAAATCGAATGTTTAGCATTTCATGTACTTACAATCTGTCTTCCTGACTAGATTCTAAGCTCCCTGAGGACAGGGCTGGCCTCACACTCATCCCCCCACTGCAGGTGCTCAGGAAACACCAGCGGGTCTGCAGTGGTTTTACTGAGCCAGATACTGGGCCCCATTACCCCTGCAAGATGTGGAATGAGCCCTAGCTGGCTTGGCTCAGTGGATAGAGCATCGACCTGCGGACTGAAGGTTCGATTCCAGTCAAGGGCATATGCCTGGGTTGTGGGCTTGATCCCCAGTAGGGGGCGTGCAGGAGACAGCCGATCAATGATTCTCATCATTGATGTTTCTCTCTCTTTCCCTCTCCCTTCCTCTCTGAAATCAATCAAAATATATTTTAAAAAAAGATGTGGAATGAGCAGAGGGTCACAAAGCCCAATATGGGATCCTGGTAGGCACTTACGTTAATTATCATTATTAATTCAACAAACATTTATTTAGAGCCTACTACTGCCAAGTACTCTGCAAGACACTGGGGATGGAGAGAGAAAAATACACAATTACTACAATTACTATCTTTAAGCACCTCAGTTTAGTGGGGGAGTTAGATAAACAAACATGTACAGGATTACAATAATAGTTAACACTTACTGACCACTTAACTATTCACCAGGCACTATTCAGAGATTTAACCATAATAGCTTGTTAATGCGTGTAAACACCTAGTTAGGTAGGCACCATGATCCCCAGTAAGCAGATGAGGAAACTGAGGCACAGAGAGGTGAAGCGACCTGCTCACACAGCTGGTAAGTGACAAATGCAGGATTCAAACCTCTTGGCTCCAGAGGAAAGCTATGACAATCACTAGGCTTTACCACTTTATCACTCAGCGTGGTGGTGGGTGCACAAGACAAAATCAGGGGCGGGGGGGGGGGGGGGGCAAGAAAGAATCCTGGAAGAAGGCCCTTCAAAACAAGGGTTTAAGAAGGAATGGGGCTTGCCGGGCAGAGTGGCTGAGTTGGTTGAACAGCGTCCTGTGCACGGAAAGGTTGTGGGTTCAATTTCCGGTCAGGGCACATGCCTGGGTTGCGGGTTTGATTCCCAGTCAGGGCAAGTACGGTGTGGAGATAGCAGATCAATGTTTCTCTCTCTCTCCATCAATCGTCTCCTCCCCCCTCCCCCTCTTAAGTGTATCCTCAGGTGAGGATTTAAAAACTAAATATAGAAGAAGGAATGGGGCTTCCAAGTAGAACAAGACAGACGCACAAAGATAAAGCATGGTCAGAGAATGCCAGGTTATTCAGGATGCTCAGAGTTTAAGGGATGATGAGGGAGAACACAGCAAGAGGCAAAGGAGGGGGAGACAAAGGAGGTGAGATACAAATTTCACCTGCTCAAGCTGTCCCCTGACAAAAAATAACTTCCCAGGAGGTCACTGTTAGGGTAGAAGATGGACTGAAGCAGCTTTGTCATGCAGAGAACAGCGGCCAATCACAGATGCATTATTATGGGAAACTGATATACCTGTTCTATTAGTTTCCTAAAGCTGCTCCAACAAATTACCATAGCTGGGTGGGATTAAAACAACAGAAGTTTATTCTCTCACGGTCTGGAGGCCGGAAGCTGGAAATCAAAGGCATCGGCAGGCTTGGTTCCTACGGAGGCTCTGAGGGAGAGCCGGTTCATGCCTCTCTCCCCGATCCTGGCGGGTGCCGGCAATCCTCGGGGCTCCTGGGCTTGTAGAGATGTCACTGCAATCTCCGCCTCCACCCTCACAAGGCCACCTTCCCTGTGTGTGTCGGTGTCTCTTCTTGTAATGACACCCCCCCGCCCCCATCACATATGCTTAGAGCCCACCTTAATGACTTAAGGATTACATCTGCAAAGCCCCTATTTCCAAATAAGGGCAAACAGACTGGCATCAGGACTTAGGGCTTCAACATAACCTTTTGGGGGACACCATTCAACCCATTACACCTGCTCTTCTACGACTTGCTTTTTTCACAGCACAGTTAACCGCAGCTATCGTTCCAAGTCTGGTCACGTGGTTCTAGCCTATTCATGTCAACTGCTGTGCATTATTTCACTGTATCAGTGACCCATAACTATTTGTCAAACACCCTAATGGACACTTAGTTTTAAATATTTTGCCATTACAAACAATGCTCCAACGAAACCTCTCTGTACAGGAACTTACGCACATGGGTAATGGAAGCGTTTCTGTAGGATGACTTCCTAGAAACTGAACTCCCCCTGGACCCAGTACAATTTCGAGTTTTTGGTAAGTGATGAATTGCTCTTTATAAAGGTTGCGCCCATTTATGCTTCCTTACCAACACTGGTATTTATTAACCTTTGTCAATCTGAAAGACATAAAATAATACTTAGTTTTAATGTGGTTTGTTTGAGACATTTAGTTTGCCCTTTAACAAGATAAAGCAATCTTTCATAATTTTACTGGTTAGCAGAATTCCTTATTGTCCGTTTTCTATTCAACTTCCTTGCCTAGTATTTCCTTATTTTTATTGTTTATCTTGTTAATTTGTAATCAGCAAGATCAGGAATATAAAGCCTTTTCTGCATTACATGTTGCAATTTCCTCCGGGAATGGGCATTAAGTTACTGAAATCAGCCTACTATGTGCCAGGCACTACTATGAAATCAGCCTACTATGTGCCATTTCCTCCGGGAATGGGCATTAAGTTACTGAAAGCAGCCTACTATGTGCCAGCCTACTATGTGCCATTTCCTCCGGGAATGGGCATTAAGTTACTGAAAGCAGCCTACTATGTGCCAGCCTACTATGTGCCATTTCCTCCGGGAATGGGCATTAAGTTACTGAAAGCAGCCTACTATGTGCCAGCCTACTATGTGCCATTTCCTCCGGGAATGGGCATTAAGTTACTGAAAGCAGCCTACTATGGAATACAGCAGTGAATGGGGCACTGAAGGCTCCTGTTCTCAACTGTTATTTAACCTCTCACAAGAAAGGGTGATTGCACATGATTTAGGGCAATAGATAGGAAGCAAATTTCCCCCTGGAGTGCAGGATTGCCTTAAGATTAATTTAAATACTGTCCTGTTTTGATCCATTTGAGAGTCTTCTGGGGGGAAATCCACTCCACTTCCCAGCTGTCCTGGAAGCATCTACAAAGGAGCAGTGCGGCTCGGGAAGGGGGAACTAGGAATAGTGCCAGGCAGCTGCTCCTTTCCCGCAGCCACACCCCCAAAAACCACACCCACAGGTGTCCAGGGTCTTCAGTGGGTAAGCCCCTTGAGTTCAGAGAGCAAAGGAAGTTTTAAGAAGCAATAAGTCTTCCCCATTCCAGTAGCAGGGGTACCACTGGAGCCTCACTCCATCTCCTCCACAAGCCCCTGGGAGGGGTATATCTGATTGGGCATGTTTGGCTCTGACCCTTCCCCCCCAGAACTACTTAGGGTGCAGATAGAACATATTTTATACAGGTAGATTTATCCTCTTCAGATTAAAACTTTGTTCCTCACCCTAGTCAGTTTGGCTCAGTGGATAGAGCATCGGCCTGTAGACTGAAGGGTCCTGGGTTTGATTGCAGTCAAGGGCACATACCAAGGTGGCGGGCTTGATCCCCAGTAGGGGGGCGTGTAGGAGGCAGTTGATCAATGATCCTCTCTCATCCTATATAATAAAAGGCTAATATGCAAATTAATCGAATGGTGGACCAACGGGTCACTATGATACGCACTGGCCACCAGGGGGCAGACGCTCAATGCAGGAGCAGGCCCCTGGTGGTCAGTGTGCTCCCACAGGGGAGTGCCGCTCAGCCAGAAGCCCTGAGCCTGGCAAGCGCAGCGGCAGTGGCGGGAGCCTCTCCTGCCTCTGTGGCAGTGCTAACTATGTCTGACTGCTGGCTTAGGGGAGCCGGCCTAAGCCATCAGGTGGACTTCCCCCGAGGGCTCCCGGACTGCAAGAGGGCACAGGCCAGGCTGAGGGACCTCCCTGAGTGCACGAATTTCGTGCACCGGGCCTCTAGTCATTGATGTTTCTATCTCTCTCTCTCCCTTCCTCTCTGCAATCAATAAAAATATATATTTAAAAATTTAAAAAAAAACGTTGTTCCTCAACCGAGCCTTTAATAATAATAAAGGTGACACACTGATCTCCATCTGTCCAATTCCTGTGTCTGTTTTCTTTCCTCCCTGCCTCCATCAGTTTCAAATTCAGAGTGATGGGTGATATTGACTGGCTCCCTCAACATAATTTCCATTATATTGCATTATGCCTGCGTATTTTATGGGTTTTTTGTTGATTTTGTGAAGGGGATAAATGTTTCCATTGTATTTTCTAAAAGGTTAATTGCTGATAGATATTGATCCTTCTGAGTTTGGTGTAGTTTTTTATTTGGCCAAATGACTCCACTGTCTTATTGATTCCAGTGTTTTTCAGTTGATATTTGGGCTTCATGTGTCAAAAAAATTATACCATCAGCAAAGAACAATAACTTTATTTTGATATTTGCTTCTTGTAGTATTTTTTCAGCCACAATTTCCAGAATGTTAAATTGTAGTGACTTGATTGTTTTTTAAGATATGTTTTTATTGATTTTTAGAGAGAGAGGAAAGGTGAGGAAGAGAGAGAAACATCAATGTGAGAAAGAAACATTGATCGGTTGCTTCCCGAATGCACCCTGACCAGGGATGGAACCCGCAACCTTTATGTGCCCTGACCTGTGTGGAACCAGTGACCTTTCATGGGGCATTGCTCCAATCAACTGAGCCCTGCTGGCCAGCAGCACATGACTTGATTATTTTAATGAGAACAGTATATTTTCATCTTTAAATATAATATTAGCTCTGGTTTGAGATTTTTTAAAATCAAGATGTTGCTGCCCAGTCAGTGTGGCTCAGTGGTTGAGTGTCAGCCTATGAACCAGTTGGATTCCCGATCAGGGCACATGCCCGGGTTGCAGGCTGGATCCGGGGGGTAAACGGGGGCGTGCAGGAGGCAGCTGATAGAGGATTCTCTTTTATCATTAATGTTTCTATCACTCTCTCCTTTCTCCCTTCCTCTCTGAAATTAATTACATATATATAAAGATGTTGCCCAGCCGGTTTGCTCAATGGTTAGAGCACTGGCCCAAGGACTTAAGGGTCAGCGTCACGTGTTTGATTCCAGTCAAGGGCGCATACCTCCGTTGCAAACTGAAAGAGCACAGCTAGAAAGTTGGTGAATATTCTATTGATACCCTCCCCTGAGACCTCTCCTAAAATTCCCACCTCCGAGAAAGAGATAAATACACTCAGGACAAGGGACCCAGTGTGTGCTCTCCCTCCAAGGAGCACGCCACTGCCACTCCCTCCCTCCCTTTCCCCCACAGGCACGTATCCCCTAACCTCTAAGGGACCCAGTGAGATTTGTAACCAGGGGAGCAATGGGCAGCGGCAGCTCTTCCCGGGCTAACCCCTGGACCTGTCTCCAAGGACCCCTTTTCTCTGACTTCTCAGTGAGCCAAAGCAATCCAGCCTAGGCTTTCCTGTTGCTGCTCCTATGCCCTTCCTTGTTCCACTGGCCTAAGTATATTTTCACTGCCATCGTGGACCCAGTACCCTTTGGCTCAGTGCTGTGTAGCCCTTCCCTCTGGATACCCCTACCCCCCATCTCCTTTTCCTTAAATAAATTCAATTCTTCTTTATTCGTGGTCTGAGATGGCTCAGCCTGTCCACGCACCACTGACTTTAACCTTTCTTTTTTTAAAAAAAATATATTTTATTGATTTTTTACAGAGAGGAAGAGAGAGGGATAGAGAGCTAGAAACATTGATGAGAGAGAAACATCGACCAGCTGCCTCCTGCACACCCCCCACCGGGGATGTGCCCGAAACCCAGGTACATGCCCTTGACCGGAATCGAACCTAGGACCCTTCAGTCCGCAGACCGACGCTCTATCCACTGAGCCAAACCGGTTTCGGCAGCCTTTCAAAACGGAATTCAGAAAAGTTAAACTACATCCAGGACTCGAATTCTGGTCTTGGGAATCCAAGAACTTCCTGAGCAACCACTGAGCATCTGGGACCACATTAGGCTTTGTGGGAAAAGAGGACCAGAACTCAACCCACCCTACCAAGCTCATCATCAAGAGGTGGGGGTGGGGTGGCAACAAAAAGCACACATCTGATAGAATGGAAAATAAAAAGGAGCAGCTAATTCAGAGAGAGCTCCGAGGGAAAACATACATGATCTCAGAGATCACGGAATAAGATCCTTGGTGGGCACTGGGCTACCATACCCCCAGTGACGTGGAACAACCCTGGCCTACGTTAGTTGTCCTGGCATAATCATTAACAGTGTCTGGACCAGATGATAAATCCTCTGGTTCCTTGTGAGGAAAACGCCCCACATCTGAGCCATGCTTACCAGTTTTCCCACAGTGATGTTCCGTGTGATTTTCACAGGCCCACTGTACAGCGGTGATTCCGAAATTCCTCCCTCCCCGGAAAACCCCTTTCCCCAAAAAATTATGACATAAATATAAAAATTTTAACACAGATGTTAAATGTTCATATCCTTTGACAGAACAGCTCCACTCACTTCTGGGAATGTATCCTACAGATATACAAGTACAAGGGCAAAGCTAGGCACAAGGATATTTGTGGTGGCTCTGTTGAAAATAGCAAACCCTCACGACACCCTGAAGTCTCTCAGCAAAGATTGTGTGAAATAGCCTGGGAAGAGAGTGGGGGTGGGATGGGGTAGGGTGAATGCAGACAGCACTTGCTTTAGGCCAACCTTCCTTTTAAATTATGAAGGGACCTTCCTGTCTGTCCCCCCCCCCCCGCCCCCCAAAACTCAGCAGGTCCCAGGGGAGGAAGAGACGGGGAGCAAGCGCGCAGGAGGCGGCTAAATAATGAATTGTAAGTGTGTGTTTTCTTTGGCCAGGGCAGTCTGACCAAGCTCTGGGGGCTGCTGGGCAAACATTTTTCATATTTTAGTAGCTGGCCTATGCCCAAGGCAGTCAGAAGTTAAGTAAGCTCTGAATGAGCTGCACCCATCCTCTCCCCAGCCCCAAGAATTCTTAATGAGGTTCTAAGGCAGCAGCTTCCAGCAAAACCGTCTTGTTGCCTTAAATATCACTCACCCTTCACTACTTTTAATGAATGCAAATGATTCAGCAACAAAACACTTAGCCTGGAGTGAAATCCGTCTTTGTGTGGCTGGGTGTACAGCCCAACTCAGGCAGGGCCCTACTGGGCGGGTGGCCCAGCAGAGCCCCAGGTGCCCAGGCTAGCCCAGGCAGACCCCTGGGCAGCAGGAGCAGACTACAGGAAGCGCTGGCACCAGAGAAGACCCCTGGCCCCCTCCCAGCCCCCACTACCCCGCACCCCCTGCCCCCAGATGCAGACCCTCACAACTCCACCTCTTTACGACTCTGGCTCCAGGGCAGAGGAAAGTGTGAGAGGGAAAACAAAAGGTATTTCTTTGATCTAATGGAAGGGGCTGGTCCCAGGCACCTCAAAGGCCTGTCCGGTCACCACACATCCTGCATTCAAGGGCACTTCACCCCAACACGCCCACCCCTCCTCCTCTTCACCTGATGCCGGGTACCTGAGCAACCAGAACCTGAAAAGCTCCCTTGGACCGGCGCCCTCCTTCACCAACTTCATGGAAGCAACAAAAACAGAGACAGTATAAATAACCCAATTTACACCCTGTTTTCAGAGTTCTCTTTGGCAGCAAAAACTGAAAGCAATTTGTCAGGAGTCTAAGAGCAACTTTTAACAAATTTACTTCCAACCTGGGGCTCAGGGGGATTTGTTGCCCGTCAGCCTGATCAACACCTCTCCGGAGGGCTGAGGCCACAGCCCGGCCGAACAGGCAGCTGTGAACTCAGCTGCCACAGTCGTCTCCCCCAAGGCCAGCAGCTGGCAGGAGGTCCTTGCAAGTCCTCTCTAGGCTTTTCTAGTCATGGATGCAAGCAAGGAACCGGGAGGCTGTGACTCAAACTGGGCAACTGGCTAACGTGAGGACAGCTGAGGGCCCATAGGTATCACTTGGGGTACCTGAGACATAAAAAGGGCTTTAAAGTATTTGTTGACTTGGTTTGGAAAGAACCCCACTGCCTCTTTTTTTTTTTTTTTAATCATCACCTGAGGATGTGCTTTTATTAAATTTTAGAGAGGAAGGGAGAGAGAAAGAGACATCAATATGTATGTGCCGAACTGGGGATGGAGCCCGCAACCTAGGTATGTTCCCTGACCAGGAATTGAACCCACAACCTTTATTAGTATACTAGAGGCCCAGTGCACGAAATTCGTGCACAGGTAGGGTCCCTAGTGGCTGCCAGCTGCTAGCCGAGGCCCCCCTTCCCCCTGACTGCCTGCTGCCGCAGCCACCACCACCGCCCCCTGATCAAATTCCCGGTCAAACTCCCAGTCCTAAATTTGCATGTTAGGCTTTTATTATAGAGGATGAGATGACCCTCCAACCAACTGAGCCACCGGTCAGGGCTAACCACTGCCTCCTTCAACCCTCACAGGACAGAGAGGATGGGAAGGTCGATACCCCAGAAGAAAATTCCACATTGAATTTCAGAGGGCCTCCAAAAATAAGTTCTATGTCATGAAAAATGCCCTTACCATTATAGCAAAGGCTTTCAGGGAGAGAGCATTGGAATTATCTAAACACCTCAATCACGTTCTTTCTGATTGTTCACAGCCCACCATCTATCTACACCAGGCGTCCTCAAACTACGGCCCGCGGGCCACATGCGGGTGTTTTGCCGTTTTGTTTTTTTTACTTCAAAATAAGATATGTGCAGTGTGCACAGGAATTTGTTCAGTTTTTTTTAAACTATAGTCCGGCCCTCCAACGGTCTGAGGGACAGCGAACTGGCCCCCTGTTTAAAGAGTTTGAGGACCCCTGATCTACACCATATTCTTCTTCAAAACACTGCCAGGGGAAGGTAAGAGAGGCACTCACTCCACGGAAGGGATGGGCCTCATAGACCTCGGACCTGAGTTCCTGCCTTCCAGGTGGATCCATTAATCAGCCCCTTTGCTAGCTGGGTACTGAGGGGTAAAATTCTGGGCAAGAACACAGAAAGAATCCTGCATTCTGAAACCCCTATAAGGCAGAGAAGCCTACAAAAGTAAACATCTAGAAGGTTTGAAAAAAATCTATTAAGAAAGAAAAAAGCCCTGGCCTGTGTGGCTCAGTGGTAGAGCCTCGGCCCTCCCACCAAAGGGTCTCGAGTTCAATTCCTGGTCCAAGGCCAAGGGCACATGTGGGAGGCAACCAGTTGATGTATCTCTCACACATCAATGTTTCTCTCTCCTCCTCCTCCCCTACCTCCACTCTCTCTAAAAATCAATGGAAAAAATATCCTCGGGTGAGGATTAACAAAAAAAATACATTTTTTTTGAAAAGGAAAAAAAAAGCTTTGCTCTTGACATTCACTAGTACAAACATCTGACACCTAAACCCCAACCCCACAACCAATCCATTCTACCACCACATGAACCAGAACTCAACCAAATGCAGAACCCTCTGGCCCTGGGGCCTCCTGAGTCCTGGAGAGGAAAAGGTGCCATTCAGCAGCAAGTGCTCGGGCAGCACAAAGCAGAATGGACACCAGTTATATCCACAAAGCGTGAGTCCATCCCACACAACTGTGCCACCTGGGCGTGGAGGAAAGGCCAGCATCTCCGTCTGCCTCCTGCCCGCCCCACTCTGGTCTCCATCCTCTGGCATGCATCCTCCTCGGTGCTTCTCTGCGTCCTTAATTACTCTCTTCTGGTTCTGTCTTAATTTGCCTACCAGACAATCCATTCTTGGAGTGAGTCTCCAGTGTCCCGGAGGAGTAGCCCAGCCTTTTAAACGGAGACTCTACCATCAGAGAGGAATTTTCTTTCCATAATAGACTCTTTACCCTCTTAGGGACATCTACCTCCTTTCTTTTGTGGGCATCTCTTGCCTTCTAAGGAATTAAAAGTCCCCCTGCCATGCCTCCCGCCACACACACACACACACACACACACACACACACACACACACCATGATGCCGCCTTAAGCATCATTAGTTATTTATGTGCCAGGCTAAAAAGAAAACAGTTTCTATTCAAAGTTACTGGTGGATGAGAAACAAAAACAGGCCTGTACATAAACCACCCTCATCACACTGTAACCATCTTTTATTGAGCATTCACTGTATGACTGACTAAGTCCTTCACAGACACAGATTCTCACAGATGTCGCTTGTTTTAAGTTGTGCCATTATTTAGGTTCCACTAAAAGGAATGCTACCAATGAAACGAGAAACAATGCTACATAACTGATGTCACAACCTGTTTCCAAAGATGTAAAACTGAAGGGAGGACAAGAGCACCTTACAGAGCAGCAATTTGTAACCTTCTTCGTCTCATGGCGCACGTAAACTAATTACTAAAATTCGGCGGCACACCAAAACATGTGTGTGTGTGTGTGTGTGTGTGTGTGTGTATTTTGCAGATCTGATACACACACAAAGGTGTAATTTTGATTCATTCACACCAGACAGCT
Organism: Eptesicus fuscus; assembly: GCF_027574615.1. NCBI lineage: Eukaryota > Metazoa > Chordata > Mammalia > Chiroptera > Vespertilionidae > Eptesicus > Eptesicus fuscus. Next base: position 12,890,932 of record NC_072482.1, on the reverse strand, counting down.
ATTGTTGCGTTGGCTGTTGTCTTTTTTTTTTTTTTTTTTTACAATCTAAGAGAAAAGAGGTCAGTGCCCGCAGACTAGTCTGGTATTGCATGTTTTAGAAATCCTTGCGGTACACCGGTCGAATATCAGTTATAGAGTAAATGAAATATAGCACTGGCTCTCTTCATTCTCTCGTGGGATTGGTGTCATTATGCCCATCTTACAAACAAGGGAACTGAGGCTCAGAGAAGTGAAGTGAACTAAGGTGTCTCAGGGAGCACACGGTGACGCCAGAGCTCGGCTCCTAAACGGATTTCTGAATTTGCCTGGGGTGGGGGAGGGGGGTGACCAGGCCTCAGGCCGCCTTGGTTAAGCTGCCCCTTCAAAGGCACCTAACACTTGCTTGGCTGATTCCTAAAATCATGGCCCTTTTGCCATTGCACCATCACAGACCCTACTTCCAGAAACAACAACCAAGGAAAACAGGTTTCCCCAGCCTCTTCCTCACACACCGGCTGCAAGTGAGAGGGAACCTCTCCGCCAACTTGTTACATGTAAAGCTCATTTAATGAGCCCTTCAAGCCCTGGGAGTGGGAGAAGGAAGGGTTCGTTGGAAATCTGATACTTCGGCAGCCAAGCAGAGGGACAAGGCCCTTTGCATCAGCCCTGGGGGATAAACACCATCCCAAACCCCTTTGTCTGACAGGAGATACTTCCTGGGGGGCAGGAGGCAGCTATATTTTTTTATGGCAAAGCCCACCTAACAACAACCCTCCACCAGAGACCTGGCCGGGGTCCTTGTACAACCCACCTAACCATAAACCGTGTGTCCTTTCCCGAACCTGCTGGGGTCCTTCTTCCCACAAATACCTGTGACCGCCATAAATGCCCTTCGACAGCCCCCGTTTACTGCCCAGCCTGCCTGCTGCTAAATGAGGGCATTTGTTTCAAATTTGCAAATACCGACAGCAGTGGAAACCTAAGTCCACTCCTAAAATGAAATGTTCTGCATTCCTCCAGGCCTGAAGCACGGCGCTTCAAAAGCGGCCAGAGGCCCTGGCTGTTTACTCACTGGTGGGGCGATTGGGAGAGGTATTTCCCTGTCCCCTGAGGAGGCTGCTTTGATCCCTGCCGGTGGGAAGGGGACAGAGGGGTGCCACCCAAGCCCAGGCCAGGCCGGCCCCAGGTTCTCTGTCCCCTTTCTGGGTCTCGGCAGCAGCTTCAGGGGGCCTGGGAAAGTGAATCTCGTGGGGAGGCTCAAGTAGAGACTCGCCTAAAATTGCTGCCAGAGCCGGCAGGCCAGCTCGACAGGACCTCTCAGACCATCTTCTAAAAGCCTTTGAAACAAAGGTAAAGAGACAGCATCCCAGCCTCTTACACAGAAATAAAGGGACAGTAAGCCCTGGTCGGGTAGCTCAGCTGTTTAGAGTTGTCCTGATACATCGAGGTTGTGGGTTCGATCCCCAGTCAGGGCACATACAAGAAACGACCAATGAATGCATAAATAAGTGGAACAACGAATTGATCTCTCTCTCCTCGCCCTCTTTCTGTCTCTAAAAATCAATAAATAACATTTAAAATAAAGGGACAAATACACACACACACACACACACACACACTCTGCACCAAGCAACTCAGGGTTCTTTATCCAGGCAGGGGGCATGTGTTTCCTAAATACAAGCTTTCTGTGTTAAGGAGTTTTCAGAAATTGGGGGGGAGGGGAGGGGGGAATGGAAGACAGAGATCCTCCTGCAGGCCCCCCAGGGTTGTTCCAGGCCCCAGCATCTGCCCCCCCCTCCCCCTCCCTTCACTCAAAGCTCCTCTGGCCAGGACTCCGGGGTTGGAGGAGACCAGATCACAGGTGACAATACGGCTAGTTAAGTTGGACATATTTTAAAGGGGTCAGTTTAACAATTCGTTTAACCTGCTAAAGTAGCCAACCAGATAGAAGGACTTGCTCTTGGTAGCTGGGGCTCCAAGACCAACAGCATTTCCTTGTATTTCTTCCCCCTAAGGCTGCAAGACAACCGTTTTCTTTGTGGTTTGTTTTGTTTTTCAGGAAATGAACGTGGGATCTCAAATGCCATCCCAGCACATCACCTTTCTAAGGGCCGGCTGGCATGACAGGGTCCTGCTCACTCGTCTCCCGGCCAGGAAACAGCGCGGCTTTGTGTTTTTCAACAGGTGAGCGAAACGGAATCAGAACACCGAAGTGTCCCTTTGCACCCTTCCACGACAGAAGGTAAGTTCTATCGGAGAACTTCGGGGGCAGAAGAACCAACTCAGCAGGACTGCCAAGAGCGGTCACAGCGCGGCTAAAGGGAGACAGACCTGGCGCAAAAAAAAAGCCCCCATCTCCTGGAACGTCAGAGGTCATTGTCCAACCTCTCTGGAACCTCTTGAGAATTAAAAGACTTCGCCTCCAGCCCAGCTGGTGTGGCTCAGCGGTTGACCGTCGACCTAGGAACCAGGAGATCACAGTTCGATTCCCAGTGAGGGCACATGCCCGGGTTGCAGGCTCGATCCCCAGTGTGGGGTGTGCAGGGGGCAGCCGATCAATGATTCTCTCTCATCATTGATGTTTCTATCTCTCTCCCCCTCTCCCTTCCTCTCTGAAATCAATAAAAAATAAATAAATAAATAAATAAATAAATAAAAAAGACTTCGCCTCCAAAGTCAGAAATGAAAGGGAAACCTACATCCATTGTATCCCTACTGTGTGCCGGGGTCTTTACCACTAAACTCGGGCACATCTATCCATACAAACGCTGTTAGAGACGGCAAACTAGTAGCCACAGCAGGGATGACTCTTTACCACCTACGTGGCCTGCACCAGGCATCACCCAGTGTGCAGCTCCCAGCAGGCACGCTGGTCTGGAATGTGGCAGCACACCTGCAAGCTGGGGCCTGTCACTGCCCGTGACCTTCTAGAAGCACCAGGCGAAGAGTCTAAGAACCGTGGGTTCATGAGAAAAGCTCAGATCTTGGGGATCTGGGCACGGTCTCCTGGACTTCTAGATTACACACAGTCTGACCGTAACTCTAAAAATGTAAAGATGTATACAAACTTCAGAATGGGCCACTGAAAACCTTAACCTGACTGTTCTGTAACAAAAACAGGGGAGAAAACTTGTCTGTGGCCCTAAAGCTCTCTCCAAATAAGTTACTGATATACTCCTTATGCAGAAAGAACGAAGGTTACTCCTCCCTCTGACTCTAGCTGGACGGCTCCTAAACCTACTCAGAGAGAGAGTTATCTCATCTGCAAAATCCACTCCCCAGAGATGACCCGGTTCCAAGGCATGTGTGTTCGACATTTCATAGCTTCTAGTGAGGACACACATTACAAGGACATATGAGCACGGGGGATCAGCTCTACTATCAGCTCCACAGTCCTGAGCAGATCACGCTCTGTGCCTTGGTTTCTGTACCTGTCAAATGCCCCCTCCCCCCTCCCCCTCCAAAGCAAAACAAAACAAAAAACCCTGCATCCTCATCCTGCCCTCTGAGCCGCGTTTGATAGGATCAAATGTCAGTGTGAGTGAAAGCATTTCGTAAACTGCAAAGCTGGGGTACAGCTGGTTATTACAGAGGAGGCTCTCCCCAAGCACACCAGTCCCTGCTTCCCAACATTAAGCCTCCCTTCAGTGGTCTCCTGTCTGTGCAACAGGCACTAGCCCCTCAAATACCTGAGGACTAACCAGGGAAGTATTTCTGCCTTCTCTTACTCAGACAGAAACTCTCTCTCATAAAAACTCCCTCCCAAACCGCACCCCCCCCCCTAAATTTACTCAAGCCTTTCCATTCCCCTTTGCACCCAGGGAATTATACCCACAGCACCAGTCGATCAAGTCTAAACCCATCTGTGCCCACGCGCTAGAGATTCCAGAATGAAAGGCAGCCCTCAGATTAAAGGGCTCTCCCCAAACCAAAGGCAAGGAGGGGAGCCTGCAAGTGTGGCAGAAACACAGCTGGAGGGTGTCCATGGCAATCCTCGGTCGGGTCAGTCTCAAAGGTCACCCTATGAAGGGTCCTCCAAGGCCTTCTGCTCTCAAGTTGAGGCCCAAGCGGTGGGTGGGGCTTGCCCAACGTCATTCGAACAGTCTGGGACACGTGTGGGGGGTAGGGTCCATGTCTCCCAACCCCCAGCCTGGTCGGTGTTCCTTCAGTGCCTCCTCAGGCTAAGGGGGATGTACACCCCCCGGGTACACAGAGCCCGCCCAGACCGAGGCCCCGTCCCTGTGACTGAAGTCATTTCCACTACAGGACTTCCCCTAAAGCAGGACCGCCCCAACGCTTTCTGTGGGGCCACGGGAGGCCCAGGTGTGCCCAGGCAGAGAGGGAAGCCGGAAGCTCCTCATTAACTGGGAAGTCAGCGCTGAGCAGCCCTGCCCCTCCAACCTGAGCACTCAGCCAGCCTTCTCTATCAATTATCACAGAGGCTAAGAGCCTCCATCTGCCAGGCAGCAAAATCCTCTGGCGGGGAGCGGAGCCCAGACACGGGCTTAGACCTCAGCAGCCACAGGCACAGACTGCGGAGTGGGCGCAGCCAGGGCCCCGACCTCCCGGGCTTCTCCTCCTGTACGAGGCAGAGGCCCCACCCCGCCACCACAGGAGGCAGAAGAGCAGTGAAAAGCGTTCACCTGAAACATTATCAGAAGTCACCAAAATCACCTCGGTCCGTGGGAAGCAAAGAGCCGCCGGTTGCAAAGCCCTCGTGGCAACGGGACAGTCACGTATGACTGTGCAGGTTGTGCTCGGCTCAAGATGCCCGGCCAATCGCCACACTGCCTGTGCTCCCCCAGCCAGGCCCTGTGTCCTGGGGCAGGGCTGCGTTCACTTGCAGGAACGGTGCCTCGTCCTCCTTTGCACAAAGGCACTGTATGAGCTAGCTGCCGAGACACCCCGGCAGTCCCCAAAGCAGCCAAGCATCCTCCTCACTGCCCCACCACCCCAAGAAGCAGACAAAAGAGAGCCAGTGTGTGCTAGTGCCCACTCTGACCACCTTCACCACCCCTAGGGCGACCACACAACACCTCAGGAACCTCCCAAGGCGCTGACAGAAGTTCCCACAAGTCACACAGAGTGACTGACTGGGGAAACCCCCACAGCCGCCCCGGGGGGGACAGAAGCCCCTCCCTCAGGTAATATAAAAGTCTGCCCGGGCAGCGAGAAGCCAGCCGAGTCCTACCCGCTCCCTGGACGAACGTCAGCATGCCGGGGGAGATGGTGGCCCTGCGCCAGCACTGACCACCCTGGGGAGGAGCGGCTGTTGGGATAGACGGAGGAAGAATTCCCACCAGGAAATGCACAGTGTGGCTGTGCCCACATTTCTGGGCTGCTGTTAGAATACTGAGACCCATTGAGAAAATCTGTGCTTTAGAATGAGGAAACCATTTCTAGAGCTGCCGGTCAAGAGCGACTTTGTTGAGCCCCTGCAAACCATTCTAGAGACTGAGGACGGGGAAGAAAAGCTGACACCGTGCGTAAAGGGATGCAAAGGGTCAGGACGGTCTCCGGGAAGAGACATCAGGGCTGGCCAGAGGGTGGCTTCGCTGGGCAACCATCTCCACAGCCAGGAGCACCAGCCTGCAAGGCAGCGACCAGCATCATTTGCATTTTGCAGAAGAGGAAACTAAGGCTGGGAAAGGTTAATGAAGCAGCTGAGGGTGGTGTGGGTCGGCAGCAACCGAGCCAGGACCAGGACAGACAAGAGCCAAGTGTCACAGGATCATCGATGTCACCACTCTTCCTTTATCATGCCTGGATGTTGGCGAAATTATAAAAAGGACCACCCAAGTTTTCAGACTCCTGGTCCAATGCCCTTATGCAGCCTATAGCTACTAGCTAGCAGCGCCAATCCTCTCTCCTCTCTGAAGCCCTTCCCATTTGCACCTGCGTCGTTGACTTACCATCCTACACATTCTGGAATGTTCTTCTATTTAGCACAATTCCGAATGGTGTCTTTCTTTATACTTCATCTGATTCACATCTCTCCCTCTTGTCTCCCTCCTGCCTCCTACCCCACCTGAGACAGCGTCACCCATAGAAGAGCCTCCAACACTTTTAACCGCGACCTGCTCCTCAGCCCCTTGGTATTAGTACCAACCTCTTTCTCATGGCCACACCTCCTCTTTAGACTGACCGATTCTCCGCAGGGCCACCCAGTGGTTCTCAAACTTGAGTGAAGGTGAGAATCTCCTGGGAAGCTCCTGTAAAATGCAGTTTCCTTTTGAGATTTGAACTATGTAACCGGATTGGCTATTCAAAAAATACAATATAATCTACAGAAACTGAAATACATCTTCTACGCCTGCCCCAAACAATTCTGATGGGCGAGTCTGCAGTAAAGCCCAGGCAACCCAAATCTTAACCAGTACCTATGGTTACCTGCCCTCCACTCTATTCACAGATGGTCTCTGGACCACCTTTTTGAGAAACAACAAGTCTACACTGTACTTCCTCACATGGGACTCAGAATCCATACCCCAGGACTCAGGACCCAGCTACATACACACCTAAGCCAGCAAGTGCACATCCTACTCGTCATGATGGCCGAAGCTTTTGGCAGGAACTTGGGATCTGCAGGGCCCCAGGTAGACTGCACCCCACTCAGCTGTGCTTCATTCAGTGTGAATGCGCCCCGGGACACCAGAGCGTGGAGAACCCAAACCAAGCAGCAAGAGGGAAAAGGCGCCTGCGTGCGTCTACCCTTCCAACAACGCGTCCTCCCTGCCCCACGGCTGCTGGCAGGAAAACGGCCCAAATCCAGAGAAGAAAAGAGGATGGAAAAAGTGACACACTACAGAGGGCTTCCTCAAACCGCCGATTAGCTGTAGCAGCTCCTGTGCCAGCTCCACCAAAGCGCCAGGGGGCTCGGCAGGGCCAAGTGTGCACTCAGCAGTGAACTCAGAGAACCCCAAGACAGGACTCTAACCCAGCCGCCACGGCAGGACTTCCACACCCTCAAAAAAAGGACCAGGCCGTGGGGGGCCGGAGCAGGAAGTGAAGACAGAGGCCGGCCGGCAGCTGGAGGGCAAGGCTAGAGCCCTCACCAGCAGCCGTGGCTCCGAGCCTGTAACCCCACCATGTGGCCCTGCCCCTGGAGGGAGGGGGGCGGGGGCTGAGCAGCAGAGAGGCACACTACTGAGGTTAGGGAGGCCAGCGGAGGCCAGGGGACCCGGGTCCTAATGACCCCTTCTTCCATTAGGAAAACATCAAAGACTCAATCCCTGGCCCCGAACTGCTGCTGGCTAAAAAATTAAGTCTGAACCGGCCAATCTCCATCCCAGATGAATCCCACAGAAGCTGCACTGGCTTAAACACAAACTCACACAAACCCCTTCATCACTCCAAAACGTGAAATGCTCCAACACGGCTCTCAGGCCCAGTGAAGACGTCACCTCCCTTTAGGAACCAACGGTATTCCTGAAAAGTCGTCCCCTGACCAAATTACTGCCTGACAAATTCAATTTCTCCACTGGCTTTCGTTATAAAATGAGACACATGCTCCTCTGAGAAAAACCGAGACTCCAAGAGGAACAGAACATCACACTTACGTAGTGAACCTTTTAGAGTCACCCATTTCTTTAAAAAAAATTTTAAATCCTCACCAAGAACGTTTTTTATTTTGAGAGAGAGAGAGAGAGAGAGAGAGAGAGAGAAACAATGATGGGCCACCACCCACACTCACACACCCTGACCAGGGATCAAACCCAAAACCCAGACGACTCTCAGTGGTTAGAGCACCAGCCCTCACACCAAAGGGTTGCAGGTTGGATTCCCGGTCAAGGGCACATACCTCGGTTGCAGGTTCCCCAGCAATCGATGTGTCTCACATCAATGTTTCTCTCTCTCCCCCTCCCCCCTCCTCCCTCTCTTCCAATCTCTCTAGAAATCAATGGTGAAAATATCATCAGGTGAGGATTAAAAAAAAAAAAAAAAGCCGGAACCTAGGTATGTGCCCTGACTGGGAATAAAACCCACCACCCTTTGGTGTAAGGGATGACGCTCCAACCAACTGAGCCACCCGGCCAGGGCTAATGTCGCATATTTAATGGACAAGTACCCTAAAAGAATTTGATTCAAATTCAATCCAGAGTGTGAGGTCATTTTTAAATACACACATCACACCGAAGAGTATGCACATTAACTGGATCAGTCTCCAAATACTGTGCAAGATCCAGGGCCCCTAATCTGTCCTGTGAGTTTCTGTGTAAGGAGCGATGCCTAGAGCAGGACTTCTGGAACTCTGGGGAGCAGTCCGGTGAGGAGACTGTTAAAATGTAGTTTGGGATTCTGATTCACGCTCCCAGGAAATGCTGATGCCACTTGTCTTTGGACCTTATTTTGAGTGGCACAGTTGTGGATAATCAAGGCTCCTACCCAGTTCATGGTTTTTAAGCTGTGGCCTTTCCAGGCATGTCAGCTTCACATGTAGAGGTGGTTGCCCACACCCAGGAACGCTTGGAGAAGGCCAGTAGCCACATCAAAACTCAGAAAGCACCACAAAGAAGAGACAGCCCAGAAAGAGAGAAGAAAGAGCTGGTCCCTTCGTTGGGTCCCGGTAGAGCAGACACAGGGAGGAACCACAGGCAACCCAACCCAGAGAAGCTGAAAAGGGCACACAGACCCCAATGCCTAGAGGCAAAGGGCTGTTCACCTTTGCCCTTGGTTATTCTGCCATCTACCCAAAAGGTTCTCCGACCTTTTTAATAAACCTAGATACGGACCCATGATAAATTACTGTACTGAATTCTAAAGGGAGAGCCCTTCAATAAATTAAAACCCAACGCCCAAATATATGGGACAAAAATAAGGAAGTTGTCCTAGGAGTTCAGAAGTTCATCAGGCATCCACTTTCTGGCAGGAGAGAGAGGACAGTTTGGGGGATGAAGTGGAGGTGGAGCTGGGCCAAAGAGAGATGGGGAGCCCTAGCTGGTTTGGCTCGGTGGCTAGAGTGTCGGCCTGCGGACTGAAGGGTCCCGGGTTCTATTCCAGTCAGGGGCACATGCCCGTGTTGCAGGCTCGATTCCCAGTGGGTGGCATGCAGGAGAATCAATGATTCTCTCATCACTGATGTGTATCTCTCTCTCTCTCTCTCTCTCTCTCTCCTCTCTCTCTCTCTCCCTCTCTCTCCCTTCCTCTCTGAAATCAATAATTTTTTTTTTAAGAGAGAGAGATGTGGGGAGGCAGTCCATGACTGGGGACTGGCCAGAGAGGAATGAAGGTCTGAGAAGCCATGTGTGTTTTCGGCGTTAGGAATGAGACTAGTTGGGGTGGAATGGAGGGTTCCAGTTGGTGGAAATGTTTATTGTTGGGGTGACTATAGAGCTGGAAAGGTATGTTGGAAGCACACCACAGGAGAGGAAGAACAAGAAAGGAGCCCTTTATATACTCATTACATTTAATCCTCAGCACAACTCCAGGAAGTAAGTACCTTTACAGAGGAGGCCAACTGTGAGGTCAAGAAATTTGCCCAGGGACACAGGGCCTGCCAGAGTTGGAGGTGCTGTTTTGCCAAACATTTCATCTCCACAGCCTGAGCTCTCTCCACCACTCAAACCCTGCTCTGAGCCCCTGGGCCGTCCCACTGTACTTCCCAACATCTAAGAAAGCCCATCACTGATAACAAGCAACTCCTAAGCCTGAATTACAGGCTGCAGAGCCTCGAGGAGTCTGCAGGACAGCCTCTCTCAGGACGTGACCATTTTACTTCCCCAAAGAAACAGGAGCCCAGAGGAAAGAATGGAGGGGGTGGGGGGTGAAGATGGGAACCAGGATGTGGAATGACCACAACTGACCAAGCAGTTGGGGCTCAGAATCCCAGGTTGCGCACGTTAAGCCCTCTCCTCCTCCACCACCATATTAATCACAACAGGGATCTCAAAGTTTGGAAAATTACTCAGCCATTTACAGCATAATTACCCAGACTTCAAAATGGTCTAATCCACAAGCCTAGCCACCTTATTCCAACCTAAGTCCCTTATTCCAACCTTATTAACAGCGGGGTCTCCCTACAACTCCAGCCAATTACACAAACAACGAGATGGGAAAATCTACCGTAATCTATTTAAAAATCATTGCCCCCTCAAGTCATGCCGGCCAGGGGTGGACTGGGTCCCCCAGTTTCCCTGGGAGACAGCAGGCGCCGAAGCCTTGACTGAAATTGTTTACAGCACTCGGACAGGTTCCACACCAGGCCACATTTGGTGGAACTGATTTAAGGCTCTCATTAAAATGTTCCTTTGTTGAGCTCAAGACATCCCCCCACCCCCAGAGGAGATTCCAGACCTCCAGTCCCAAGCCCTCAGCCTGCCCTAACTTCCTCCACAGGAGCCCCCCCCCCCCACGAAACACCAGTCACCCGATGAACATCCGTGAACATCAGAGTCCTCTTCTCACGGAAGGAATTGGAAGGAATTTAGCATTTGTTGTTGCACAAGAGCCCCGTCTCCACCAGAATCTCCCCTTGACTCCAGAACTCGAAAAAGGCAGCCATACCAGGCAACCCGCACGCCCAAACCCCAAACAGCTGGCTGACCTAGGAAGCCTGCGAGCTGGGGCTGCTCACCCATATGGCTGGGCCCCCCATCCTGGCTGCGCAAAAAAACTTCCCTACTTCCTCTGGGAGCAGATGTGGGCTCTGCCAGGAGCAATAACCACCCCACACATCACAGGGAACACAGGGCAGCTCCAGAAACACCTCCTACAAATCCCTGGAGCCCGTTCTTACCTCGGGGTCCTGGGTTACAGTGACCTCTCCTTTTACAACCAGGGGTGGGGGGAGATGTTGAGTCCATCAGCACCCAAAACCCCTCAACAGCTGGCAGGCCAGGGCGAGGTCAGAAAAGGCAATTCTCCACCCCCACCCTCCCTGAGGCCACTCTTCAAAGGAAGACCGTGAGGAGCTGGGGCCAGGTCCCCTGGGTCGAGTTCCCCAGAGAGGGTGGCTGCCACGATCATCCTCAAAGTTTTTTTGTGGTTTTTTTTTTTTTTGAAGGGAGAAAGATGGGGGCATATTTCCAGTCCAGGCTGTGCAGGTAGTTTGGGGCTTTCCTGCAAAGCGCTTCCATACCTCAGCGGTGACTCTCAGGTGTGACCCAGACTGGGAATAAAGGCGGGAAAGGGGTAAGGGGGTAAGGAGGTGAGGGGGTAAGGGGGTAAAGGGGTAAGGGGGTGAGGGGGTGAGGGGGTGGGATCCAGGAGAGAGGGCCACGCCCTCATCGAAAAGCCGAGCGCTAGAAGAAAAGACAGACTGAACTCTTCTTGCCTGCCTGGCCTGTGGAAAGCGAGATTTGCTTTCCTCGGCCGGAGGCACAGGATGGAAATCCAGGAAGAACAGCACAAACCCCGTCCGCACCTTTGCAGGCCGGCCATGCCCGATTTTGGCAGCGGCCTTCACACATTAGTCACCGCGACAGCCTGGGACTCCGCTCCCCAGACTCAACCCTGGCTGGGAGTGGGCTCGGGCCCAGGAGCCGGAGGCGATGGGGCGGCCCCTGATTCTTCCCTTCTTCCGCCCTCGCCAGCAGGGCCATCAGGGGTCCCGGCTCGGCCCCGGCGCTCGGCGGAGGGAAGCCGGGGGCGCCGGGCCGGCCGTAGGTAACAAAGCTCCAGCGCGCCGCAGGTCGCCCTGCATCTGGCCCCAGGCCGGCCTCCCGCACCTGGGCTGAGCCCGCCGGGGGCACCCCGTCTCCCCCACCGCCAGACCCCTCACTGACCGCCCCTAAGTGGGGGTAGTCGGTTTTCTCCCGAAAATAAACTCCCCACCGGGGCCCGGGCGCCGGCAACTCCCGGCAGCTCCCGAGCAGAACTCTCCGCCCAGGCCGGGAAAACTCTGTGGAAGCTGGAAACGCGACCTCGTGGACGTGGGTGGCACAGGGTCCCCAACCGACCGAGTCCGCTCAGGGCTTGGCCACCTCCCAGCCGCCGGGACCTCGCACCCCAGCCAGCCTCGCCAGGGTGACTTCTCCGCTCCGGCCGCCCAAACCCACTCCCCGGGTGCCCCCTTGTACCAGCGGGGCTCCCGCGCTCCCGAGCCCGCTCCCCCAGCTCGCCGGGACTCACCTCCCAGCAGCGGCAGCAGCAGGACGCTGAGCAGAGGCAGCCGGCGGGGGCTGCTCGGGGCTCCCCGCGCAGCTCCCATCACGGGGGGCTCGGGGAAGGCACCGGGCGGGCGCACGGCGGACGCGCGGACTGCGCTCCGCGGCGGGCCCTGGAGGCCGAGCGCACCTAAGCGCGGGCGCCGATGCAGCAGCCGGAGCCGGAGGCGTCCCCAACCGGAGCCGCGCGCGCCCGGTACCTCTGAGTCCTCGCGCGTCTCCGCCGCCGCCGCCAAGCCCCGCCCCACGACGCCCCCTCCCCGCCGGCCGCCGCGCGGCGCCCCGCCCCCTCAACGCCCCCTCCCCGTCGTGGCGGGGAGGAGCTCGCAGTTGGGGGAGGGGTCTGGAGATGGATCCCGGGCAGAGGGAGGCCCGGAGAGTGCCCTGGACCTGAGCGAGGTAGGGTGAGATAGACTGTGCCTACCGCCTAACGTGCAAGGATCGGGGGACCATAGTGACTTTTGATTCCGTGACCCCTGGGGAGGATGGTCAGTTCTGGGCCTTCTAGGGGACTCTGACCAACAATTCCCCCAAAGTCTCCGGGTGGGAGGGAACTTGGCAACCTGAAATCTTTAGGGAGACCTAGAACAGAAGGCTATCCTTGGTGTCCCCCAAGCAAGGTAACCTGGAGATACGGTGTAGCCCCAGGAGAAATGAGGGCCCGGTGCATGGCCGGGGTCTGGTTTGGCTCTGGACCAACATTGAGCCCAAAGGTAGAAACTGACTGGACTCAGAGCGCCAGGCTGAAGGCTGTTAAACTGACAAATTCATCCCAAGTCCATCTCCAGGCAGTCTGGGCTGTGTCAGGGCATGGCCAAGTCTCCAGCTGTGGGGAGGCCCAGCACAGCCCTTGTTCCAGGCACCCCCACCCCAGCGCCACCACCCCCACATTCTTTCTTTGTTGTGAAAGCAGCAAGGGGTGTAGGAGGCGGGTCAGGAGGAGTCAAGCTTTAGAAGATGGGCCCCAGCTGCTGTTCAGGCCTCCAGGATATGCTGAGAGGGGATGGATAGTGAGTGCCTCCTTCCCCTCTGGCTCCGGAGGGCCCCCCAGGCCTGCTTAGACCTCCCTTCCCCCAAGCAGCTGGGAGGAGGAGGGGCAGCCACAGAGGGCCTCACAGCCCGGGAGCAGTGGCGCCAGGACTCCAGGGTCCTGCCACATGGCCACCACATGTCCCTGACAACCCAGTCCACAGCACCTTCTCCTTGGGTTGTGGGCCTCCTCCCCCATCCCCCAGATGCCTTCCTGCAGCCCTGCTGGAGAGGATACAAACAGGGGAAGGAAGAGTGGAGAGGTCCAAGAATCAACACTCCTCCTGTTGCCCCATCCATCACTGCCCCTCACCCTTCCCTTCCGTGAAGGGCCCCAACACAACCCTTGCTTCCTACCCTCTTCAATCAGGACTCAAGTGGCAGAATGGTTACCTGATTCTTTTATTTAAGAAAAGTGAAATACATGGACCTGAAGTGAGGCAGCCGAGGGAACGAGAGAGGCCAGGGCCAGGTATCTTACTTGGCCAGCCCAAAACCTCTGACAGAAAAGCCAGCAGCAGGCTGCATCTCTGAGGTGCATACCTGCTCCTTACCCACCCTGGGAGCCTCAGAGCTAGCTACTGAGAGGACCACGGGGTGGGGAGAGGATGTCGTGAGGGTCCTTGAAAAGGATTCCTGAGGAGGGAGCTGAGACCCTAAGGGCAGCAGCAACCTTCTGGTTAACTGCGCCCCTTCACTGTCCCACCAAGGGGCTGGAAGAGCCTGGAGCAAGAGGGAATGCTGTGAGGGCTGTGGGGGGACCCAGGAGACCTGGGGGGTGGGTTGAATGTCAGCTTCTTGAAGAGAGGTCCATAGTGCTGGCACTGAGGCCTCGGGAGACCTGAAACAGACAACATAGGCCATCAGCCCCGGAACCTCAGCCTCCTGAAGACTGTCCCCTGGAGTCTGTCCATCTCATGGCTGCAGTCTTATCTCTTGACCTACAATGGAACCTCAACCCCAAGATCTGAGGCTTTGCTAGGATTTTCCAGAAGGCCACAGTCTGGTGGAGAAAAGACCTGGAAGAGCCACATGAATATTGGCATATACTTTGAATGTGTTGATGCAAGTGCTCATTTCCGTTAAAATGTCATTACTGTTTTTTCAAAAGGAGATGATTGAATACTTTTTTCTTTTTCCCTTTTTCTTGACTACTGATTCCCCAGGGTAAGGTGTATGGTGGCTACAGGAGGAAGAGCAATTAGAATCCCCAAATCTTTCTTGAATTATTACTAATTCTAAAGTACCAGTTTAGAGAACACAGACTCCTGTTACCCCCTGATTAATTTAATTGCTACTATCTCTGACCTGAAACTGTCCCTTCCTAGTCACCACCACTACTACCACCTCCAAGCCGTCTGCCTGATTCCGTCTGCCAGGTCCGGTTCTGTAGCCAGAGTCTTCATCCCAGATGACTCTCTCTCTTCCCTAACTCCCCCTGAGCTTGCTCTAAGGCTGTCTTTTCTTTCTCAGCCACCAATAAGCTCACCAGCACTGTTCTCACCTGGAGGGGTGCTGCACTGGGATGGTTCAGATAGTTTAAGGAGGCTGCCCGCTTCATGTTGCTGCTACAATGGAAAAGAAAGAATTAAGACCTCTTCTCTTCCTTTTTTTTTGTTTTTTTTTGTTTTTTTTTGTTTTGTTAGTCCTCACCCAAGGATATTTTTTCCATTGATTTTTTCTTTAGAGAGAGTAGAAGGGAGAAAGAGAGGGAGGGAGAAAGGAAGAGAGGGAGAGAGAAGGAGAGAGAAACATGGATGTGAGAGACACATCAATTCGTTGCCTCCTCCACACCCCTGACCCAACCTGGGGTCCGGAATGGAACCTGCAACCAGAGTATGTGCCCTTGACCAGGAATCCAGCCCTCAATCCTTCAGTGCTCAGGCTGACACTCTAACCACTGAGCAACACTGGCCAGGGCACTTCCAGTGTTACTAAGGCTGTGGGTCTGCCACACAAAAGCAAGTCACTGCCTCCTCCCCATCCCGCCTCCCCACCCCACCCCCCCACACACACACTTTCTTATCTTCATCAGTAAATAGCATCTCCTCAGGTGTCCTTTCCCCCTACTGGGGCACCCATTTTTCCTGAACTCTCTCCATGGACATCCCATTGACCTGCTCTATGATTCTCTCCAAGACACTTCTCCAGAGGTGAGAGGCCAAGAGGCTTTGGAGGACAGGGCTCACTTGCCTGCTTTGCCCTAACTCAGTCTCATTGCGTACCTGGAGGACCGAGGTTCAGTTCCCTGGAGCTTCTTCACCAGGAGTTCACTGCTTCTACGAAGCATATCCCGGATCTTGCCGAGAGAGCCACTCCTCTGCAGGGTCCCACTGCCATCCTGGTGGAGAGGGATGGGGAACAGAAGCTAAGGGGACCCAATGCAGACTGGCTTCTGAGTCTACTCCTGCCATTTCTTCTGCACACACACCCCTCCCCCAAAAGCCCAGGGACTGAAAACCAGAGCCCTGTCACTAGCTGGCTGGTAGAGCTTCCTCCGAGAGGGAGAGTCTTGACTGAACTGGAGTGGGGACATGTTCTCCTGTCCTTCATGGACAGGCTCAGAGCCTCTCACTACCACCAGCAGGCGGGGGCAGGAGAGATCCAGGGGCAATTGTCAGACTTACCCCTGACCACTCCACAGCCACAGAGGCATCGTCACCTCCCTCGTATTTCACGCTGCTCCCAGGACCCTCCTGGGAGGTCCTTCCACTGTCACCCTCCCCAAGCAGCTCAGCCACCTTGGTCTGGCTGATAGGGTCAGTGCCCTGGAAGAAAAAGGAAGAAGCTGGGACTTGCCACTCCTTACTCCTCAGGATGGGTCTTTCAAACCTTTTTCACCATCAGCCACAGGAAGGAAGACACTTTTCCGTGTGATGTCCCAGTTCACAAACTGGAACAATACCCGCCTTTTCTATGTGCAATGCATTCCTACATATAGATGCATATATATGTTTAGCCATGGCACATACTGAATTGATTTCTTGACCCACTGATGAGCTAATACCCACAACTGGAGAAACTCTTGACATTGGGCTCCCCTCATCCACACCATCCATGCATGCCTCTCTTTAACAGAGTCTTCAAATTGTGGAAGGGCAGGGCTTCCCTTTTAATAATCCCTTTTAGTGAAGTGAACCTTGAACTTGGAGTTCTGACCACAAAGGGCAGGTCTGGGTAAGAACACACTTAAAACCACCACAACCACAAGGGTTAGCACCTTCCTCTCTAGGTCTCCCTCCTCAGTCCCTCCTCTTATTCTTCCGAGACTCAGAAGAAGCCTCAGTGGTCCTGTCCCTAGGGAACTGCCTTCTGGTCCCTAGGGCCCTACCTCGGGACACCCTTCCCCTCCCAGTCTCTGACCTGTTTCCGGGAACGCAGAGCACATTCCTCCAGGGTCTCGGCTGCCTCCAGCTTTCCCTGGCGCCTGTACAGAGCTCCTAGGTTTCTCAGAGTGGTGTTCACTGTGGGGCTGTGGGGGGTGAGACCAGGGAAGGAAGTGAGGATGGGCTTTAAAAAGAAACAGGAGCCCTAGGCGGTTTGGCTCGATGGACAGAACATCGGCCTAAAGACCGAAGGGTCACGGGTTCGAGGGAAGCTCTGCCCTTCCACAATCTGCAGGCTCCTTTGAGGTCCGGGCCCTGGTCGGGGCTTGCGCAGGAGGCAACCAATTGATGTATTTCTCTCACATGAATATTTCTCTCTGTCTTTCCCTCTCTCTTCCACCTCTCTCTAAAAAAGCAATTGAAGCTCCGTGTTGTATAGTGATGCTTCAGATGTTTTGTAGTTTTGGCATAAGGACACAGTCTAAACAACTGACTTTTCCCTCCCTCCCTTTCTGAGGAGCCTTCCCACCCACACCCACCTCCTAACCCACACTAGTTCATTCAGTGATGAGGCTGAGCAGTGAAGAGCATTTCCATTCAGATAAGGTGCCTCTTAGGCCACTGGAAAGGAACCTGCACCCAGGGGGCCTCTGAGCCTTTTCCCGTCCTCTCCTGCCTACCCAGCCTCTTGATTTGTGCAGACACTTTCTAATTGTGTTCCTTTCTGCTGCCACAATCAGCATGATTGTAGAGTCCAGTCAGACCAATTACATACCAACAGTTACATTAAAGCCGAATGCACAGATGAACATGTCATAATTTTTGTTATAATAAATGCAAAATTTACAAGTAAAAAAAAAATAAAATAAAAAATCAATTGAAAAATATCCTTGGGCCGAAACTGGTTTGGCTCAGTGGATAGAGCGTCGGCCTGCGGACTGAAGGGTCCCGGGTTCGATTCCGGTCAAGGCATGTGCCTTGGTTGCAGGCATGTCCCCGGTGGGGGGTGTGCAGGAGGCAGCTGATTGATGTTTCTCTCTCATCGCTATCCCTCTCTCTTCCTCTCTGTAAAAATTCAATAAAATATATTTTTTTAAAAAAAAGAAAAAGAAAAATATCCTTGGGTGAGGATTAAAAAAGAAAAAAGAAACAGGAGAGGGAGAGAGCAGAGCTAAGGCCAAGGAAAGTCAGAGGGGAGAAAGGGAAAGGTCCGGGAGGCCAGGATCAGGGCTGCATGGAGGGCCTCAGAGGCCAAGCCACCTTCTCACTGCCGCTCACCTGCTCACTTTGCAGGCCTTGTACCAGCCTCCGTACTCTACGTAGGGTGTGCCGCCCTCCCGGTGCTGGGTCTGCAGGAGGACAGAAGGGGAGAGGAAGCCAGAGATGTGACTACAGAGATTTGGGGTGCAAGCTGGAGCTGGGCTAGGGTGCAGGCTGGGTTGGGGAAGGCACCGTGCATCTGGGGCTGGTGCTTGGTTGGGAAGTGAAGAACTGGGCTAGTGCCAGGAGTAAGACAGAGGCCCTGAGAGCCTCCGGCTCCCCAGGCTGGCTCCCCCCACTCACTTTGCTCATTTCCTCCCGCTCCTCTGCATGCATCCAGATGGGCTTGTGGTTATCTGGGGGTGATACATGGGATGGCATGGCAAGGTTAGAAAACTGAGCTTTACAGTATGGGGGGAGCCAGGACCCAGTGGCCCATAGGGCTGGACTAAAGGGATCTGGCTCCCCCTGGGAACCACTGTGGCCTAACCCCCAACCTTTGGTCTGCATTTCTTTTCCTCCCAGCAGCTCCCTCTCCAGGCTATCACCACTCACCATCCACAGACCCAAACTCCTGCACATGGGCTTGGGTCAGGATCTCTTTGTAGAGCGTCTCAGCCTCGGCATATTTACCCTGTTTCAGGTAACAGGAAGCCTGGGGGCAGGAAGGCAAAAACACAGGAGCAAGAGATGGAG
Source organism: Eptesicus fuscus (assembly GCF_027574615.1). Taxonomy (NCBI): domain Eukaryota; kingdom Metazoa; phylum Chordata; class Mammalia; order Chiroptera; family Vespertilionidae; genus Eptesicus; species Eptesicus fuscus. The sequence continues at coordinate 12,872,538 of NC_072482.1, read as the reverse complement.
ACAAGCTCTCAGCCAGGCTCAGGGACGTCCACTTCTTGTTCCCTTTATGACTTTCCCCAGAGATCCTCCTCACACCACTTTTCCTAGCTATGGGTCAAGAGTGTTCCCACTCCACTCCTAAGAGGCTATAGGACTTCTGCTTCCCACTGGAGTGAAGCAGATCCCTCAGCCCCAAAGGCAGCCCCAGAGATGGCACAAAGGTGATGGTGTTAATGTACCAGACTATGATGCTGTCCCTTCCCCTCCTTCCACCCACTTTGCCCCCTCGTCCCTTACCAGGTTATTCTTGGTCCGGGCTACATTAGGGTTGTCTGGTCCCAGCTGCCCTTCATAGATGGCCAGTGCCCTCCGGTAATAGCGTTCCACAGCCTCATACTTGCCCTGGTTTTGGCACAACAGGGCCAGGTTGTTCAGCTGCTTTGCCACATCTGGGTGGTCAGTGCCCAGGACCTGAAGGGAAGCAAAGGAGGGACAGATGGCTGTAAGTATGTGTGTCCGTGTGTGCACATGCATGCACATGCACCTACAGGGAACGGGGAAAGGGAATGACAGAAGAGAAGACAACCAAGAAACCAGAAACACCAATCAGAAAGGATATATGCACCTCTATGTTCATAGCAGCACAATTCACCATAGCTAAGATTTGGAAACAACCTAAGTGCCCATCAGCAGATGAGTGGATTAGAAAACTGTGGTACATCTACACAATGGAATACTATGCCGCTATAAAAAAGAAGGAACTTTTACCATTTGCAACAGCATGGATGGACCTGGAGAGCATTATGCTAAGCGAAATAAGCCAGTCAGAGAAAGATAAGTATCACATGATCTCACTCATATGTGGGATATAATGATCAACATAAATTGATGAGCAAAAATAGATCCAGAGACAAATGGCAAGGGAGGGGGGCAGTTAGAGAGCAAGCAAAGAACTTGTATGCATGCATATTAGCATAACCAATGGACACAGACACTGGGGTGGTGGGGGCTTGCCCAGGGTGGGAATGGCTGGGGGGGGAGAGGTCAATTGGGGAAAAAGGAGACGTATGTAAAACTTCAGACAATAACAAAAAAAAATAAAAAAAAAAAAAAGAAGACAAGGCAGAGCTAGGGAGGTGAGAAACAAAGAAGTGAGGCAAAAGGGTAAACCAGAAGAGAGATGGTGGAGAAGGGGTCACAGCAGCAGGGAAGAATGGGGAGAGGATGTGGGCACCTTTTCTCGGATCTCCAGTGCCCGCTGGCACAGCGGCTCCGCCTCCTTGTATTTGCCCCTTTTACCGTAGAGCACAGCCAGATTGTTGAGTGTGGCAGCCACCTAGGAAGACAGGCCTGTCCCCTCAGACACTGGTGCTTTCAAGGATGTTGAGAGTTGGAGGTCCTCCCCCATGCTGCACAACCCCAAGAGAAATGGACTCTGCCACCCTCGCCAGAGTCAGGGGAGGGGGAACTGCTGAACTGGATGGTCTGGGGTTCTCTATGGGGGTGGTATAGCCACCTAAGGGCATTTTTTGACATTTCTGAAGGTGGGTTTTCTTTGTGTGGTGTTTTTTGTTTGTTTGTTTGTTTGTTTTTTGTTTGTTTTTTGTTGCCATGAATATTGGGGGCCTTATTACCTTTTAGGAGGCAAGGAAGCTACAGATGTTCTGCATGTATGGAATAGCTCTGCCAAATTTTGAATGTCCTACCTGACATTAAGACACTGAATGTAAGCTTTGACACTTGGTGGGATATCAAGACACGAGTTATGTTTTCTGAGATACAGCATCTCTGCCTATCACATGTCATAACATAGAGAATTATTTTCACACAGTTAGTTCGCTTCCAGAAATATCTTATTTCTCATTTTCTTCATTTTGACAACCTATTGTTTACCTTAGCATGCTACCCCTACTTATTTCTCTATGTTTTATGATATACAAATAAATCTGGTCTGTTGTTACTTATTCTAACACTATATTTTAATCTCATATCCACCAATCTTTCTGCTGTCATTTTTAATACTTATTTTTTTAAAATAAGTTGTTATTAATTTTAGAGAGGAAGGGAGAGGGAGAGAGACATAGAAGCATCAATAATGAGAGAGAATCATGATTGGCTGCCTCCTGCATGCCCCCTAGTGGGGATGAAGCTCGCAACCCAGGCATGTGCCCTGACCTGGAATCGATCTGTGATCTCCTGGTTCAGAGGTCAATGCTCAACCCCTGGGCCACACCTGCAGGGCTTAATACTTATATAGAATGGTTTCCTGGTCTTACCCCTTCTAAATATAAAGTTATTCATTATATATCAGACTACTATATCATATCTTCTAGCATAGTTATATTCAGTACAACTGTTACATTGTATTTTTATTTCATTGTAATGTATTGTATACATTATTTTATTACTAGAGGCCCAGCACGTGAAATCGCATGCAGTAGCCCGCCACTGCTCACAGCCCTGCCCACCCACCCACAGCCCCACCACACTCGCAGCTGTACCCACCTGCCCGCTGCTGCTCCTCTCATTTGCCACCCCGCCCAACCGCCCTCATGGTGACCTGTCATTTGGTCATCACGTTCGTCACGGACACTGGCTTTTTATATATATAGGTAAATTACTTTCCCTGTTTCACTTTTATATTAATAAGGTATCATTAAATGTTTTGAAAATTATATGTGTAGGTAGATTACATATCTATGAATTAAGTTTCTGGAAAATATTCATTATAAGAAGGAGTCATTTTGCCCTGGCTGGTGTGGCACAGTTGGTTGAGTATCATCCCATGCACCAAAGGTCACTGGTTTGATTCCCAGTCAGGGCACATGCCCAGGTTTTGGGCTCGATCCCCAGTAAGGAGCATGTAGAAGGCAGCTGATAGATGTTTCTTTCTCTCTCTCTCTCTCTCTCTTCCCATCTCCCTTCCTCTTTCTCTCTAAAATCAATAAAAACTTTTTTTTTTAAGGCGTCATTTGGGTCTCAGAATTGGGATCAGTAGACAGTGCCTGGAAGAAAGGAGTCCTCACATCTCCTTCTTGAGCATCCCCAGTGACTAAGCTGCAGACAGAGGATGGACAAGTTAAGAGAGACCAAAAGAGCATGAGGGAAGGAGATCAAGGAATACTGACCGCAGGGTGGTCCCGGCCCAGGGTGCTCTCCCGGATGCTGAGGGCATCATTCAGCAGGTGGGCAGCTTCCTTATACTTATTCTGGTCCCTGGAAGAGGACAAAAGTATCAAGGGGTTACTGTGAACTCTGCCCCCAAGCCATCTCCTTCCCTCCTTTCCTTTGGGATGCCTGAGATACATTTAGGGATTGGACCCACCATGAAGAGACACGAAGCCCCATGTGAACAGTGACAGGGGCTCACCAATACACCCATACTGTATGCAAAACTCTACCATGTCAAGAGGAGGCCACCAGTTATTGGACACAAGAAACAGAGAAAGAGACCCTTCCCAGGAGAAAGACTGGAAAAGCAAAGAGCCTGAGAAATGAATATTCTCTAAGATCAAGGGCTCAGGTATGGATAGAATGAGAGTTCTGGTACAGAAGAAAGCTTCCAAGTGGCATACACCTGGAAGGCCCAGCAGGGAGAAGAGATAGCCAGTGGAGAGGAGGAATGGGAGCCAAAGATGGATCAAGGTGGAACCTGGAAGCAGATTTGTGGCCAGAGGGAGGGCAGTACTCACCGATACACCAGAGCAAGGATGTTGAGCATGGTTGCAACATCTGGGTGGCCCCGGCCAGATGTGCGCTCCAGGTCCTCCAGTGCCTGCTTACAGAGTGGCACGGCCACCTCGTAGCGACCCTGAGCTGCATACTGGATCACCAAGTTGTGCAGAGTCCGTAATCTTGCTGGGATCTCATATCCACTATGTTGGGCGCCCTGGCCACGTGACACTAAACCATCCCAGAAAATGAACAGGAGACTTCCTCAGGGAACTCTTCCTCTCTCCTTTGCTGTCTGCCCTCCCCACCCCTACTCCCTGTCTTATTCCACGCCTGCACCTTCCCGCCCCCACCACCACTAGGCTCTCTCTCTGGAGATCGGCCTCAACCTTTATTCTTTTGCCCACTCCCTTGAACCTGTCCCATTTGTTCACCCAGTAATTCATTCACTCAACAAACATTTACTTCATAAGTATGAGCCAGGGGCTGTGCCAGAGATACAAAGATAAGAGAGACCTGGTTCTTTCCCTTGAGGAGCTCGTGTTCCTCCACTCCAGAGTCGCTCTCCCGCTCAACTGTGAACTCCGTACTGGCCAGACCCCTGTCGTTCTCATCTCGGTATGCCTAGTGCCTAGCACAGTACCCGGCACATGTTAAGTGTTTTACTAAATGTTGATGAGTAAGAAATGATGGGGAGGCTGAGGAAATCAAAGTACCAGCCAAGTCTCTGCCCCATCTCCAGAGGAAGAAGGAGAACCTATTTCTGGATGGTGAGCATCCTTTGTCTGGGGGCTGGGGGAGGGGGCACAGCTGGCCAGGTTCCTGCTGCCCCTCTTCACCCTCCCACTCCAGTGACAGACTCACAGCCATTGCCTGGGTCTTCTTCTTCCTCATTGGGGAAAAGGTCATCCAGGGAATCCTTGGTGGCATCACCCTCCTTCTCCTCCTAGAAAGAACGCAGCAGCATATCTGGGCAAAGATATCCCCCCAGTAACCTTCTTAGGGCCCCTCTGAACCATGAAATCCCTGACAGGTGAGGTCCAGGAAACAACCTTGTTCATGTCCCTGCCCCTGGGAAGGCCAGCATTTGTTTCACCAAGCTAAGGCCTCTTGTTTGCAAATCTCGACTTTCCCTTTCTTCACATTCAGAGAGCTTCCTTCCTAAGTACCTTCATTCTCCAGCCTCCACCTCTCGCCCCCTCAACTCCTGTAATTATAGTCCTATGTGTTTACATTGATTATATGTCTGCCCTGTCTGTCCTGAGGGCAGGGAGTGTGTCTGATCTTACTGACACATACCCAAAGTGTCTACCTCAGCCTGTGCCCATCATCTGCCCTGCTCATGCTGGACTTAGTGCCCAACCCTCACTGTCTAACCTACTTTCACACTGGGCAACTCCGCTGTGCCCACAGGCACTGCAGCCTTGTACAAACACCTCCCACCCTGCTGCCCAGCTTCCCCATTGTGTCCCATGCAACCAGCACACCTCCCCTGGAATAGACCCTGGGACCTTATCTATGACACCCCCACCCCCCAGTTTAGAAAGCTCCTCCCTCTCCATCATCATCCATCAAAATCTATCCGAACTCCTAACCATTTAAATTTAAAAATCTAACCTACATCTTACCATCCCTGTACCCTGCCTCCTCTGTGACTCTTTCTTGACCATTCCAGTCCCCAGGAACCTATCTCCTTGCAATTCTTCCCACACTGACTGGACCCCTCACCCAGCACTGAGCACTTGTTGCTTTGTGTTGATCCACATGTGTTCTCGTACGTAAGTCTTGTTCCTACAGCTACATTATGAGCTCAAAAAAACCCAGAAACTCTCTTTTCTAGTTCTTTACATGTCTCCTATACATATCTTCTTGAACTGCTTAAAGATATATAAAGGCCTGTTGAGTGAGGGTTAAATTTCATACATTTTAAGAGCAAATTTTAGGAGTTTCTTGCTCAACTGGGCTATGCTTTCCCTAATTGTAGCACTTAGGATTCTGGATTGGAACTGTCCAGGTGTTTTATCTGTTTCCCTACACAAATCTATAATGGTGAGAGCAGGAACTCTGCTTGTCCACTGTTGCATCCCCAGGGGAGTGCACAGTGCCTAGCATATGTGATAGTCACTTAGTTAAATGTCGATTGAATGAGCGACTATTCTTTCCCCTTGCTGTCAGCTGGAGCTGGGGTCAGGACCTGAATTCTGCCAGGTGGGGCAGGTTGAGCAGCAGTGTTGCCCCCTGCAGATGATGGGGCAATTGCCCCATTAACTGTGGTGACTCCCAGCTATCTGAACGCCCCCACCCTGGCAGCCTTGCCTGTACACGCTTACCGTGGTGTGCCCATCCTCGTCATACTGCCGCAGCTGCCCCAGGAACTCCAGGTGCTTCTTTTCCTCCTCCAGCTGAGCCACGGCCTGCTCACTGTGCTGTAGCCGCTGCTGGGTACCTGCCAGTTCGTCCCGGAGCCACTGGTTCTCCTGGCACAGCCGCCGTACCTGAGCCCGCAGCTTCTGTTTCTCTGACTCCACTGTGCTCAGGTGGCTGGCCAAAGCCAGCATCACCTAGGTGGGCACATCCTGTGAGCACCAGATGCTGGCTAGGAGTGTTCAGGGATAGGCAGGAGGAGTGGTGGCAAGACTAGCAGAAGCCAGGAAGTGGGGTTGGGGAGCAATGGCTCTACCTTCAAAATATACCCTGAATCCAATTTCTCACCAACTCCATAGTCACCACCCTCGGCCAAGCCACCATCAATTCCTACCTGAATTACTACAATAGCCTCCTTACTGGCCTCCCTGTTCCTGCACTGGTTCCCTTAGAGTCCATTCTCAACCCAACAGCCAGATGATCTTTTTAAATGTTATTTCTGCCGAAACCGGTTTGGCTCAGTGGATAGAGCGTCGGTCTGCGGACTGAAAGGTCCCAGATTCGATTCCGGTCAAGGGCATGTACCTTGGTTGCAGGCACATCCCCAGTAGGGGGTGTGCAGGAGGCAGCTGATCGATGTCTCTCTCTCATCGATGTTTCTAACTCTCTATCCCTCTCCCTTCCTCTCTGTAAAAAATCAATAAAATATATTTTAAAAATAAAATAAAATGTTATTTCTCCTCTCCTCATGATGACTTACAAGTTCCACACGATCTTCCCCTTCTCCCCAACCCCATTACCTCTTGAACTTCATTTTCTATTTTGGTTCCCCTCATTCACTCTACTGTAGCCACACTGGCCCTCACTGAGCTCATTGAAAAGGCCCTGGTTCAGGGCCTTTGCACTTGCTGTCCACTCTGCTTAGGATGCCTTTTCCCCGTTTATTGCATGACTCATTCCCTCCTCTTCAAACCTTTGCTCTAATGTCACCATTTCAGTGAAACCTTTGTTTTTTTTTAAAAATGTTTTTATTAATTTTAAAGAGAGGGGAAGCAAGAGGGGTAGAGAGATGGAAAAAATCGATGAGAGAGAATCATTGGTTGGCTGCCTCCTGCATGCCCCCTACTGGGGATCGAGCCCAGGCATGTGCCCTGACAGGGAATCGAAATGGTGACCTCAGTGGTTTACAACCACTGAACCACCCTGGCCAGGCCAGTAAAGCCTTTTTTTGACCACTCTATCTAAACTCATATGCTCTCTCCATACTTCCTAGTCCCCTTCCCTGCTTTAATTTTATTCTTTTATCCTTAGCAATTATCACTGTGGTATACTGAAATCATTTACTAATTTATATATGCACTAGAGGCCCGGTGCATGAAAATTCATGCACTGGAGGGGGGGTCCCTTAGCCCTGCCTGCCCCCCTCACAGTCCAGGAACCCTCAGGGGTGGGAGGCAACCTGGCGATCAGGGAAGGCGATGCCCCATCACACCTCTGCTGCTGCCACTGCTGGCAGTACAAGCCTCGGCCAGCCCTGGTTACCTGAGCCTCGGGTGGACCTGGGTGGCTGGGCAGCCGCCATCCAAAGCTTGCCAGCACCTCAGGCCAGCCCTGGGTGGCTGGGGGTCTGAGGGGACTTGGGGACTCCAGAGGCAGGTGTGCAGAGAGGCCAGGCTCACCTGGGGGCAGGCCTGACCTTGCTGCGCGCCTGCTGCCCTGGCAGGGCTGAGTGGACTGGGCACTGCCATCTTATGGCTGTGGGCACTGCCATCTTTGAGGGCATGGCAGTAAATTAGCATATTCCCTCCTTATAGGCTGTAGGTGCCACCATCTTTGAGGGTGGGGCAGTCAATTAGCATATTCCCTCCTTATTGGCTGTGGGTGCCGCCATCTTTGAGGGCAGGGCAATCAATTAGCATATTCCCTCCTTATTGGCTGTGGGTGCTGCCATCTTTGTGATGGTGTGGGGGTCAATTAGCATATTCCCTCTTTATTAGATAGGATTATCTACCTCCCCTAGCAAGAAAGTAAGCTCTAAGATGGCAAGGATTTTTGAGTGTTGTGTTCATGATGTGTCTCTAGTGCACAGAAGAGTGGTGCCTGGCACATAGTAGGAGCTTAATACATATTTACTGAATGAATGAATGAATGAATGCAAGAATCTAGGACCAGGGGATCCTAAGTAATCCCAAACCTCCAATCAGACAACTGCTCCTCCATGGACCACCTGGCACCATGTCTTCCCTCTCACCTGGGCCTCACTCAGCCCCAGCTCAATGTTTTCCATGGAACGGCGCAGCTGCCGGGCCTTCTCATGCACCACCAGTCCTTCTTCATGGCCTCCCTGCTGCAGACACTCAATGGTATGGGACAGGCTTTGCAGTACAGCCTGGTGTTCACTGTGTAGGGCCTCCAGCCCTTGGCTCACCAGCCGAGTGCTTCCCAAGATCTCCTCCTGGCTGAGCCGGTGCCCTGCAGGTTCATCTCGCTGCCCCAACACCAGGCCCGACATCCTGCCCTGGAGGACCTTGCCTGGGCTAGGAAAACAACAGAGCTCAAGTGAGGTAAAAATAAGAAAGAGAGGCTGAGCATCTTGGTTACAGGGTGGTGAGGATCCGAGTTAAGAGATGAGAGAGAGTATGGGCAACCTTGTGTTTTAATTGGAGAGAGACAGTGACCAGTGGGGAGGGAACCTACAACACTAAAAACATAAAGCTTAAGGTTGTGGGAAAGAAAGAGGGAGAGGAAATGACTTAAACCAAAACACTCACACACACACACACACACACACACACACACAAAACAACAACAACAAAAAAAAACAAACAGAGAAGGAACAAAGGTCCTGATAACTAGCAGAGGGATTTAGAATTGAGGACCAAAAAAGAAAAGGAAGTGGAGAGAGAGAGAGCTTGGTTTAGGAAAAGGAATCAGGAGATGAAAGACAACATTACAAGGAACACAGGGTGTTTGTGGAGAGTTGCACAAAGGGAACAGCATTAAAGCAGACAGGAGAATATGCAGAAAATAGTGCAGAGGTTTTGGGGAAAAGGAAGGATACGTTTCAAAGTTAAATCAGGGAAAAGAAGAAAACAGGAGCCTTCATCACAGGACCCAGATGAGAGGGCCCCAACAGGCTCAAGAGCTTCAGGCTGCGGCACCCACAGAACCAAGACCCGCATCTCCAAACCTGGTCAGCCCTAACTCTTTCCCCACTAGTTTTCAACCCATATTTCCCACCCTCCAGGTCTCAGGCTACTTCTTACGTCCTCAAAAGGGTCTTGTTTCTCATCGTTGAAGTCCTCTTACCTGTTTACCGAGCACAGCCCGTGGCTGTGGCACTCAGGCCGGAGCCCGGAAGAAACTCCGATCAGCAGCCAGGGACTCAGAAGGATCTGCCCTGCCCAAAGTCCAGAAGTCCAGCGTTTTTACCCCTTCTCTCGCCACTTCACAGCCACCCAGAGGACCTGGCACAGAGCCCCACCCAGGACAAACACCCTCCCTCCTGCTGCAAAGACGACCAGTGTCCCTCCTCCTTCCCCAAGCCAATCTCTCCCTCACCCCAAGCCTGGGGAGCTATTTTCTCCCAAGAAGGGAGTGAGCCTTGATCTGGGACCTGACCCGCGAGAAGAGGCGTGTCTGGTTAAGAGTAAGGAGGAAGACCTGCTCACTCCTGGCTCAGTCACTTCCATGGCTGCCTGTTATGATCACCTGCTAACAGGCTCTGAGAGAGTCGCCTTAAGGTGCCTCCCAGAGGCCTGATGACGCAGGGAACAGTGTCAGGTCTGCTGAGCGGCTGCGGGGTCACAGGGAAACATGGCGCTGGGAGGTGGTCTCCCGGGCTTTGGAATGCGGTTGAGGGCCCCAGGCCGCCCACCTGCCCTGGGGCCCAGGATGGGGGTAGAGTGAGATGGGCGGGGGTGACGGGGGAGGTGCAGGTGGACGGTCGAGGTCTGCGTCGCGGGTGAGGACTCAGCGGCCCAACAATCCCGAGGTCTGTGAGTCAGTTGGTAGCGCAGGGGGCGGGGCAGGCCGACCGCCTGTCTGTCTGTCTGGACACTGAGGGGCGGGAAGAATCGCAGGGGGCGGAGTTTTTTAGTCAGTCTGGAGTGGTGTGAGGTCAGTCGGCGGGGTTTGTTATCTGTCCGAGAGTGCGGGAATAAGAGGTAGCGGGACCTCAACCCTCAGCCCCAGAGTTACTCTCAAAGACTCACCCGCACTGTGTCGAGCTGGCTGCCGCCCTTGCCGGTACTGCCCCTTTAAATCCATCATGGCTGCCGCTCGAGGCAATTGTTTTGACGGCTCCGAGGGGTGGAGCCTGCTCCCCAGTCACGCGACCTAAGAGCCGCCCGAGGATTGGCTCTGAGGACGCGCAGGGACGAGCGGAGGTGTGTACACAGCTGGCTCTCCGGTTCCCCTTCCGCCCCTTTTACGTCATGAGGGGGCGACGGCACAGGAAATCTTTAGCGTCATCTCGGAGCGCCAGCCGCCGGGCTAGAGGTAATGGTGGCGTGCTGAGCCCGGCGGTGCCTGGCTACACTCATGGCTCTGCGGGTACTGACCCGTGCTCTGGGCTCTCTGAGTCTGGCGCCCCCGGCTGCCGCCGCCCCCGGCCCGCGTGTGCTCCCAACCGCCCAGGTAACCCAGCTTACCCGGGAATGAGGCTGTTTCCGTTCGGGCCGCCGGAAAGGGGACACCCGGGGATAGGAGGCGGGGATGCGAGTCTGGTCATTAGTCACGCCGGCCCGTGACCTTGGATAAGTCACTCTAATCCTCAGTTTTCTCCTCTGTAAGTGTTGCTATCTGACAGGGCCGCTGGATTCCTCAGACGAGATATTGGAGGTGAACGTGCTTTACGAATAACCGGTTGTACAAGTCTCAATAGTAATTGACATTTATTGAGTGCCTATCATAAGCCAGACATAAGTAATAGAGGTTTTAAATAAGTGAACCCTTTTCAGATCACTCTGTAAGGTAGTTATACCTTATATTCTCATGAGCGAAAACTGATGAGTAGTTTAAGGTCATACACCAACTATTTGAGCTAGTCGGACTGGCTTCAAAGCCTGAGATTATGCAATGGTTATGATATCATAACCATTATAAAAACCATTAAGGATGAGATTAGAGAATGCAGAATGAGATACCAAGAATAGGGGCCTAAGGTTCCTAGTGGGCAATTCATGAGTCACAGAAAAGAAAAGTTGAAAGTCTGGCTCTGGACCTCGGGCTGATGGTAGAGTTTGGCAGATGCATACCTTTTTTAAAAAAAGATTATGTTTTTGTTGATTTTTAGATAGAGAGGAAGGGAGGAGAGGGAGATAGAAACATCAATGAGAGAGACATTGATCAGCTGCCTCCTGCACGCCCACTGCTAGGGATGGAGCCCACAACCCAGGCGTGTGCCCCTGACTGGGAATTGAATCCGGGGCTTCTTGGTCCATGGAATGACGCTCAATCCACTGAGCTACACCAGCTGGGCAGCAGAGGCATACTTAAAACTCAAAACCTACTCTGTGAAATTCTGGGAATACAAGAGGGAACAAGACAGAAATGATCCCAACCTTCCATTTATATCTGAAAAACTCCCAGAAACATAGTGCAAATGGGCAAAAGGCATTGGTGCTGATGGGTGGTACATGGATGTGTGGAAGTTACCAGCTCTGGAAAAGGGAGTTGTTTAGGGAGGGAAAATTTTCCTAGAGAAGGAGAATTGAGCCAGAATTAGGAGACACACCAAGGGGAGAACATTTCATTATAGAAATACTTCAAAGGTAAAAGGATCAAGTGAGGAGAGGTAATCAACGCGCATACACCTGGGTAAACATTCCACACTGTTATTTGTACAAGCTGTGAAGGGTAGTTTTTAGACAGCTGATATGGGACACTTCCAGTAGGAAGTGGGCTACAAGCTAAACTTGGTCTCTACCCTCTCTCTTGTTTCCATGATGCTTCTCCTTCAGTTAGCTTTCAAGTGAAAGAGGTTTATGTTTATCTCCAGGTGACAAACAATGCTCTCCAGCTGCCCTCTGCCTCGATGTTGCTCCCCTGCCGCCCATTCCTTACCTCTGTGGCCCTTAGTGCCAAGTTTGTGTCCTGGAAAAGTCGTACCACGTATACCACTGCACCATTGAAAATGAGGAAATCTGGAGGCCGAGACCACACAGGTGGGAGCAAGGGCAAGAGGATTTAAACAATAAAGGGAAAAAACATGGTAGGACTCTCGTTCTGTATGTTGGTGCAGGCAGAGGAATACAATTAAAACACACTTACTGGATTTCTTCTACATGTAGGATGAGTATAAGAACAAGAGTAGAATACAAAGCAACAGGCAGGTGGTCTGTGCACCTAAAGACAATCTAAATAATTGAAGAAAACGGCATACACAGCAAGTTTCATGACATTTTTCTTCACATTCTTCAAAAAATTGGTAACAGTTGAAATTGATAATGGCTCTCAATAAACTTACTGAATTTAGTAATTTATAGAGAATTTATCTGGAAGTTTTATACAATTTTAATAATCATATAATTATGTTTTTACCAAGGTCCATGTGTTTCCCCAACCCCATTTATCCCATTGTGCTGTGAAATTTTTTTATAATTTTCTGCTTGACTCAGAATGTTTAGAAACACTGCTCTCTGCCCAGGACAGGCCTGTTATTCTGACGTGGATTATGTCCCCTCACTGTCCTGACCATAGGCCGAATCCGAGTGCATGGTATTGGTGGGGGTCACAAGCAACGTTATCGCATGATTGACTTTCTTCGGTTCCGGCCGGAGCAGGAAACCAAGCCAGGACCCTTTGAGGAGAAGGTCATCCTCGTCCGCTATGATCCCTGTAGGCAAGTGGGATGGGGGGTGATGATGGCACGACTGAAGGACTACTCTGTGGCTTTTCAGAAATGTGGGGCTGCCTGGATGGTCTGCTCATCTGTCACTCACCCTGAACAGGTCAGCAGACATAGCTCTGGTTGCTGGGGGCAACCGGAAACGCTGGATCGTTGCCACGGAAAACATGCAGGCTGGCGATATAATCCTTAATTCTGACCACATAGGCCGCATGGCAGGTGAGAGGTGGCCACCGGATGTGTGTGGGCTGGGAGGCTGCATTCTGTTGCTGATGAAATTCTGTCTTGTAGTTGCTCCTCGGGAAGGGGATGCACATCCTCTTGGGGCCTTGCCAGTGGGGACCCTCGTCAACAGTGTGGAGAGTGAGCCAGGCCGGGGGGCCCAGTATATCCGAGCCGCAGGTATGGAGAAAGCTGCTTGGGGGCGTGGAGGGGACGGGTCTTACAATTTGGAAGACCAGGTGGTACCCAAGGTCACGATTCTCTGAACCAAAGACCCACATCGGGTCCATTGGCAGAGGAAAACGAGGATGAAGAAGTGCTTATGTTTTGACCTAAAACACTGCATGCATCCTGCTCCAGTTTATATGCTCCTAAAGGGGCGTGGCCCTATAAGTCTGCCCCCCACCCCCTCCTCTGTGGAGGGTGGCAAAGCTGCTTCTCCCTTCCCCAGGGACATGCGGTGTGCTGCTACGAAAGGTGAATGGGACAGCCATCATCCAGCTGCCTTCTAAGAGGCAGATGCAGGTGTGTGGGGGGGTACAGGTGGGAGGGATCAGCACAGGAGGAATTTTTGGAATGTACCTTTCCTGGCCCACATAGCTCCCAGGTGTTTTATGTCAGGCACTGCCCTGAGCTGGGGCTGCATGAGGGGATAACCAGTCAGGTTGGCACCACGATGGCAGAGAGAACAGTGTCTTTTGTTTTCAACTGTAGGACCTGCACTCAGGTTCAGTGATGCTGTGCTGCGCCCCTGTCCTCTCCCTTCTCATCTAAGACCCTTCCCAAGAGTCCTGCCCTCAACATGGTCAGACTCTCCCCCCCACAATACTATCTCTTCCCTCTGCTTTCTCTGTCAGGTGCTGGAAACGTGCATAGCAACAGTAGGCCGAGTATCCAACGTTGATCATAACAAACGGGTCATTGGCAAGGCTGGGCGGAACCGCTGGCTGGGCAAGAGGCCTAACAGCGGGCTTTGGCAACGAAAGGGGGGCTGGGCTGGCAGAAAGATTCGGCCACTACCCCCAATGAAGAGTTATGTGAAGGTGCCCTCAGCTGCTGCCCAAAACTGATATCTCTGGACTCTAATAAAATGACGCCCCATTTTTATCTGTCGTTGGTGTTTTGGGAGGGGAGATGGCACATACTGGATGGGAGGAAAGACAGAGCAAACGTGTTTGGGGGAGAAAGGGAAGGACAATATAGGGCCAAGACTGCGGCTGCAACCTGCGACCTCCTCGTTTCCAGCCGCCCCCCTTCTCTCGGTTCCTGCATAGATAATGGAGGAGGGGGTAATAAATGATCTCCAAGGTCTTACTCAGTTATGACTTGGGGAAACGGGGAAGGCACTTCCGGTGGCAGGAGGAAGGACGAAAGGAAGAGGAAAGGGCGGCACAGCAGAGGAGAAGGAGGTGCAGCGCTTCGTTGAGGTGGCAACCACGGCTCCGCCCCAGCGCTCTCCCAGGGCCCCCGGCTTTCCGCCGGGTGCAGGAAACGAGCCGAGGCTCCGGGCAGGTGGCAGAGCCCCCGGAGCGGGGCGGGTGGCACACGGGCTGGGACCCGCCCCGCCCCGCCCCGCCCCTGGGGCTGCAGACCTGCGCGCGCTGGCGGCGGTGACAGCGGCGAGGTCCCTGCACGCCACGCCCCCAGCCTGACGCCTGTCCTGCGGAGGCACGCCCCTTCCCGCCTCTCCATCTCGACCCCCTTTGGGGGCCCAAATCTGCCAGCCACCGTGGCCGCCATCGCCATCGCCAGCGCGTCCCTAGCTCAGCGAAGAACAGGCCTCACCAGGATCTCCATCTGCTGCTGAGGTGGCCAGAGCCCCGCCGCGGCCCCGCGCCCCTCCCTGGGTTTGCCTCCGCCACCAGCCCACCGAGCCTTGCTCTCCATACCGACCGGGGATTCTGGTTTATGCTGCCCAGCCACCCACCCCACCTTGTCGCGCTCCCACCTCCCAGCTCCTCCCGCTGCTCAGGTCTGCCACCCCGCTCCTCCCAAGTCTCGCGCCCCTCACGCACCCGGCCTCCTCCCCACTTTGTCCTGGGCCTCGTGTTGCCCCCGCGGGCCTTGCTGCTCCTGTGCCTCCAGTGCCTGCAGCCCACCAGGCCTCCTCCCAGCCCTCACGCCTTGCACCCTACTCCACCACCAGTTCTGTTTCCTCTGCCACTCACACTCCTGTGCTTCAAGCATGGGAGCCAGCACTGCTCCTCGTACACACTCCAGTGTCGCTCCCCAGCCCCGCCCCCAACACAACCCTCTGGGCTGCACATACCCCTTTCCCAGCCTGCCTCCGCCTGTCCCAGGACCTAGGATTCCCTTGTGACTCTAAGGTTGCCCAGCCCCCACTCGCCTTCCCAATGCTCTAAACCAACCCACTCCAGGCTGCAGGGCCTTAGCCCCCTCCCTTTTAGCCCCCACATTTTGTGTTTTCTCACAACAAACACCCCAGTGTTCCTCTGCTTAAGCCTGGCCCCGCCAGCCTGCAGCAGGCAACTCCTGGGCCCTGCTTTACCCACCCGGC
The DNA here is from genome assembly GCF_027574615.1 of Eptesicus fuscus. NCBI lineage: Eukaryota > Metazoa > Chordata > Mammalia > Chiroptera > Vespertilionidae > Eptesicus > Eptesicus fuscus. Next base: position 12,856,933 of record NC_072482.1, on the reverse strand, counting down.
CAACAGCTGGTGCCACATTTGCTTCCCTTCTGGATGTCCTTGATTTTCTGACCTCTCTTCTCACTCTCGCTGGCCTATTCTCTTTTCCTTGTTTGTCCCAGGTGCCAGGATGGTGGGGGAACTCCGCTACAGGGAATTCAGAGTGCCCCTGGGGCCCGGCTTGCATGCCTACCCTGATGAGCTGATCCGCCAGCGATTGGGCCACGATGGGCATCCAGAGTACCAGATCCGCTGGCTCATCCTCAGGCGTGGGGAGGATGCGCAAGGGGGCTCTAGTCAAGTGGACTGCAAGGCTGAGCACATCCTGCTATGGATGTCCAGTGACGAGATCTATGCCAACTGCCACAAGATGCTGGGCGAGGATGGCCAAGTTATCTGGCCTTCCCAGGAGACTGCCCGGGAGGCTGGGGCCCTGGACAAATCTGTGCTGGAGGAGATGGAAACGGACGTGAAGTCCCTGATTCAGAGGGCCCTTCGGCAGCTGGAGGAGTGTGTGGGCACCATCCCTCCTGCTCCTCTGCTTCACACTGTCCATGTGCTCAGTGCCTATGCCAGCATTGAGCCCCTCACTGGGGTCTTCAAAGACCCAAGGGTCCTGGATTTGCTCATGCACATGTTGAGTAGTCCAGATTATCAGATTCGCTGGAGCGCGGGCCGGATGATACAAGCCCTGGCCTCCCACGATGCTGGTGAGGAGCAGAGTGGGGAGGAAGGGAGAGCAGGAGAGCGGCTGGGTCAGCTTAGGGCCTCTCAGGGGCCTCTGACCTCATCAATACGTAAATGATCTGTTGCACTTCTCTCATAGTTGGAAGAAAAGGAGGTGGGGTGGTGGGTAGGGGCACCTCTACAGAAAGAGGAAAGACTGAGTCCCCAAGAACCTCATATGAATTGGCTGTCTAGGCAAAGGAAGTTCAGACTTTAGACTCTTCCAGGATGTGTATATATATATTCATTCATATATATGAAAAGGCAAGTTTTGGCTTCCGAAGCAAATCATGTCATTCCTAGTGTATGGTGGAAAAAGGATTGGGTTGAGGGCATAGGGGGTCCAGGAGAGATGCCTGGGAAAGTTAAGGTTAGGGAGCAGTTACTGATTGGGGTGTGGGTTACAGGAACCCGGACCCAGATTCTCCTGTCCCTGAGCCAGCAAGAGGCCATTGAGAAACACCTGGATTTTGACAGCCGTTGTGCCCTGCTGGCTCTGTTTGCACAGGCCACACTCTCTGAACACCCCATGTCTTTCGAGGGCATTCAGCTGCCACAGGTATTGTCAGGGGCATTGGGGGTGGAGCTATGAAGATCTAGCGACCAGGACTTTACACCTGTCCATAGAGGATGGTGTGGAGAGAGGGGCTAAAGCCGGAACAAAGTGGACATAGGCCAAAGATTGTGTCCTACAGGTCCCAGGAAGGCTGCTCTTCTCCCTGGTGAAGCGCTATTTGCATGTCACCTCCCTCCTGGATCAGCTGAATGACAGTGCTGCAGAACCAGGAGCCCAGAACAGCTCTGCTCCTGAGGAGTTGAGCAGGGAGAGGGGTCGGCTGGAGTTGGAGTTCAGCATGGCCATGGGCACCCTGATCTCAGAGCTGGTGCAGGCCATGCGCTGGGACTGGGCCTCCAGCAGACAGGGGCCCTTGGCTCGGTCCTCCTGTTCCATCTTCCAGCCCCAGCTGGCAGATGCAGGCCTAGGGCTGCCGCCCACCCAGCCCCAGTCCTCCCTCAGGAGGTCAACACGGTTTCGCCCTCGCTCTGAGTTCGCAAGTGGCAATACCTATGCCTTGTATGTGCGGGATACCCTGCAGCCGGGGATGCGAGTGCGGATGCTGGATGATTACGAGGAGATCAGTGCTGGGGACGAGGGCAAGTTCCAGCAGAGCAACAATGGCGTGCCCCCGGTGCAGGTGAGCGAGCGCGTGGCGGTGGGACACTGATGGGGATCTTTTTGGGTGGCGCATAGCTGGGGCCTCCATGCAGGGGACTCTGGCAGGCCACCCAAGGAGAAAACCCACAAGGGAATTGAAATGATCAAAGAGGGGCCTATTGAGAAGGGGCCATTTGGAAGGCTGGAAAAATCTGGGTTTAGAGGGCACTGATGTCAGGAAGACTCCCGGGAAGGTAACTGATACAGCCAGACTTCCCCCAAGGGCCAGGGAGTTAGGAGGATAAGGACACATATGTAATACCTTAATCAATAAAGAAAAAAAGTTTTTAATAAAATAAATAAATTTTTAAAAAAGTATCTGCTGCATTTTTTGAGGTAGTTGAGGACAGGCGGAAGTGTAGGGGCATAAGCCATCAAGGACGGGTGAGAGGAGAGGCAGGGCCAGTGCCAATAGGGGAAGGCTGTGTCCATGCTCTCCATGTGCCAGTGTTTTGGCCAGGGGTCACCTGAGGGTCCTCACCATTCGGCCACAGCCAGCCATTAAGTGAGCTTTCTGACCCCCTTTCTTCTCTTTCCCCATGTTCTTCCAGGTGCTGTGGGAATCTACTGGCCGCACCTATTGGGTACACTGGCACATGCTGGAGATTCTGGGTTTTGAGGAAGACATTGAGGACATGGTTGAGGCTGATGAGTACCGGGGGGCAGTGGGCAGTGGCGCCCGGGGTGGAGGTGAGCCCAGAGAGGGAGCTGGAGTAAGCTTTGAGCACGGGAGCGGTGGTCTGGCTGGATGGGCAGTGATCCTTGCGCCCGGTGCCCCGTTTCCACAGCCCTGCCCTCCTGGCGATGGAAGCCCATGGCAGAGCTCTATGCCGTGCCCTACGTGCTGCCTGAGGACGAGGACACGGAAGAGAGCGAGCACCTGACCCAGGCCGAGTGGTGGGAGCTCCTCTTCTTCATCAAGAAGCTGGATGGACCTGACCACCAGGAGGTTCTCCAGATCCTCCAGGAGAACCTCGATGGGGAGGTAGACCCCGAAGCTGGAGGGCTGCACTGGGCTGGAGCATTGGGAGGGCTCCGAGGGGACATGGAGGTTGACGGTGGAAGGGGCTGCAGGGGAGGGGTCTAAAACGTTCGGAGGTGTTGGCGAGTCCTTTGCGAGGAGCCAGCTGCCAGCCATGACAGGTTCAGGATGGAGAAGGCATAGGCGGAGACCCCCACCCCTACCACGTCCCCCGAGCCTCTGCGCTAGTAGGGCTGCCCGCAGTGAGAGCTTCTCCCGATGGCAGGTTCTGGATGACGAGATCCTGGCCGAGCTGGCCGTGCCCATGGAGTTGGCCCAGGACCTGCTGCTGGCTCTGCCAGAGCGCCTCGATGACAGCGCTCTCAGGGACCTGCTCAACTGCCGTGTCTACAGGAAATATGCGCCCGAGGCCCTGGCAGGGCAGCCGGCTCACCCATCCCTGCTGGAAGCCCAGGCCCAGCCTCAGGAGCCAGCAGATGCAGCCAGAGTGGAAGGTGGGGCACCAGACAGACAGAGTGGCTTCTGGGCGGGCCTGAGCCCCGGAGATGTCTGTGCTGAGTTTTGTGCGATCCTGTCCGGGAGAGGTGGCGCCCGAGGGAGAAACTGAAACCTAAGAGATGAGCAGCAAATAAGAGAAGGAGACGTTGTGCTCCCTCCATGGAATGAAGGAGGATGTAAAGTTAGAGAAACTGGGAGAGTTTAAAGCCTGAAAAAGCCCCCCCTCCACATTTTTCCCAGTGTAGAGAAAAACTAAGTGTTACCTGCTTTTAGATACAGGGAACTTCTCTGCTGTATGTGGACGGGAAACTCCTTTGCCATTTTAAGGATATAAAATACAAAATTTGTCTTGAAGCTGTCATGAGTACATTATGAGATGTTATGAGACCCTAAAACCAAGGGGACAAAGCAAATCAAAAACATTTCTAAAAGAAATTAGGAAACAAGATTGAGAGTTAGGAATTTGTCCTTTTCTGATCCTTCACATCACTAACAGTGGCCAACCCTTGTGACTTCCCTCGTCCTGTAGAAAAAGAACCTCCGACGCAGTGCCCCCGCAGCCCCCTGCGGCGTCTGGTGGAGGGTTGTGGGCCAGCTGGGAAAATTGTCCTGGATCTGGAGCAAGCCCTCAGCTCAGAGGGGACCCAGGAGAGCGAGGTCAAGTCGCTGCTGCTGCTGCTGCGGCAGCAGCCCCAGCCCTTCCTGGCGCTGATGCAGAGCCTGGACACCCCAGCAGCCAACAGGGCCCTGCACCTGGCCGTTCTGAGGTGATGTGGTGGTGATAGGTGGGGGAGGGGGGGTCAGAGGGGGTTTCTGAGACTCGCTGCGTATCTCTCCTCCCACCCCTGCTCCCCAGAATCCTGATGCGGCTGGTGGACTTCCCTGAGGCGCTGCTGCTCCCCTGGCACGAGGCCATGGACGCCTGCATGGCCTGCCTGCGGTCCCCAGACACTGACCGAGAGGTACCCCGGCCCTGCTCTGGGGGATGCTGAGGGCAGAGGACGCAAGGCAGCCTCTGATGAGGCAGACCTCCTGGGTGGGGCATTGTGCCCTTTGGTTTGGGTTTGGGTTTAAAATTGAATTTTATTTCTTTAAATGTGTAATACATTCACACAATTCACAGATCAAAACGATATGATAAGATATATATTGAATTCTCACTCCCACCTGAATCCCTGTTTTCCCAGTGCCCCCCAAGGGCCCCTTATATATCCTTCCTGTGTTTCCGTATGCAAATATAAACAAACCCCAATGTGTGATCTGATTTGCCAGCTCCTTTTTTACACAAAAGGGTATGTCCATATGACATTAAGAGCCTCAGTGGGTAGAGGAGACAGAGGAGACCATCACATCCCAGAGTCCCCTGCCACAAAGACATCCTGGGCACAGAGGCTTGGGAAGGGTCAGGGAACTAGGGTCCTGGTGGCAGTGGGTGTCTGCAGCATGCACCTTGGCGGGTGGACTCGCTGTGCGCGCACACGCTGGTCCCTCTCGGCCCCCTCCCTGCCGACAGGTGGCTGCTTAGGGCCTGAGGATCTCGAAATGCAGCCCCACAGCCTGTTCTTGGGACAGTTGGGCCTGAAAAGAAACACGCTGTGGTGCTCTCTGCACCTGCCGCAAACGTAATCAGGAGTTGAGAACGCCAGGGGGGCAGAGCATCTCCTGGCTTTTCCATTTCAGTTTGTCTTTGGTTCTCTCACTCCACCCAGCCCTCGTGTCTGCCCCATCCCTGTCATTTTACTTCCTCACTCTGTCTTGTTCCCTGCAGTAGCCCCAGCACCCAGCACACAGTGGGTGTATAGTAAGCACTGCTGCAGATGCCCCTGGGGCCTGTGCCTTGTCCTCTTTATTCACTTGCCCCGCCCACACCCCAGGTGCTCCAGGAACTGATCTTCTTCCTGCACCGCCTGGCCTCAGTGAGCAGGGACTATGCCGTGGTGCTGAATCAGCTGGGAGCCCGAGATGCCATCTCCAAGGCCCTGGAAAAGCACCTGGGGAAGCTGGATCTGGCCCAGGAGCTGCGGGACATGGTGGTCAAGTGTGAGAAGCACGCCCACCTCTACAGGAAACTCACCACCAACATCCTGGGAGGCTGTATCCAGGTCAGGAGGAAGGATGGGAAGCCTGTGGGTTCACATGGTAAGAACGTGAAACCCGAGCAGTGGAGGGGAGGGGGGTGTTTCTGAAGTTGGAAGAGGCAGGTGAGTCTAGTGAACCTGGGGGCTTTGTTCTCCACGCCTCAGCCCATGTGGACCTGCTCTGCCCGTGTCACGGAGCAAGTCCCATTGCTGCTGGGTCTTTCTCCATACGTGCTCCTTGTTTCTCCGTGTCCCTCCCTCGCCTTGTGCCCCCTCTCTCTGATGTTCCGGCTGCAGATGGTGCTGGGTCAGATCGAAGACCACAGACGAACCCACCGACCCATCAACATCCCCTTCTTTGACGTGTTCCTCCGATATCTGTGCCAGGGTCCGTGCCTGTCCCCACGTCACGCATGCCCCCGTACCTACGTCTGTTTTCCCTCCACATCTACCAGGCTGTGACCGCCACCCCCTCCCACTGCCCCCAGGCTCCAGTGTGGAAGTGAAGGAGGACAAGTGCTGGGAGAAGGTGGAGGTGTCCTCCAACCCGCTCCGGGCCAGCAAGCTGACGGACCGCAACCCCAAGACCTACTGGGAGTCCAACGGCAGCACCGGCTCCCACTACATCACCGTGCACATGCGCCAGGGCGTCCTCATCAGGTAACGGGCTCCCTGCACATGCGTGGCCTCACCTACACTTGCTCACGATTTCCGTGTTTGTCTTGGGGGAAGCACCATCCCCGTGAACATGACCAAAGGGTCCCCTTGGCTCTGTCCACAAGGATATGACTGGTTCCAGTTCCAACTGGTTCCTCTCCCCTGCTCCCAGGCAGCTGACTCTGCTGGTGGCCGGCGAAGACTCGAGCTACATGCCGGCCAGGGTGGTGGTGTTCGGGGGCGACAGCACCAGCTCTCTTAACACAGAACTCAATTCGGTAGGGACCCCTGTGCCATTAGACCACCCCTCACAGGACCAACCCTCCTGCCCAGACTCCTACATTCCTCTCTGCCTTGTGCCCCGTAGAAAGTAGAGGCCTTTATCCCTGTGCCTACGTGATGGCATCAGGCCCTGAACAGTGAGGGTGGCATTAGCACCCTTTCATCAGGGCCTCCCACGTCCTGGTCTGGGGAAGGGAGGGACACCGCGAGGGACGGGAACAGACTGTGTGCTCTCAGCACTCTCATCCCCACATGGAGGTGACAGCCTCCCCACCCCCCGCAGGTCAACGTGATGCCCTCCGCCCGCCGGGTGGTCCTTCTGGAGAACCTGAACCGCTTCTGGCCCGTCATCCAGATCCGCATAAAGCGCTGCCAGCAGGTAGGGCAGGGGGTGAGGTGTGGCTCCCGGGCACCGGGCTCTTGCCCTGCAGCTGTTGCAGATCTTGGACCAGAGCTCCAGCCTGGGTCGTGGGCAGCTCCAGGAGTGAGGCCTGAGGGTGTGGCTGACGGCAGCCCATCCTGAGGAGACTGCGGACCAGGTGAAGCAGGCCCGTGCGCCTTGCAGGGCGGCATCGACACGCGCATTCGGGGGTTGGAGGTCCTGGGCCCCAAGCCCACATTCTGGCCAGTGTTCCGGGAGCAGCTCTGTCGTCACACACGCCTCTTCTACATGGTGCGGGCGCAGGCCTGGAGTCAGGACATAGCGGAGGACCGCAAGCGCCTCCTGCACCTGAGTTCTAGGTGTGTGCGAGCATGTGTGTGCCTGTGTGTGCGAAAGGTGAGAGATCACGGTGCTGCTGGGCGGGCTCCGTGGCGGTGGGAGAGAGTTAACGTGCTTGGGGAGGGGCTGGAGTGTTTGTAGTCTGAGGAGGGAAGGAAAGAATCAAGACGAGACTGCTCTGCTGCACTGGGAATGGAATGTGCCAGTCAACCTGTGGGGGGTTGTCAAGTACCCGGTGGGGATTGGGTCTGGGTGCTGGGGGGGAACTGGCAATCTTAGTCTGGGTGGACGCTGGGGCCACTTACGACACCTTCCTCCTTCCTCCTCATCCCCAGACTCAACGGGGCTCTGCGCCAGGAGCAGACGTTTGCTGATCGCTTCCTCCCTGACAACGAAGCCGCCCAAGCGCTGGGCAAGACCTGCTGGGAGGCCCTGGTCAGCCCCCTGGTGCAGAACATCACCTCCCCCGGTAACCATCGACCCCTGACCCTTTACCATCCAGGTGTCGGCCCCACTAACTGGCCTCTTCGTGCTCTACGCTGGAGCCACCCGGTTTCGCTCTTGGCCCTTTTGGGACCTGCACGTTTATTGGGGAACCCAGTGCCCCTCTTCTCACAGCCCAGGGGCCACCTTTCCCATGTCTCTCGGGTGCCAGCCGACCCCATAGGATCAGAAGGGGCCTTGCTACCTCCCTCCCCAGGTCATTCTGTCCCCTGCTCTTTCTCCACCCCCAGTCCTGCAGCCTCTCCCACTGCCCTGCAGACACGCCCTGCCGTGGCTTCTGTTCTCTGCCCTGCAGATGAGGATGGCATCAGCCCCCTGGGCTGGCTGCTGGACCAGTACCTGGGGTGTCGGGAGGCTGCCCACAACCCTCAGAGCCGCGCGGCAGCTTTCTCCTCGAGGGTGCGCCGCCTCACCCACCTGCTGGTGCACGTGGAGCCCTGTGCGGGGCCCGCTGCGGCGGGGGCCGCTCCTCGGCCCAGTGAGTACCAGCAGGCTCAGGCGGGAGCTCGGTGGGGGCATTGCCCGGTGTGCCCCCACTCATTCTACGGCTTTTGTCCCTCCTCACCCTACCCCTCCCTGTGTGCTCAGCCTGTTCGTCTTCCAAGTGTGTGTCACCCCACCCACGAGCATCATTTGGGGTGGCAGCATGTCAGGAAAGGCCCCGGGGCTCAGCCTTGAATGGGGACCCAGGAGCTGAAGGGCTGCCCCCACCTTGCCTCTGCCCTCCCTGTCTCCACAGAAGGCAGAAACAGAAGCCACGACTGGGGCTCCCTGGCTGCCCCGGGGCTTCCCAGCAGCATCATGAAAAACCTGACCCGCTGCTGGCAGGCAGCAGTGGAGGAGCAGGTGGGCGGGGCGGGGGGAGGGCACAAGGCGGGAGGGAGGGACTGCCGTGGTGGCTGTTGGGTTGCCTCCTCACACTGCTGCCCCTTCCCCCAGGTGAACAGTTTTCTGACCTCACACTGGCGGGATGATGACTTTGTGCCACGCTACTGTGAGCACTTCAATAATCTGCAGAAGTCCAGCTCCGAGCTGTTTGGGCCACGGGCAGCCTTCTTGCTGGCGCTGCAGAACGGCTGTGCTGGGGCCTTGCTGAGGCTCCCTTTTCTCAGAGCTGCCCACGTAAGCCTCCTGCCCTCGCCTCTTCCCAAAACTCTCCCTTCCCCACCGCCTCAAAAGGGCCCACCCTGCCTTTCCCATTCTGTAAGCAACATGCATTGGGACATAACCATATTGTTGTTGTTTTGGCTTTATTTTTTTTAAATATATCTTTATTGATTTCAGAGAGGAAGGGAGAGAGGGAAAGAGAAACATCAATGATGAGAGAAAACCATAGATCAGCTGCCTCCTGCACGTCCCCCAATGGGGATCAAGCCCACAACCCAGGCATGTGTCCCTGACTGGAATCGAACCCGGGACCTTTCAGTCTGCAGGCCAATGCTCTATCCACTGAACCAAACCAGCCAGGGCTTTTTTGGCACATATATATAAAAGTCAAAGAAAAGCCCTGGCCAGTGTGGCTCAGTTGGTTGGAGCACTGTCCCGTAGACTGAAAGGTCGAGGGTTCGATTCCCTGTCAGGGCACATACTTATGTTTCCGGTTTGATCCCCATTTGAGGACCATAGGGGAGGCAACTGATCGATGTTTCTCTCTCACACTGATGTCTCTCTCCCTGTCTCCCTTTATCTCTAAAATCAGTAAACATATGTATTTTTTCATTCAAAGAAAAAAACACAGTGACCCGCAGCATGCCGTCCTAATACATCTTGATAGACCTTCTTCTATTTGAATGCACGATTTAATAGTTCACTCATGAATGCCTAAAATGCCATGTCCTGTTTTCCTTGATCGTTACATTAAAAGCCTTGGCCAGTGTTGCTATTTGCACTCATTTTTCCTTTGTGCCTAAATTCCATCTAATGGATGGACTATAATTTACTCCTGCATTCGCATCATCCCATAAATATTTAACAAGCGCTTAAAACGTGTCAGGCACTGTGATAAGAGTTGAAGATAGACCAAGTCCATTCCCTAAAAAGTGTACAGTCTTCCAGGGAAGACACGGGATTAAGCAGACGATAAACTAACATGTGACAGGCTCTCTGGTAAGCACGGAACGATGCAGTGGGCGCGTGAGGCAGCGGCTGCCTGAGTGGCTTTTGTTCGTTCTATTTCATTAGTAATGCTGCAGTGTGACCATTTTTGTACATATAACTTACTTCCTCATATTAGAGTTGCCAACCCTGGCCAGTGTGGCTCGGTTGGGCATTATCCTGTGCACAGAAAGGTTGCCAGTTTGATTCCCATTCAGGGCACATGCCTGGGTTTCAGACTCGTTACCCAGTAGGGGGCATGTAGGAGGCAGCCCATTGATATTTCACTCTCACATCAATGTTTCTCTCTCACCCTCTCCCTCTCATTAATGCAATTGTTAATGACTTTATAAAGCAGTTTTATGGCCCAGCCAGCTCAGTGGTTGAACATTGACCTATGAACCAGGAAGTCACGCTTTAATTCTCTATCAGGGCACATGCCTGGGCTCCATCCCCAGTAGGGGGCATGCAGGAGGCAGTCGATCAATGATTCTCTCTCATCATTGATGTTTCTGTATCTCTCTCCCTCTCCCTCTCTGAAATCAATAAAAATATGTTTTAAAAAAGTTTTATGAAAGTGTTGACCAATTTATGAAGCTTTGAGCCATTTCATATCTACCGCATCAGACCTCCTCACTGCTCCCACCCACCAGTGGTCGGCAAACGGCGGCTCTCGAGCCACATGCGGCTCGTGAGCCGCGGTTTGCCGCTCTGTTGACTAATGAGTTTGCCGACCACTGCACTAACCCATTCATGGTTTTCCTGTGCTCTTCCCACCGCCCAGGTGAGTGAGCAGTTTGCCCGGCACATTGACCAGCGGATCCAGGGCAGCCGGATTGGTGGGGCCCGGGGGATGGAGATGCTGGCGCACTTGCAGCGATGCCTGGAAACCGTCCTGATTTTCTCTGGCCTGGAAATAGCCACCACCTTTGAGCATTACTACCAGTGAGTGTGGACCTCGGGAGTGGGAGGTGGGGGGAGGCAGGCTGACAGAGGCCGGGGCAGCTTGTGGGTCTGGGAGCCTGGGGTTCAGGCAGCCTGGAGGCCTGGAGCAGGAGGCTGGGCCGTGCCGAGTGCCCACACTGAGCCGGGCCTGGGCTGTGTGTGCTGCAGGCACTACATGGCGGACCGTCTCCTGAGCCTGGGCTCCAGCTGGCTGGAGGGGGCCGTGCTGGAGCAGATCGGTTCCTGCTTCCCCAACCGCCTCCCCCAGCAGATGCTGCGGAGCCTGAGCACCTCTGAGGAGCTGCAGCGCCAGTTCCACGTCTACCAGCTCCAGCGGCTCGACCAGGAACTCCTGAAGCTGGAGGACACAGAGAAGAAAATACAGGTGGGGGCCCGGGGAGCGAGGAGCAGATGGGAGGTCGGAAAGCAGAGCGGCATGGAGCAGACCCGGGGAGGCCCCTGGCTTTTGGGAACCCTGTGTTCCCTCTTCTGGTGGCCAGGAGGCCAGCGGCAAGGAGCACGAGAGGGAGCGCGAAGAGGACGCCGAGGAAGCCGGGGCCGCAGCAGCTGCAGATGTGACGGAAGAGGATGAGGAGGAGAACGAGGACCTCTACTATGAGGGGGCCATGCCGGAAGTGTCTGTGCTGGTCTTGGCACCACGCTGCTGGCCCATTGCCTCCATCTGCCACACGCTGAACCCCAGAACCTGCCTGCCCTCCTACCTGAGGGGCACCTTGAACCGATACTCCAACTTCTACAACAAGAGTGAGGAGCGGAGCAAAGGAAACGGGGGGCTGGGAAGAGGCTGGGATGCTGGGGAGGAACTGGGGTTGGGGCAGACCCTGGGGTTGGGAGGCTTCATGGGGTAGACTTGAGAAGAAAGGGCAGGAGCTTAGGTTTGGGGGAGGGGGTGGGGCTATCAGGCACTAGATCGCCAAACTATTGCCTTCTTAACGTAAGACCCCAGCTCTCTTTGTGGGTGGTGAGGAGGATGGAGGCAGGGGGCACTGAGGCCACCAGAAGGGCTCTCTCTCTCCCTCAGGGGTAGGTCAGTCACTGTACCCCAGCTCCCACTGGGGGCTGACCCTGGGCTGGGCAGTGACACGGGAGGGGGAGGAGAATCAGACCGACCGTCAGGGGGTCCCAGACTAACCAGGGAGACATTGTCTTCTCTCTCAGGGGGATTCCAGGTGACGAGAGCCCCTGCGCTTCTTTACTTTGTGGTTTTTTCTCCCTAAAGAATGGGGAACTCCTCGAGGGTGCCGATCAGAGCCTGCCTGGTACAGGGCTAGGCACGCGGTGGGCTCCCAGGTGCCTGAGGCTCCCCTGCGGGGAAGCAGAGAAGGCCGAGCTCCGGAAGGCTCAGGCCAGGAACCAGTGTCCACAAATGCTGGCCACACGCTCTGCAATTAGCGGGGCCAGAGCGTAACCAATGGTGTGCCCTCCCCAGCCCGACCCCCTCCACCTCCCTGATCCTTCTCAGGTCAGAGCTACCCTGCCCCGGAGCAGGGCCCGCAGAGGCGGCTGCAGTGGACGTGGCTGGGCCGGGCCGAGGTGCAGTTTGGGGACCAGACCCTGCATGTGTCCACCGTGCAGATGTGGCTGCTGCTGTATCTCAACGACCTGAAGGTGGCCCCGCTGTCTGCTCCTCCCTGCTCTCTCCCACCTCATCTCTCATCTTTCTCCCCAAACTTTGACTCCTGTCCTCCTCCCCTCCACCTCTCCGCCCCACCCTGTGAGGGAGCCTGAGTGTTCCCTCCCTTTCTCCAGGCGGTCTCCATGGAGAATCTGCGGGCACTCTCGGGGCTCCCTGCAGACACCCTGAATCAGGCAGTTGGGCTTCTCACCTCCTCACGAGGCCCCCTGGACCTTCACGAGCAAAAGGACGTCCCAGGAGGTGTGTACTTGGGGCAGAGGGGCCTGAGCCGGGGCGGCCTGGTCGTGGGCCCCTGCCCGAGTGACCGGTGCTCCTTTCAGGTGTGCTCAAGATTCGAGATGACAGCGAGGAGCCCCGGCCAAGGAGGGGCAACGCGTGGCTCATCCCGCCTCAGACGTACCTGAAAGCTGAGGATGAAGAGGGCCGGAGCCTGGAGAAGAGACGGAACCTTCTGAACTGCCTCGTCGTCCGAATCCTCAAGGCCCACGGGGACGAGGGGCTGCACATTGGCCAGCTTGTCTGCCTGGTAGGCGGGGGTGGGCAGGGGGGATGGAGCTTTGGGGTGGGGGGTGTAGTCCACAGAGGGAGGTGGTCCTGGGAGGGTTGAGGTTGGGGTGCACCTGGTGCCCTTGGAGCTTGTGGCCCTGGCAGCTTGTGCTTGGAGTGGAAGCTAGACGCGGTGAGCTGGGTGTCTGACGTGTTGTCCCCTCCCCCCTCCATACCAGGTGCTGGAAGCTTGGCAGAAGGGCCCATGTCCTCCCAGGGGTTTGGTCAGCGGCCTGGGTAGAGGGTCTGCCTGCAGCAGCACCGATGTCCTCTCCTGCATCCTGCACCTCCTGGGCAAGGGCACGGTGAGACGCCGTGACGACCGGCCCCAGGTGCTGTCCTACGCAGTCCCCGTGACTGTGACGGAGCCTCACACCGAGTCCCTGAACCCGGGCTCCTCAGGCCCCAACCCACCCCTCACCTTCCACACCCTGCAGATTCGATCTCGAGGTGTGCCCTATGCCTCCTGCACCGTCACCCAGAGCTTCTCTACCTTCCGGTAGCCCTGCAGCTGGGACCAGGGCTAGGCAGGGCCCGGCATCCTACAGAAATAAAATGCGGGAGTTGGAGTGCGTGGCCTGTGTGGTGACTGCTGGGGATCTGGCGGGCTTCGCTGGCTAAAAGGGAAGAAGAGTCCTCTGGTTCCGAGGCTCTCTCGTGCCGTCCAGGAGTCACCAGGGTGAGGGGGACAGCGTGGGGAGAATCGTGCAGGGAGTCAGGTGTGACTTAGCATCCGCCCCTCCGCAGGGGATTAAGTGGGCAGGGATGGATCGCCACCCCTTCTCAGAGGGTGTGTGGTCAGAAGTGCTCTCACCTGGCGGGCTGCAGGCTCAAGCCCATTTTGCCGCGCGCTGGACGGCATGTAACTTGGGCAGATAATCAAGCAGGGCTCCGTTTTCCTTGGGGAATTGGACCAGTCACTGTGGCATTCTCAGGAGCACTGGGTGTGGGAGCATTTGACATGGTAAAGATTTTGCCAAAGGCCACCACACCCGGCAGTGCGTGCACCTTCCCTAGGTAAGGCTGACAACGTGAAGGTGAGGTGAAATACCCTTGCAGGCACCCAGGAGCCGGAAGGTGTGCCTGTCCGGATGCAGCTCCCGTGAATTCCTCGTCGCCGCACAGAGCTGCCCACTGTCACCAAAGCTAGATCCCTGCCCTGTAGGCAGGCCTGTGCTGCTGTGATTGCTGCCCCGGCACCACTCACACGGAGGGAGGGCAGGTGAGGCTACGGGACCCGGTGCCAGGGCTGGAGCTCTGCCTCTTGGCAGGGGCATTAGGGGAGGAGGGAAGGAATATCCCAGGCATCCAGAGTTCATGGTTCTCGCAGCCAAGAAGTGATGAGGAGAAAGCTTCAGAAGAAAGGCGGCGGGTGAAGGGGTGAGTCAGGTGGTGAGAGAGGGCACAGAGGCCAGACAGGGAGAACTGGGTGCCAGCCAGGGCTGAGATTTGGAATAGAATCTGTAAGGGAAAAGAGGTCAGGGTTTGAGAGTCGGGTGCCTAGGACGAGGCAACAAACCAGAGGGCCAAACAGGGTGGACACGGCGGGCCTGGCCTTGCCTTGGTCTGCAGTAGGGTGGCTCCAAGGTGCTGTCGGTGGCCTGTTGGTCTGCCTGTCCGTAAGGCAGAGGATGGCAGGCAGCAGCAGGCTGGGGCTGCTGCAGTTCTCACTGGGGAGCCTCTCCCGCTCTGAGCCAGAGATCATGGCCTACTCTCTTGTATTGGTCCCGGCCATGCCGTGTGTGTGTGTGTGTGTGTGTGTGTGTGTGTGTGTGTGTGTGTGTTTTTAATCCTCACCAGAGGATATTTTCTCCAGTGATTTTTTTTTTTTTAAGAGAGAGCAGAAGGGAGGGAGGGGGAGAGGGAAACAGTGATTGGTTGCCTTTGACACGCACCCCGACTGTGGGACTAGGGATTGAACCTGCAAACCAGGTACGTGCTCTTGACTGGGAATAGAACTTGAAACCCTTAGGTATGCAGGCCGACGCTCTAACCACTGAGAACGCTGGCCAGGGCAGGCCATGCCTATTCTTGAGCTTGCCTTTATGCCCACAGCTTTTCGCTCTTCTGCTCTTTATGAGCCCATTTTTCCCGGAGATGGGAGACCCAGGGCCCCTGGGCTGTAGTAGCCAGGCCAGCATGCACCACATGTAGGGGACACGGTGAGTCTTTCTCCCCCTCCACCCATGTTGCTGCTGCCTCCTTGGCTCCTGCGTGGGCTGAGCTCCACACCACACCACTAGTCTTCCTCACTGCACTCCTTCAACCCCTTATTCATCCTCAGCCACCTGCCCCTCGGCCTCCCACAGGAGACCTACCTGCTCATCTGCAATGGACGCGTCTCCGGCAATTCTTAAGGGAAGGACACACCAGCTGTGGCCCCCCAAAACGTTGCATGTTCCTGTCTGCAGTCCAGCTCCTGTGTTGCCCACAATCTAACCCCACCCCCAGACTTTGCCCACATTCAGCCATCCAGTGAGCAGTGCTGACTTTGCCCTTCTCACCAGCACCACTAAAGACCTGAGCCTCTTTGTCTGCCCTCAGGACTTCCCATCCCTAGAGGGCGGACCTTGGATCACTCTGGACAGAAGTTTGCTACCCTGACCCCGTGAGACCATCCCCACAGCTGCGGTTCTTTATATTCCGACAGCTGGTTTGCACAGCAAGGGCCACATATTGATTCCATTTATATGAAATGTCCCAAAATAGAGACAAAGTGGTTAGTGGTTTCCTAGAGCTGGGGGCACTGGGAAGAAATGGGAAGTGACTACTAGAGTATATGGGGTTTCTTCTTTTGGGATTGTTGAAAATGCTACACAATTGATTGTGGTGATGGCTGCATGATTCTGTGAATATATTAAAACCATTGTATTGTACAATTTATTTATTTATTTTTTAATATTTTAAAAAAATTTTTAAAATATATTTTATTGATTTTTCACAGAGAGGAAGGGAGAGGGATAGAGAGTTAGAAACATCGATGAGAGAGAAACATTGATCAGCTGCCTCCTGCACACCTCCCACTGGGGATGTGCCCACAGCCAAGGTACTTGCCCTTGACTGGAATCGAACCCGGGACCTTTCAGTCTGCAGGCCGACGCTCTATCCACTGAGCCAAACCAGTTTCGGCCAATTTATTTTTTTAACATATATTTTTTATTGATTTCAGAGAGGAAGGGAAAGAGAGAGAGAGAGAGAGAGAGATCAATGATGAGAGAGAATCGATTGGCTGCCTCCTGCATGTCCTACATGGGATCGAGCCCACAACCCGGGCATGTGCCCTATGACCAGGAATCAAACTGTGACCTTCTGGTTCATAGTTGATGCTCAACTACTGAGCCACACTGGCCAGGCAAATTGTACATTTTAAATAGGTAAAGTGTATGGTATATATGAATTATATTTCAATAAATCTGTTACCAATGGGGGGGGGGGGGAACAGAACAAAAGCAAGCCCCACCTAAACACATCCATAGCTGAAGTTCAGAGCTGGCCAATGTCTCCTCTGCACCCTTGAAGGGAAGAGTAGCAGTTTGAAGGCTTAGGGGCCAGTCCAGCCTGAAGTGGACATACGTTTTCTTGACCACCTTCCATCTGAACCCCCTTCTCATGCTTGGAAACTCCCCACCATAAATCTAGATGTAAGGTAGAGTCCACCTCCCACCATATAAAGGACTTGCTTTCCCAGCATCCTCTTGCAGCCATGTGACCAAGGCTTGGCTAATCAGATGCCTCTGCTGATCTAGAGCAAAGCAGGAGGGAAAGTGGGGAGGACCTTAGGTGGCAGCAATGACATCTTCACATCAGCACTCTGGTGCCGAGGTAGAGTTTAGTGCATTGAACTGCTCAGATAATCAGGGGAATACTAATTAAAAACACTAGGAGCTTCCTCTTCACACCTGCTAGGATGGCTATAACCAAAATTACAGTAACATGTTGACTAAGCTCCCCCGCCCCCCCTTTTTGAGCTCCTCTCCAACCTCCTCGGTGTTTCTATGAGCCTAATATTAAATGGTCTTTTTCTGCTTTTATCAGCCAGAAGCTGTTCTTTGGCTTTAAAGTAGTATTGACACGCGTCATCGGGGACCCTGCAGCACTAGATCCCTCACTCCCTCTGGGCAGGCAAACTATCCGGCAGCTACAGCCCTCCGCTTCCACCCAGTGGGAGCAGAGCATCCTATGCTTCATCTGACATTTCTGTCATCAGAACGCCTTTCACCCGCCCCCCCCATCCCATTAGCATCCCGCAATAGACGTCCTAGTTTCTAATTCTGTCTCTCTCCCTTCTCTTTACAGCTGTTTTCTTTTTGTTAGTCTTCCTAATGTCTTGTTAATTTCTTGATTTAATTTTTTTTCAATCCTGCTTGGAATTTCCTGATTGTTAGTGTTTATAAACTTCAATTCTAGAAAATTCTCAGCCTCTTTGAAGTATTCACTCCTTCTGGAACTCTGGTTATATCACACCTTCTCACTCCATCTCAGTGGTTTTCCAACCTCTTCACCTTAGTTTCCATTTCCTTGTATCCCTGGGCACTTTCCATCTGTTTAACTTTCTCAGATCTACTTCAGGTTCATTCTCCTTTTAGGTGTCTAACCTGCTGCTTAACCATTAAGTTTCTCAATTCATATAGCATATTTTTCATCTTTAAGTTTTACTTTAATCAAACCAATTTGGTCCTTTCTTATAGTCTTTTCATTAGTCATACTTTTCCTTTAAATGTAAGACATTTTCTATTTTTTACTTTCAACATCTGTTGTTGCTGTTCTAATTCTGTTACCTCTTGCTGGTGGTGGGTTCTTTCCTTGTGTGCTTGGTTTATTGTAAACTCGGTCCTTGAGGTCTATCTGAAGGAATTCCTTCAGGCCTGGGTTTACAGTACAGTCCCAAGAGAGAACTGCATTTGCTCCTGCTGGGTCCTGGAGGCTCTACCAACCCCAGGCCACCCTGAATGATCAGGTTGAGGGTTTTCCAGCCCAAACGTGTAGTATGAATTCCAGACCCACACAGTATTGAGCCAGCCGTGCCGACATTACTGGAAAGCTGTTTTGTCCCCGTCTCTTACCTCCCCTTGCATCCAAACGAAAGCTAAGCAGGTGAGTTGTGGGATTGGTTCACTCTTTAAATGATCTGCTCTTGGGTCTCTGATCTGACTTCTCACTTTGTAGGAGCCTTAGATTTTGGCCCCTAAGACAGTAATTTTAGGCTCCCTGCACCCCCTTCCCCCCACACACACACACACACACAAAGCAGTTGAGTGACAAGAATGTTTATTAACTGGCTCCTACATAAAGTCCCAGTCCTGGGAGCCGTCAACAGACTCTATGGCCTTCACTAACCTTAAGGTCCCTGACCCCTTTTCTTCTCTGTCAGAATCATTGATTTCACAGCAATGAGGAATGTCTGGCCTGTGGGCCAGATAAGGCCCATGGCATCATTTGGTCTGGCCCTGCCAAGGCATTAGGGGTGAGTTTTAAAAAATTAAATGTTTGATTAAATATGGCAGCTAATTTTTAAATTGATAATACTGTACGGCCCACGAATGATGTTATAAATATACAAATGGCCCTTAGCAGAAAAAAGGTTCCCCATCCTTAGTTTAAGGCAAGGATGGGAGGACACGAGTACATGATGAACCAGATCCAAGCAGAGGAGTGTGGCATGGCAGAAGGCTGAGCTGTTCTTGTCCATCCCTGGGGCAGCCCAAGAACCCTCTAGTCATCACTGAGACAATCTAGTTCAAGGGCAGTTGTGATCCTTGTCCTTGAACGGTAAAGATCCAGAAGAGGCCAAGCCCGAGTCTGTCCCCACAGATCCATTTCTCACTGGGGCAGTGGCAGAGCTGAGGTCAGTTCCTTACTAGTCTTTATTCAAAGGGAGATGTCGCCTGTCTTTGCCTGCGTTTCGGCGCCTTTTTCGACTCAAGAAGCTGTCTAGCTTCTTGCTGCGTTTCAGCTCCTTGAACTTCTCAGCTAGGACCAACTGGCGCTGTTCAGCTAGAGGACAGGGAGAAAGCAAGCTGGTAAGCAAAAGCAGAAGCACCACACTTGCCCTGTTCCCCAGTCAATAATTCTCAACCACTGTGCTGGGACACATGACTTAAGAGTTCATGGGTGTAAGCAAGGTGTCTTTTTCTCTGATTCCATTCTTTCACAACTCAACCAACTGTGAGCTTCTATGTGCCCAGTCCAGCATATGTGGGGGGTACAACAGAGATAAAAGCAACACCCTGCCCTGGGCACGTAGCTCAGTTGGTTACATGGTCATTCAGATATGCCAAGGTTGTGGGTTCGATCCCCGATAAGAGAACATACAAGAAACAAGCAAGGAATGCATAAATAAATGGAACAACAAATTGATGTTTCTCCTCCCATTCCTCTCCCTCTGAAAATCAAAAAACAAACAAACGAAAAACCATACGGTGTCATATCATCATTAAAAATAAAATAAATAAAAGCAACACCCCCTGCCGATAATCTAATTTTAGGGAAACAAGAATGGGTAACTCCTCCCCACAGTATTGCTACTCTCCTCCTAATATACGATGGGATCCAGCATTCATGCCTCCTTTAGGGCCTCCGACCCCCTGCCCTGTACCTAGCCTGTCACAGCTGTGCCCCACTCACATTTCTTCAGGAAGTATGGACGATGGCCCTGCTGGGCCTGAGCCCGCCGCTCCTGCTTCAGAGCCAGGCGCAGCTCCTGCTGCCGCTTTCGTTCCTGCTGTGCCATTTCTTGCTGCTCCTGAGGAGCAAAGATGAGATGGGTGTGTGAGGGACTGCGAGTTGCCTCCTGCCTTGAACTACTTTTACCCCCACCCACAATCTGACTCACTCACCATTCGCTGAAGCAGCTGCTGCAGCTTCTCATGCTTCTCCCCTGAACGGTGCTTCTTCAACTGCTTTTTCACAAGCTGCACCGTGGGAAATGGATGTGGTGATTAGCATGCTGTAAATGTTAGCTGAAATTCTGTGCGAGGCATTACTCTAAGAGGTTTGCATGTGTTAACTCAGTAACACTATGAGATAGGAGTTATTATTTCTTTTTATGATTAGAAAACTGAAGCAAAGCCAAGTTGAGTAACTTGCCAATGGTAAGCTTGTAAACTGATGAGCCAGGATTTGAATATAAGCACCAGATTAGGGAGAATTAAATCTGCCCACCACTACGCTCCCAGTTCCCTCTGCCTGACTCTAACCTGTGCCCTAGTTTCCCAACCCCGGAAACCAGTGACCCAGCCTCAGGCAGCACACCTGTTTCTCTTTGGCTCGGATGTCATTCAGGAATTGATACGTTTTGTCAAACACTTCAGGATTATATTCCCCCGACAAATCGTCAAAGCGGGGGTCCCGGGCTACCTTTGGAGAGAAGAGAGAGAATATAAAAATACAGTTCAGTCTCCTTTCACAAGAAAGCACTTCCTGCCTCTTTCTCACCTTCTTACTGATGGGGACGACTTGACGCAAAAATGGCACCCGGACCTTGGCTGACATTTCCAGAGGCCTGTGGAGAAATTCAAGGACAGGTCAAGGGGACGCCAGTCTTGGCCAAAGGCCTCCCACCTGCCACCTAAGAAAGCAGACACCGACTCAAGGTCCCACACATCCTCCAACTCCTGGGGCAGGCCTTGCTCCTCACCTGTGCTTATCTGCAACACATGCATTTTGGACAGGTGGTCTAGAGCCTTGCTTCTTAGTGCTGCTTCCAGCTACCAATTGTTTGTATGTCTTAGTCCCCACTTGGCTCTGCAATTCCAACAGCTCCTCAAATGACACGTCAGATGTGTCTGCAGAAGGAGGTGAAGATAGGGGACACACACAATTCAGCTCAGCATTTCCCGCTGCCAGAAAGAGCATTCCATTCTCCTTAAGGTAACTGATCCTTTCCAATACCCCCATCCAACCAATCCCTACAGGTCCTGAGCAGCACAGGTTGTCATGGTGCTGTCATCCAAGTCCCCAACTGTTTCAGCTACCTTGGGCCCTCCCCTTGCTAAGGTGTGTATGTAAGGCCAGCGGTGGACCAAGTCCCAGTCCCTTCTTTTTCACCCTCTTAAATGGTTCCTTCACAGGTCTCCCCCCCCAGAAGGGCCTGTCTCCCTTGCCCAGTTACTGTTGCCAATGCTCCGGTTCATCCTCTCAGCACCTCACCCTAATCAGTGCTCGAGTCTCCTACCTGGTCTCCCAACCTCCAGTCTCACTCCTCTCAAGTCATGCTCCCCACTTCAGTTTGAGAGACATCTAAAATGAAACTCTGCTCTTATCACTCCAACCTCATTACCTACTCCACATAAATATACTTCAGATCATGTCACTCCAGAACTCAAAACTCCCCAACGCCTTCCGTCTTTGCTCAGCGTAAAAGTGGCCGGAAGCCCCAGGAGACCTAGCCCCCATGTTGTATCTAATCTCATTTCCTACTAATCTCTTCCTTCCACTCCTCTCTCAACTGGCCTCCTAGCAGTCCCTGAGCAGGAAGGTGTTCTTTGCACTTGATGCTGCCTCTGCTTGGAGCACTTTCTTCAGATACATTTATTACTTCTCTGCACCTCTTTCAACCATGGCTCAAATGTCACCTACGCAGTGAGGCCTCCTCTGATTACTTATAATTGCACCCCCTCCCCTGCTTTCTCTCCATAACCTTGTCACCTTTTTGGAAAATTGAGATATAATTCACATGCCATAAAATTCACCCTTTTACAGTGAATTTACAATTCTGCTTTACTACCTTTTAATAGACTAATTTATGTGTCCTTTTTTTTATGATAAATTCCATGAGGACAGTTTTTGGCTGCTTATTCACTATTGTATCTCCAGCATCTAGAACTGTGCCTAATTACACACACACACACACACACACACTGAGTGGCCAGATTATTATGATCTCTGAACGCATAATAACCTGGCCACTCAGTGTATATCCTATATAATAAAAGGCTAATATGCAAATTGTCCCCTCCACCAGGAGTTTGACCAGCAGGCAGGCCGGCCAACCGCCCATGTCCCCTCCCCCTGGCCAGGCTGGCCGGACCCCACCCATGCATGAATTCATGCACTGGGCCTCTAAAATACACACACACACACACACACACACACACACACACACACACACTGAGTGGCCAGATTATTATGCGTTCAGAGATCATAATGATCTGGCCACTCAGTGGTGTGTGTGTGTGTATTTATTTATTTATTTATTTATTTTTATTATTATTATTATTATTATTATTATTTTCCCCCAGAGAGGAAGGGAGAGGGACGAGATAGAAACAAGTGAGAATCATTGATGGGCTGCCTCCAGCACGCCCCCTACTAGGGATGGAGCCCGCAACCAGGCACCTGCCCTTGGCTGGAATCAAACCTGGGACCCTTCAGGCCGCAGGCCGACGCTCTATCCACTGGCCAGACCCGCTGGGACTGCCACATTTCTTTCATCTTGACGTACCCAATCCTTCCCCCGCACCCCATGCCCTGGCCTCAGTGCTTTCCCATAGGAGTCTTCTCCCTGGGGAATCCTTCATCCTCCCTTCATCCTGCTCAGGATGTCCCAGCCCAGGAAGCACGCCCCCTCTCCCCACTTCCCATTGCGTGAAGGCCGCTCCTGGTTGGCCTTTGGAGAACTTAGCAGGCTCTCGGTAACCGCGCTGCCGGCTCGGACACCGCCAAGGCGGGGAGCCCGGACCTGCGCTCCTCCCGCCCCGCGGCCTCCCCGTTCCGCCGGTCCCCGGCCCCCGCCGTCCTCCCCGTTCCGCAGGCCCCCGGCCCCCGCCGTCCTTCCCGTTCCGCCGGTCCCCGGCCCCCGCCGTCCTCCCCGTTCCGCAGGCCCCCGGCCCCCGCCGTCCTCCCCGTTCCGCCGGTCCCCGGCCCCCGCCGTCCTCCCCGTTCCGCAGGCCCCCGGCCCCCGCCGTCCTTCCGCCCCGCGGCCTCCCCGTTCCGCCGGTCCCCGGCCCCCGCCGTCCTCCCGCCCCGCGGCCTCCCCGTTCCGCAGGCCCCCGGCCCCCTCCCGCCCCGCCGGTCCCCGCGGCCTCACCCTTCCGCAGCCCCCCGCCGTCATCTGCGCTATCCCCGGCCCCGCGGGGAGACCCGGCGGCCGGCCCGGCGCGGGACCTCGCTCTCGGCATCAGCTCGCACGGCGCGGACCTACGGCGTGGTTTCCGCTCTGGTGGCTCCTGCCCCGCCTCTTCCGGCAGCTCAGGAGGCGGGTCCGCACCGGCGGAGACGCCAGACCCCAACCCGCCCAGTGCCCGCTGCCGGGCAGGGGCGCTCACTCCAGGTAACGTGGCCACTTTGTCACCTGGCCCTGGACTCCGCGCCGACGAGAAGATGGGCCAGGCCACGTGGCATTTGACCTGTGAGTGCCCCCTGGGCAAGCTCCTGCCATCCCATTTATTCCACCAAGACAGATCATTCGTTTAGAGGTCTTTAATTCATTTTTATAAAATCTGAGCTGGCTGTGAGCATCAGGGTTACAGCAACAGCTCAAGGAAGGGGTAGGATTATCTGCTGGTCCTCGCCTTCCCCGGGTCAGGGCGAAGGAGGTTTCATGGCAACAGCTGCAACTTCTCTCAGCTCCCAATCAATGCTCATGGCTCAAGCAGGGGCGGGGTGAAAATAGAGCGGAGGGAAGCTTCCGAGGACCAGACACTGCTTGCTTCTCCCTTCTCCCCATTCCCTTCACTTCTCAGAGCCCCGCTGGCCTGGGACAGAGCAGAGTCCAGGAGCAGTTGGAAGAAGGTGGATGGGACAGAGCACCAAGGGAAGGGGCCCTCGGCCCAAGGGTGGGGGGAACCTAGCCCTCCCCCCACAGCTCCCCACTGATTCACAGCACAGAAAACACCTCTAGTCCAACAACTCCATGTGGAGGTATACCAGGGTCCAAAGGGGCAGGCGGGTGAGAGACAGGCAGGGGCAGTGAAGACAATAGCAGGCTCAGGAGGGATGGTGGCAAAAACTTCCTTCTACCCATGGGAGGAGACGATGGGGCGACTGATATTGCTGTTGGTGGTCATGGCATTCAGCTCCCACCTGGAAGGCCAGCAGTGACAGGTGTAAAGGACAGGAAGAGTAGCCTCCACCCCCAAGCCCAGAATTGCTATCAAAACTATGAATACATCAGTGCCTTCAACTTCCTTAAACCTTAACTACCCACAGCCACCTCTTCCTTACAGCTCTACTAGATTTAACATCAGACCCCGCCCACCACCAAATCCAACACCACCCACAGCTCCACCTGCAAGCTCATGTGGACTTCCTGTTTATGTTTACAATTTCTTTTGCCCAACACCTGGAGAAAAGCATGGGTGTATACATCTCAGTAAATTTCCCAACCTATCTTTCCTCTGCTCAGATCCAACCAGGCAGCTCCTCCTATCCCATTTCAGGAATGCCCATTTTTGCTCTCAACTATTATCCCTTTCAGAAAGAAGTCTGATTTGGCTCTCCTACCCTCCCACCCCAGGTCTTCCCCACCCATCCCATCATATTAAAATTAAATCCCTCTTTTTGACAATTCTGTCATTATTAAAGATTTACCAAGACCCTCCCTATAGTCTACTTGATTTAGGTATGAAAAGGAAAATGGGGGCGGGGTGGGGGGCTTGCAACCTAGTTCAGTATCTGGTTAAAACTGTAGTCTTACTTCCCCACTCGGACTGACTTGGGTGGAGCTGCAGAACCTAACCCCAGGGCCCTACTACAGCTGACTTGGGCGGAGCTGCAGGGACCCTCAGGGGCCCACCACAGGAGGAGAGATATAGGTCAGAGCCTCCCCACGTTCAGTTCAGGCTTTGGATCCAGAATTCCCCTGGACTAGCAGATCTGCGAAATAAAGGTTAAACTTTCCTCCCTCAGAGTACTGGCTGATCGTGCTCCCATGCATTCTGCCACAACAGGTATTTGCATATATGTCAATACTAGGCCAACCTATGAGCCACCAGGTCAGCCTTGTACATACCATGTCACTGAAGACTGATCACATACATCCTCAGCAAGTAGGAGTTAAACTGAACTGACACAAGGAAAAGGATGTGACGCAGAATGACCCAAAAGGACATAATTATATACAAAGTACTTTTGGTACCTGATTTAGACCTAAGAGTGAAATTAAAAGGGAAGGAGCTAGGAAGAACCTTCCTTAATTCCAGAACTAAGGTGATTCAGAGGCTCCTAAACTTGTCTTTACTTTGCAGGTAGGTTCTAAGATTTAATAAACTTTTTCAGAATGTTAACGAAACAACCGGTATAGGCTCAGATCTCAGGAAGTGATGCTCCTGAGCTTTGTTTGAAAAACAATTTTTTTTTCATGTAATTTACACCCAGTGGACAGTCTATATGTCCTTCCATCTCACTCTCCACAAGAATTCTATCTCCTCCATATGAGGTCATGCTTGTGCTGCCACTTACTCTCAATCAATCCCTCCTTTCCAACCACTCACTGTACCTGATGTCATGGGGCAAACAGGACTGGTCCAGGTTATACTGAATTACAGCCAGTTTGCACAGAGTCTTCAGACTAGGGCCTTTAGAGGAAGAATGGGAGACAGGGACATAGTCAAAGCCAAGGAAAAGATTCGGTCCTGGATGTCACCACCCAGAGACAGGGACCCTGATGGCAGGAGCACTTTGGGAATAAGTATACTTACTAAAGTCCAAAATGTGTAAGTCAGAATGATCTATGAGGTCAAACTCATCTCCCAGGCCTTCCTCAGGAGATGGACTGTAGAGATCAAAAGAGAGAGAAAGGAAGGAGGAAAGAATGCTCATGAGACCCTTCTTGCTCAAATGCCTCCCAGTTTCGTCACAGACTTAGGGCCTTCCCTGCGCCCTCCCCTCTCTCCTACTAACCTGGTACCCCCAAAGAGGACAATTTTGTCACCAACAATACAGCAGCACTGGCGCCGGCGTGGACATGGCCCCTTTCCCTTCGGTTCAATCTTTTTCCAGGTAAAGGACACTAAAGAGAAGTTTACATGGAGATTCAATACCTGCCCAGGCCAGATATCCTCTCCAACCTCAACCTCTGACCTACTCAGGATTCTTTCTTTCTTTCCCTCCCCTCTCACATGCTCCTTGCTTCTCCCTTAGAGGCAGTGTTCTTTACCAGGGTTAAATTTCCACAGGTCATGGAAGTGCCGGTTCAGCCTTGCATTATAGCCACCAAAAATGTACAGCTCCCCATTGTAGCCAACTGGAAGGACAGAGGAATGTCAAGAGTGTGAAGACAATGGGTGGGAAGGAGGACTCTGCAGGGACATAACAGACACTCACATGCTGAGTGGCTCCGGCGCCCCTCGGGCAGCACCGGAGTGGCTGGACAGTCCAGCCAGGCCTCAGTCCTGGTGTCAAAGACTCGGATGCGGTTGCAGTAAATCTCATTGTTGGAATGGAACGGCCCAAATCGGTCAGCGCGACCCCCAAAGACATACATGTGACTGCCCAGCATTGTGGCTGAGTGGAAGTCCCTCCAGCGTGCAGGATTGCCCTGGGCAGGAGGGTGAGCAAGAGAGAAAAGGGTGAGCAAGAAGGCTGGGAAAGGATCTGCTCTCACTATTGAACTTCCTATGGTTTCTTCAATTGAGGGTGGGGGTCTGGGAGAAAGAAGAAAGGGCAGACCTTTGTACAGATAAGGGTCCATGTCATGGTGCTGGTATCCAGCTTGTGAATGTCATTGGAAAAGCAGTCCGCCTGAATGGGAAGAGGAAGGAAATGAAGGAAGGAATGTAAGATTGGGTCAGTAGTCTCTGACCTCCATCCCTCCTCTCAAAATCCTGCAAAACAGCCCCAGCTGGTTTGGCTCAGTGGATACAGCTTTGGCCTGCAGACTAAAGGGTCCTGGGTTCAATTTCAGTCAAGGGCACATACCTCAGTTGCAGGCTTGACCCCAAGCCCTGGCTGAGGCACATGCCAGAGGCAACTAATCGATGTGTCTCACACATCAATGTTTCTCCCAGTCTCCCTCACCTCCCTTCCACTCTCTCTAAAAATCAATGGAAAAATATCCTCAGGTGAGGATTAACAACAACACACAACAACAACAACAACAACAACAACAACCAAAAACCCTGCAAAACAAGCCAAAGCCTCCCATTCCACCACCCTCAATTCCCCTTCCTCTGTCTCATTCCCACCCCAAACCTCTACTTGCTTTCCAGACCTACCAGTTGCTCGTAGCCCCCAAAAATGTACATGGTCTTGCCCAAGACACAAGCCGAATGTCCATCCCGGGCCCCAGGAATTGTTCCTAACACTCGGGGCGTGGACCACTTGTGAGTATCTGAAGGAGATGAGAGGTTGGGCCAATTAAGCAACTCTGACCCTCCTGAGTTGCCCTATTCCCAACCCAGCCGACATCTTCCCAGCCCGTGAGGTACCATTTGGAAGAACAGAGCCCCATACTCACTGACGTCAAAGGCGTAGAGCACATTGCAGGCTCCTTCCGTGTCATTCCGCCCGCCCCAAAGGAAGACCGTATCATCGATGAGGACGGTTGAGTGTCCATACCGCATGTATGGTACCACAGGAGGCTGCCCACGGATGGTGGGTCTCACCGGGGGCAGCTTTGTCCAGCGCAAGGACACTGTGGGCACAGCTCAGCTCAACCCTGGAACCCTCCTTCCAGGCTGTCCACCTTTTCCCAAACCAGATCTTCATTCCTTCATCCCCTTTGGCCACAGGGACCACCACCCAAACTCATTCAACCACCTGTTTCCCTCCCAAATGGCACCCAGGGATGTTCCCGGTATTAGCTCACCTGCATTGAAAATGTGCACATCAATCTGACGCAGCGTTTCGTAGTCTTCACCAGAGCAGTAACCCCCGAAGGAGAATACCCGGTGCCCAACAGCCACTGCAGCATGGTTCACCCTGCGGGGCCCGCCCTCCAGGTGCACTGTCCACCGTAACATGCCCTGGGCCACTGGTTACAGCAACATGCCCCCCCGGCACGGCCTGCTGCCTCTGCTACCTGCACACAAATTAGGGCCACACAGGCCTTTGCCTGTCTCACCAGGACTGCCCAGGACCAGCACTTGCCTCCCAGTGTCACCCGGGTGCTCCTCCCACACCACCCCTCCACAGCTCAGGTGGCTGGCCCTGCCCCAGAGGAGCTGCTGAGGTCAAGGAGCTAGCCCTGGCCCTGAGTTCTCCAAAAGCAAAGGGTGGGGCCGCTCCAACCTGACTGCCGGCTCAGAACTGCTGATCAAGGGCTCAGCATGACCATCCCCTACTCATGGAGGCTCTGCCCTGCCCGTGGCCTGGCACAAGCTCCAAGCCCCCTTCCCAGGCTGCTGGGTTCCCTGGTACCTCTGGCTCTGCTCTGCTTACTGCCACCTCTCTAAGAATCTCTGTGCTCTTTAAGGTGGGGAGAGGGATCTCAAAATACTCAGAGCTATTAATAGCTCAGCCAGCCCCAGACAGTCCATTGAAAGCTGGCATGGGGACT
The DNA here is from genome assembly GCF_027574615.1 of Eptesicus fuscus. NCBI lineage: Eukaryota > Metazoa > Chordata > Mammalia > Chiroptera > Vespertilionidae > Eptesicus > Eptesicus fuscus. The sequence continues at coordinate 12,828,612 of NC_072482.1, read as the reverse complement.
TCCAAGCAGAAAAGCTTTTAGAGTAGATTAGTTCCCCTATCCAAGATGGGGTGGGGTCCAGGACAGGGACCTCCATATTACCATGGATGGTTAACCCCTCCTAGGAAGCTCTTGTCAAACTGAGCTGTTGTCATTGGGGTCACCAAGGGCCCTTCACAGGCATGAGGAGTTCCTTTAACAGCTGGGCCTGGTATGCTGCCAAAACTAGGAACTTAATCAGAAAGGTATGTGTCTGCTGTAGATTGAGGGAGTGGGGGTGGGGAGGAAGGGTTTCCTCCTCCTGCCACTTCCCCAACCCTACTACGGTGCCAGAGACAAGCTGTTCCCAGCAGCTGTCCTCCCCCAAGGGTCCCGAAAGGGGGGTGACGGTGGGAGTGTGCACTGGAAACGAGAAGGGAAGCAAAATGCCCTTGGGCAGGGCATGAAAAAGACCCAGGTTCGAGGGCTGATCTCTTTAAGACAACCTGCCAGCCTAGTGATAATGGGTACATCTGAAGCCCGTGTCAGGCAGAGCCTCCCGTGACTGGCACTGCCTTTGCTGGCAGGCACCTGCTGGGTCTGGGTGGATCATCTTCTCCCTGTTCAAGGCAGAGCTTCAGGCACAGAGAGAGAGCTCAAGGGAGGCCCCTCGAGAAAAAAAAGGCATGGCTTTCAGCTGGCTTGCAAGTCCCTACCCACCTCCCTCAACCCCCACCCCAGGCTTTAAATAGCCACCATGCCAAACCTGACAGAGCCCCAGCAGGAAGCTGGTCTCACTTGATTACTCTTGTCCTCAATCCAAAATACCTGGGATCTGGGCTTGTGGGGATAGATAGGGAGGCTGAAGGGCTTAAGAATGGGAGTCCTTTGTCTTCCCTCATAGCCATAGCTTCTACTCCCTGCAACTCCATCACGGTAAAGAACTCACAGGAGTAGAGAGAAGCAATTCCATCCAGAGGTGGAGAGAGACTCTTAGCTTCTCTTCCGTAAGGACAACTCCAGCTCATGGAAAACAAGCCCCCAAAGTCTCAAGGGCTGTGTTATCTTGGAGTTTCCCCCACACTCCATCATGGCCGCATTCTCAACTTCTTCAATTCCCTTCATGTGCCTACCCCCTCTCTGGTCTCTTGCAATTATCACTCCCCCCCCCCCTTTTTTTTTAATCTGAGAGCTTTGCAGTTTTCTCCTTTTTCCTTTTCCCAGCACCCCAAGCTCCACCCAAAAGTTCTCCATATTCCCTCTTCCACTGAGGGAAAAACGCTAACAATCACTGTCCCCTTTGGCCAGAGATATTCTTCCCTGTATGTGACGCTATCTCTGGATTCTTCCAGTCATCCCAACCTCCCCTCCCCCACAGCGCCGGCCCGCTCCTCCCCCCCCCCATTATCCTTAGGCTCCCCCGTTCTCTTTATAACCAGTCTTCCTTCCAGGTCCCTCAGTGCCTCCTCCAGCCACCAAGTCTCTCTCACCTGTTACCTCCCCATTCCTCCGCGACCCTTCCCCATTAACACGCTCCTTTCCCATCATCCCCTTAGTCCCCTCCCCACCCCCACCTCAGCACCCTCAGGCCTCTCCCTCACGGCTCCCCCTCCAGACAAGGACGCCCCCAGCACCACCAGTTTCCTTGTAACATCAACCCACCCCGGGCTACCTTGTCAGGCCGGGCCGGGGCGGGGCCGCGGGCAGCCTGGAACCCGTTGAGCGCCAACCGACGACTTGGTCTCCAACGAGATAAACACAGCCAGGCTCGATTCTTCCGGCGGGCAGCGGTGTGCGCACGTGCAGTCCGAGCTGAGTTCCGAAGCCTACCGGGACTTGTAGTCCATCAGTTTCGGGAGGCACGCGAGGTGCTGAGCAGTGGACGGCGCTCGAGGAGATTCTACGCATGTGCGGGTGTGCCAAAAACCGTGGGGGTCACTGGGTAATGTAGTTCTTTGTTTGAGCCGGGGATGATGGAGGCGGGGCAGGGGGCGGAGTCGTTGTCCCCTTTCGCGTCCATCATGAGGACTGGGCGGGGCTGGAGGACTAGACGCCCCGCACGTCCTGCCCCGGCGGAAGTGAAGGTGCGGGTTCGGCCGCGGGCTCTGAGCGGGTGAGGCGCGCGGAGACACCGGCGCCGACAATCGGTGGGGTGGGGGTGGGTGTGGGTGGGAAACGCCGCAGCTGGGGCCATTGGAGGGGAGCCCCTGGGGCCTGAAGGGCGTTTGTCAGGTGGTACAGAGGGGAACCCCATTGAGAGGGGAGAAGGGAACGGGTACGCCTTGCCTTTAGGAGCTTGTTTGCCCTTCCGAAGTTCCCAAGTCAGGAGTGGGGGCGGGAAGGCGGGGTTCTGGAAGGGGTGTGTTTTGAGAGATGGCTTAGCCTCTGGTTCTGCTGTTAAATATTTAAGAAATGGCCGAGCAAGGCGGGTGGGCCTCGGCTCGAGGTAAGAGCCCGACTTAAAAGGTGAAGGGCTCAGGAGATGCTAAGGTGGGTCGGGGTGCAGAAGGTTGGGCGTTTAAATGTTTTGTGGACACAGAAGGAGACCACAAGGAGCTGGATGAGTGGCTGAATGCACAGCTAATTTAATCAGATCCCTCTCATGCCTCCCTGTTCTTGCAGCCCTTGCCCGGATGGCAGCAGTAGTTCTAGGGGGAGACAACATGGGCCCAGAGCGTATCTTTCCTAATCAGACTGAGGAGTTAGGGCCGCACCAGGGCCCCACAGAAGGCACTGGGGATTGGAGCAGTGAGGAGCCTGAGGAAGAGCAGGAGGAAACCGGGGCAGGCCCAGCTGGCTACTCCTACCAGCCCCTGAACCAAGATCCTGAACCAGAGGAGGTGGAGCTGGCACCAGTGGGGGATGGAGAAGATGTAGTGGCGGATATCCAGGACCGGATCCAGGTAAGATGGAGGAGGCATTATTCCTGGAGGCGAAGTTGGGAATCCTTGAAGAGCTGGCCCTGAACTGTCTTCTCTGGCTGTTCAGGCCCTGGGGCTTCACTTGCCAGACCCACCATTAGAGAGCGAGGATGAAGATGAGGAGGGAGCTACAGCATTGAGCAACCACAGCTCTATTCCCATGGACCCAGGTAAAAAATCATTCTTTTCATTATGGAGGAAAGGAACTGGCCAGAGCCAATAGAGAGGTCACAGAGCAATACCCTGTTCCTAAAATGACAGTTTGTAATCTAATATTTTGCAGACTTCAGAATCCAGGTGAGCCCCAGCTGGTTTTGCTCAGTGGATAGAGCATCAGCCTGTGGACTGAAGGGTCCTGGGTTTGATTCTGGTCAAGGGCACATGCCTGGGTTGTGGGCTCAGTCCCCAGTAGGGGGCGTGCAGTAGGCAGCCGATCAATGATTCTCACCATTGAGGTTTCTCTCTCTCTCCCTCTCTGAAATCAATAAAAAAATTTTGTTTTTAAAAAAGCATCCAGGTGAAATGCTATTCTGTTAGACTTGGGGAATGGGCAGGCTTGCCTAGAAATAACAGACAGATTTGGTGACTTTACTAACCCAGTGGTTCTGGGTTAATTCAAGGAATGGGCAGGGAAGCTGGTCCCATCTTTTCTATCCTCTAATTGGTCTCTGCCTGTGATTTCAGAACATGTAGAGCTGGTGAAAAGGACAATGGCTGGAGTAAGCTTGCCTGCACCAGGGGTTCCTGCCTGGGCTCGGGAGATATCAGATGCCCAGTGGGAAGACGTGGTACAGAAGGCTCTCCAAGCCCGGCAGGCATCCCCTGCCTGGAAGTGACCATCTTGAGAGCTGCCTTATCTCCCTGCATTCTACTGGAACCAGCACAGGACTGAACACATCCCTGGTTGTAACGCCCATCTCCCTTCCACATCAAGGCAAATCAAACTTCTCAGAGACCCACTTTATTCAGTCTGTACATATGGGGACATCGGCCCAAGCCCAACCCACCACAGCATGTATCACTCTGGAGAATAAAGCACCCTATGTACACAGCCCCAAGCTGCACTGCCTGTGCCCCTGGAACCCGGGTCTGGCTCTCCTAAGCCTCTTGCCTCTCCATGGTGCCTGAAAGGGACAAGTGAGGGCCTGCCCGGCATTAGCACAAACAAGGAAAATAAATAGATGTTGGAGGGAGCCATGCTTAGACACTGCTCCCTGCTTCCTTCCTCTTAGCTTTGGGAACCAAAAGCACAGGAAAGCAGTCAGCTCCAGGTGGTCCCTTCCATGTTTGTGGTCCCAGGGCTGCTGCTCACCAAGGAGGGGGCACAAGGCAGGGTGTTTGTTCATCCCTTTCTCTGATCCATCTGGGCCCTCTATTCATTACCTGTTGTCCATAGCTTATGCGGTTCTCCTTTCGACCTCCCACATGGTCTTGGTCAGGCAAGGGGTAAGAGGAAATCATACAGCCCCCTCAGCCTGCACACTGCCGGGGCTGGGGGCCTCTTTGTGCTGTTGGGGGTTGGCGCCCCTCCAGCTATTGACTTCAGGGGTCAGTGGGGCTTGGCATAACTTTGGTGAGAATAATCTGCTGCTCCCTGTGTGCCTCTGCAGGGGAGGGAGAGAAGAGACCCCTGGAGTTCAAATGAAGATGAAGGGGAGAGGAGAGGAGCATATGTATTCCTTTGTGTATTTCTCAGAGCAGCCTCAGGTAGCTGTGGGGTTAGGAGCAAGAGGGTACAGGCATCCCCAGTTGTCTGAACACTAAGCACCTCAGTGCTCAGCCTGTCTGTACTGGCCACCAGGAGGCACGAACACATTTTGGGGAGAAGAGGGACCACTCTGGGCATCCCTGCTTCAAGTGCTGCATCACCCTCCCTAGAAGAGCTAAAGAGGCACTGCCTTGCCCCATGTCAGCCAGTGGGGAGCAAAGGGTGGAGGGCTGGGGCAGCGTCCCAGGGCTGAGTGGGCTGTGGCCCTGTGGAGGAAACGGCGTCAGAGCGCCTCCTGGCTGGCAGTTAAGAACTCTTCCGCCCGCTTGTGAGCCTCCAGCGCCTTAATGGTGTACACGTCCTGGGGCAGCTCTGACTTCCTCCGAAGCAGCACTTTTTCTTTCTTGATATCCTTTAGCATCTGTGTGTGGACAGGGAGAAGGAGAGGAATGGTGACCGATTCCCAGTGTTTTCTATTGTTTCCCCGCACTCCTTGGCTCTGCTGCTCCTGTCTCCTCCCCCTTCAGAGCTTTATTGCCGCTCCCCCTCCCTCTGTGCCCTGCCACCTGCACGGCCTCTGTCTCCATGGTCCTCTTCAGAAGCTGGATGTCCTCTGCTGTGGGGGTCTCTGTCTCCATCGAGTACACAGGGGGTAGCGGGGGTGGAGCTCGGAACATGGGATACTGAGAGGAAAGGAGGCATGGTCAAGTGGGAGAGCCACTTCAGAATCTGTGAACCTGTTTGTCTCTATTCCTCCTCAAACAAACCCTCCCCCCCGCCTCAGAGGGGCCCCTCAGTTCTAGACAGTGGCAGAAAAACCTCACCTGGGGATTAAGTCGGGCCAGCTCCTCGATCTTTTGCCACATCTCTTCTCTTTCCTTCATTCGGAACCGGCCCCTGAGGGAGCAGATAGGATGGAGATTGAGTTTGAAAGAGAAGCGAAGGGGGCTGGTGGTGGACAATCGAAGGCTCTGAGTGGAGACACTCACTTCTGCTTCTCTGCCTTGTATTGTTGTGTGCAGTCATCAAACAGCTTCTGATTCATCTCCATAAACAGCTTCAGGGCATTGTAGATCAGTCCATGGATTGTCCTGCCACCGCAAGAAAGATGGGGTGTAAGAGGCCAGAGCCTGCCCTCAGTGCCAGGCCCCAGCCTGCTCTCTCCTGGAAGGTGTCTCTGCTAAGAGCTTTCTCATTTACTACTCCCATTTCACTAACGGCTATACAGTGTAAGCTCATCTCTCCGGTCAAATCATGTGACCTGAGATCGGCATTTCAGGGTTTTTACAAATATTGGTGTGCCTGTCCATCCTTCCTTTCACCCCGTGCTCCGAGACCTTCCTCCTTCCCACTTGCCTAGCCCACAGAATGGCCTCCCAGCAGCATGATGTGCATCTGCACCACAGGGCGCTTGCTTTTAGCAGGAAAGCCTTTTACAACACGGATTCAACACATACTAAGGTCACATCAACTTCTCACAGCATGGAATTAAGTGACCAAAGCAGCAAAATGTCTGACTCCAAGAAGAGGTGTAATGCAGGCCACTGCTCTGCTGTTTGGTATCAGAGATCTCTCACATAGGTATCTTTTCTCCCCAATCCTCAAGGTCCTATCAACAATACAGTGGGCACCACCCCTACTTGCAAAGTGACCAGATGAGACCTTGGGCTCTGTAGGTCTTCCACACCCTCACAGGCTCCAAAACCACAGCCCCACCGCAGCCCCCTACTTGTTCCAGTGGCTCTTGGAGTTCCTGTAGAGTGCAGGGAACATGATGGGGAGGACCCGGGCAGCATTGTCACTTATCAGGCTCATGATGTACTCATTGTTCCAGTAATAGAGAGCTCGCTCTGCCACCTGGTGGGGACAGGCAGGACTCAGTGAGGATACAGCTTGCTTTGCTCAAGACCCTCTCAGTTTCTGGGAGATGGGCTGGGACATGCTGGTCTGGATCTCACCTGGAAATGGGGGCTGGAGACACACTTGGCAAGCTGGCGGAAGAGTGGATCCATTACTTTGCTGAACTCTGAAGGTTCAATGACATCCAGAATCTCCTCCAGCTCATTCAGGAACATCACCTCCTTGGGGCTGTGGGTCTTCGGCCAGAACTTGAGAAGCCCCACAATTACCTGTGAGACGAGGAGGACATGGGGATAAAATTCTCACTCAACACCTGCCTGGTTCTCCAGGACGTCTTCTGCCCCCCCCCCCCCCCCCACCGCACCCCGCAGTGGGTGTAGCTTGGGTGGCCTCAGCTAACTGCTCATGTTTCTCTGACTTGGATCTGTTTCCAGGTGTACTTGGGTTTTTCTTCAGAGAGGAAGCCATGTCACCTGTTGGGCTCCATCCCTCCGGAGCACCTGCTTACGGCACTGCTCCACAGATACAGACGTACTGCGGACAGACAGAGGTGGACGCTGGGGCTTAGAGAGGGACTTACCGGCTCGGTGAGACTGCTCTCCTTCTCCAGGAATTGTACCACACAGTATGCCAGCTGCAAAAGGTTGAGGCAGGAAGGAGGTGAGGTGCAGGGCCCAGCTCTCACGGAGATCAGTGACAGAAGCAAGACCCCAAATGGAAGAGGAGGCGTAGACTGGAATTATCCCACCCACTCCCTCTGCCTCCCCATCCAGCTGGAATACCTCCCCTCCCTGTCTTCTCTGCTGCCAGGCTCAATCAGGGATCATCAAGAGGAAGGCGGCTTACCTGAGGGTGGTAGACACTCAGGGACTTGACCTTGTGAAGGGGAAGCAGGACACGGATAAGGAACATCTTGTGCTCTTCCTTAAGGGGCAAGGCAAAGCCGTTGATGATGCTAGGAGTTAAGGGAGGTTTGTTAGGACCAAAGGGCCTGGTCCAAGCTCAGTGAACCAACCCTCCCAACTTTTCTCAGGCATGTGTGACCCCATCCCACCCCACCTCTCACCTGCCCAGGATCTCCAGGAGCTCGGCAATCCCGTTGTGATGCTCCGTCTCATAGATGAACCTGAGGGAAGAAAAAAGGGTCTCTTGACAACCTGATGCCCCCCTGAAGTCCCCCCCTACCTCCCTTCTCCCCCCACCTTAGCGGTGCTGCTTTGCTCCTGAGCCTGGCTCCTGGCCTCACCTGTAGAAGATGTGGTTGATCTGCCTACGGATATAAGCCCGGAGCCCCAAGAACTTGCCATAGATTCGATGCAAGATGGTCTTGAGGAAGTCCCGCTCTCGAGGATCCTCACTGTCAAACAGGTCTAGGAGCTGGGAGCAGGCAGGAAGAAAGGTGGAAGTGAGGCAGGGGCTGAGGCAGGCAGGGCTGGGGGACAGGGTCCTGGCTGGGAGAAGCTCAGGTTCTCTGGAGAGGGGCGTGGGGACAAGGCCCTGGAAAGAGGAATTCTATTACACTGCTCTTCCCAAGGTGACAGCTGAGTATGCATGTTGCATACTTTGTTGCTGCTTTTGTTTCCTTCCATTATGCTGGAAGCTTCCTGCGGGCAGAGTAGGTTTGTTTAACCCTCATAGCGTCCTGTTCAGACGCAGCTGAAACCCGATATATTCTTAGAAGGAGAAAGAACTGGGACCCGGAGTAAGGGATGTGGGGCCAGAGTCCATACACTGGAAGGAGGGGAAGGACAGGAACTCAGGGACTCACAGCAAGGACAAACTTCTGGTCAATGTACTTCTTGGCTATGTTTGGCTGGAAATCAGGAGACTCAAGGAAACGTAAGAAGAACTCGTACACCAGCTGTGGAGGGAAAGGAGCACCCTTCAGGGGGCATTCCCCAAGGACCGGGAGATCCCCTGACTACAGGTCTGAGTGTCCCAGGCCCTGGTACCTGGAGGTGTGGCCAGGCGGCTTCCAGGGTGGGCTCATCCTCCTCTGGGTCGAACTCGGCCCCGGTGGGATTGGATGAGGGTGGCAGTGTCCGGAAGAGGTTCACTGAAAACTGAGGGGTAGAGCCCAGGTGAGAGTCTGTCTGGGCTTCTCCAGGGCGCCCGCCCTGCCCACTTTCCCCTTTGCCTGCGCCCACCATGGTGACAGCCTCTGGGTAAATGGCCTCGGTGACGACATCGCGGCTATGGGTGATGTACTCCACCATTTCGTTGAGTCCTGCCCGCTTCACCTCCTTGAATTTGAGGTCGCTGAGTGGGTCTGACACAAAGTCAAAGAGGACGCAGCACTGGCGTAGCTTCTGGATAAACAGCTCCTCCCGCTCCTGGGTTGGCGAATCTAGAGGGGGCCAGCAGTCAGGTTCCCTCCCCGTCCTTCACTGCCATGCCCTAGCGGCCTCACAGGGCTTTCCCCTACCTGGTCCTGCTCCCCTGGCACCCTCAGTCCCCAGTGGAACTCCCCTCACATTTGCTAGAACTCCCATCCCCACCCCCCACCCCCAAATAACCAAAACCACCCAGTGCCCCCAAGCCTGGTGCACCAGCCCCCCCGTGACCTCCTCCAAGTACCTTTCAGGGCAGGAAGCTTCTGCAGCTCCCGGTTCTTGCTGAGATTGAAGCGGGAGGAGCTTTGCCGTCGCTCCTTCTTGACAATCTGGGGGCCCCCTGAGTACTTGATTTTGCTGAGCTGCGTGGGGGGTGGCGTGCTGTTGCTGGGACGCTTGTTGGATGCCGGTGGCTGAGACTGGGACTGCGGCTGGGGCTGGGGCTGGGGTGGTGGCTGCGGCTGGGCCTGGTCAAACAAGTGAATTGTGGGAGTCCCTTCCCCAAGCTCCCCAGATGTCTTCCCGAGGTGAATCTGAGTAGGCATGTTTGCATACTACAGGTGGTAGGTAACTTGGCCACCCAGGCCCGGGCCAGCCTCCATCCCCAGTCCGTTTATGTCCCCTGCCCTGAAGGAGCCAAGGCCAGGGTCAGAGACGCCTATGGTTATTGGTTATCCCTGGGAGTGATCACAGAGTGAAGTCTCCAAAGTGATGCACAGAGCCTTCAACACGTTCACTCCAGTTCACAGGTTGTGGTGAGGGTGAACAGGCAAAACTAAGTCATGGATTGATGGACTGAAGTCAGAAAAGAAGCTATCTTTCCAGGGCCTCGCTGGAGGTGGTGAGGGGTGGTGTGTGAGTACTGACTGAGAAAGGGCAGGAGGAACCTTCTGAGTAATGGAAACATTTTTTATCTTTTTAAAAAATATATATGTGTGTGTGTTTCAGAGAGGAAGGGAGAGGGAGAGAGAGATGGAAACATCAATGATGAGAATCATTGATCGGCTGCCTCCTGCATGCCCCGCCACTGGGGACCGAGCCTGCAACCCGGAAAGCCCTCCTGACTGGAATCGAACTCGGGACCCTTCAGTGCACAGGTCGACGCTCTATCCACTGAGCCAAGCTGGCTAGGGCGAAACATTTTATATCTTGACTGTATCTGGGAGATAGTTCATAGCATATATACATGTAAAAATTAATTGAGCAGACACCTAAGATTACTGTACTGTATGACTTTACTGAATGTATGACATTCTTCCATTAAAAGTTAAAAGAAATTCATTCCCAGGTCTCAGTTTAAGTACTAGAAATATAGCTTAAGAAAAATCCTAAATATAAAAAAAGTCTTTTGCCTTGGCTGGTGCAGCTCAGTTGGTTGGGCACATCCCATGTACCAAAAGGTTGCCGTTCAATTCCCAGTCAGGACATATGCCCAGGTTGTGGGCTTGATCCCTGGTGGAGGGCGTGCAGAAGGCAGCCAATTGATGTTTATCTCTCCCACATTGATGCTTCTCTCTCTCTCTCCCTCTCCCTTCCTCTCACTCTAAAAACACACAAAAATTTCAATTTAAAAAAGAGGCTTTGGCCTTTTTATACTTTTTAAAACCTTATTTATAATAGCAAACAAATAACTAAATGGGCTGTCATGGAGTTAAAATCATGTTTATAAAACTATGTACTAAATGTAATCATACATGGGACAGCTGTAAAAAATATTTACTCAATCACAGTTATTTACCCAAAATTGGTGATGAGTAGTTTGAGAAGAGGGGAGATGTCTGTGCAGAGGTATAAGACACTGAGGTTTGATTTTCCACAGTACAGTCAATAGATAATATAAAAATCTCAAAAATTAAAAAACAAACAAAACAGTAACAGAATCTTATTTGGAAATACAGAAGTCACTCTCCAAGGAAAGTTAGGAGTTGAAAGTGGCTGCCACGGAGCAGCAGGAGAGGAGCCTGGGAGGGCTGCCCTGACATTGCAGCCCAAGTACTATCTGATTTTCTGAACAATGTACATGTTCCTGCTGATCACGGCGATAAAAACTTAAGATAAAACAAAAAACTAAAACTATGTGATGACAGAAAACTGCTTGCTATGCTAAGCAAAATAAGGGTAATACAAAACTGTGCATACATGAGCTCCCCCACAATGCAACACACGGAGCCTGAGCCAGGTCAGAGGGAAAGGACAGGAGTAAGCCCACCACTGTGGCCATGCCCATCTCCTGTGGGAGCAGAGTGACAGGTGACGTTTTTCTACATTTTGTGAAGACAGCTACCTTTTACAAACTATCTCCTTACTTCTGCCCAGACAAGGGTGTCAGAGCCTCACAAAGCCCATTTTCTTTAAAAAAAAAATATTTTTTTTATTGATTTCATAGAGGAAGGGAAATGGAAAGAGAGACAGAAACATCAATGATGAGAGAGAATCACTGATAGGCTGCCTCCTGCACGTCCCACACTGGGGATCCAGCCTGTAACCTGGGCATGTGCCCTGAGCGGGAATCGAACCATGACCTCCTGGTTCATAAGTTGACGCTCAACCACTGAGCCACAGCGGCCGGGAAGCCCATTTTCTTTTTTTAAAACAAACATGTTTTTATTGATTTCAGAGAGGAAGAAAGAGGGAAAGAGGGAGAGAGAGATAGAAACATCACTGATAAGAGAAAATCATTGATTGGCTACCTCCTGCATGCCCCCTAATGGGGATCCAGCCCACCACCTGGGCATGTACCCTGAATGGGAATTGAACTCCTGGTTCACCGGTTGATGCTTAAACACTGAGAAACACTGGCCGGGCATTTTTTTTTTTTTTTAATATGGAACGCTTCACGAATTTACATGTCATCCTTGCGCAGGGGTCATGCTAATCTCTCTGTATCATTCCAATTTTAGTATATGTACTGCCGCAGTGAACACGAAGCCCATTTCAGCCTACACAGACATTTCAGGGCTGTCCACCCACAGGTAGTGTCCAGGTCCCCCCTGTTGGGAGAGGAGAGAGGCTGACCAACCAGAAATTACAGTAGGACCAGAGGGGTGAGGCCATGTCTAGCTGGGTACCCCAACCACAGGAAAGTTGTCCTCCTGTCCTCATACCTGCCATCCCCACCTCCTCTCCAGCCTCCTCCACAAACTCTTACTTCATACAATAAGAATGGGAAAATCAGAAAGCGTCTGGAGGAGGGGGGAGGGAGGAAGACAGAAATGTTATGCTTTGTAAGCTCTGAATTTGAAAAAAAAAAAAAATTACTGATTTTGAGAGAGAGAAAGAAACATCCATTTGTTGTTCCACTTATTTTTGCATCATCCAATGATGGATTCTTGTATGCACCCTGATCAGGGAATCGAACCCACAACCTTGGCATGTTGGGACAATGCTCTAACCAACCAAGCTACCCGGCCAGGGCGTAGGCTCTGAATTTTTTATAGAAACAATTATGTCAAGCTTGTGACCTCTGTGGGGATCGGAGAACAAAGGGGACAGGGTCCAGCCCAGGGCAGCCCTTGGGTCCAGTGTAGCTTTGCCCGTATGGCCCTCTCTTTTGCCTGAAATGACAGCCCGACACCAACTGGATGAGGGGAACGTAAGGAGGCGGGGCAAAAGCAGCCATCACACACTTCTCCTGCCATGACCAGCAGACTTGGGCCTGACTGCCTCGGTTTGACTCCTGACTCTGCCATTAATTAGCTGAAAGTCATACAGTCTCTCGGTGCCTCAGTTTCCTCGTCTATGAAATGGAGATGATAATAGTACCTATTTTTTAAAATCTTATTTCTCGATTTTAGAGAGAGAAAGGAAGGGAAAGAGGGAGGGAAGAAGGTAAGGAGGGAGAGGAAGAAAAACACAGAGGAAAGAAGAGGAACGTTGATTGTGGAGATGGAACCAGCAACCTTGGGGACAATGCTCTAACCAATTGAGCTACTAGGCCAGGGCAATGGAAATTATTACCATTTCCCACCCTGTGGATTTCAGGAATGCAGCCTGGAAATTCCTGAAATTAGCACACTTCAAATGTTCCTCAGAGTCTATTATCCTCCTTGTTTTAAAATGGGGCATTGCATCTTTCAAGACCCAGCCTAAGTCCCACCTTTTTCCAAAAAGCCTTCTCACATTCCAGGCCTTGGGTATCCATGCCCCTTCCCCAACTGGATCTGTGATCATCCCTAGTGACACCTCTTACTCAGTCTGTTCAAGTGTCATTCCTCTACCGGACAGCAAGTCCCTCGAAAGCCTGCACCCCACTTTGCACCGCTCTGGGTCCCCTCAGCACTGGCAACTAACAGGCAGTTAGCAAATGCTTGGTTGGCTGACTGACTGGGGGCCAAACCCAGGCCCCTCCCCACAGGGTTTTCCTGTCCCGACTGAACCCTCAGAACAGAGCCCTGGACGGTGGCAGAGCAGAGTGGGAGGGAGAAACGTTGGTGACACTAGGGTGAGGGCCTTTGTAGCAGCTAGGAAACAAAACTCAGGAAAAACAGGTCTCTCTCCATCCTCCGAGATAAGATGCAGACACCCTGCACCTCCACGAACCTCACACCAAGGGGACATCCAGAGAAAGGAGGCATTCCTTCCAGAAAGGGAAAAGCAAGGCCTCAATTTTCTTTGCTAGTGAGGAGGAGGGTGGGACTAGATCAGTGTTTTCCCAACTATTCTCCATGGAGGTGTCAAGAGAAGAGAGGGTTGCATGGCAAAAAATCAAAGTTTAAAAACAATCCCGGTTTTATAAGGCCGCTGGCTCCCAGGCCTCAGACATAAGAAGCATCTGAGAGACAGCTGGCCCAGCCAGCAAAGCCCCCGGCTGCCAAGCCTGGATGAGGCGTCTCCTGGTCTGTGCGTCCTTCGCAAGGAAACGTGCTTGCCAGAGGGAGGTATGGGGATATGCCAGCGATGCACTTCGCGTTCAACACTTTCTCCTGAAAACTCCAGCTTCTGACTTCTCCACCGACCTGGGCTGGAAGTGGGAGGCAGGTGAGCCCCCTGAGAACCTTCTGCAGCTATCAGAGCATCACTGGGCGCCGACCACAGGCATCGTGGCCGACCTGCTCTCCACCCCTCCTATGTCCTGCCTGGTCCCACAGCCGAGACTCTAGTGGCCATCTCCTCTGCCCGAAGTACCTTCTCCTCCTACTTCTAAACTCTCAACAGGATCCAAACTCCAGGAAGCTTTTCTAGGTTCAGGCCTCCAGCAATCGAGTGGTGCTTTGATTTACACACCCCTCTCTCACACTCGGTATATACTGCAACTGTATTTGCTCATTCTGAACGAATGCAGGTCCAACCGGATCCTAACACAGCCACCATTAATAATTCAACCCACGTACTTAAACATAAATAAAGTAGGAGATAGAAATATTTAACATTATAGAAAGTATTGTTAACAGAATGATGAAACATAAACAGTGAAAAATGCAAAAACTAATGTTATATCTTTTATATAATGAACTAGTGGCCCGATGCACAAAATTTGTGCATGGGGGGGGGGCGGTGTCCCTCAGCCCGGCCTGCACCCTCTCCATCTGGGACCCCTCGGGGGATGTCCGACTGCCGGTTTATGCCCGATCCCTGTGGATCAGGCCACAGGGATCAGGCCTAAACCGGCAGTCGGACATCCCTCTTGCAATCCGGGACCGCTGGCTCCTAACCGCTCACCTGCCTGCCTGCCTGATCGCCCCAAACCACTCTGCCTGCAGGCCAGCTTGCCCCCAACTGCCCTTCCCGTTGGCCTGATCACCCCCAACTTCCCTCCCCTGCTGCCCTGATCACCCCTTACCACCTCTGCCTCTGCCCCACCACCATGGCTTTGTCCAGAAGGAAGTCCGGAGGGTCTCCTGGAAGGTCTCCCGGTCTAATTAGCATATTACCCTTTTATTAGTATAGATTACTAGCCAAATAAAGATCCTTTTGGTTTAAAACCCTGAAAACCACAGAAGCTTTCTCTCCTATCCTGACATCTAGAGCTCTATTTAGCTGTGCTTAATTCTTTCCTTCCTTCATTTATTCAATAAACATCATTAGAGCCCTAACCGGTTTGGCTCAGTGGATAGAGTGTCGGCCTGCAGACTCAGGGGTCCCAGGTTCGATTCCGGTCAAGGGCATGTGCCTTGGTTGGGAGCACATGCCCAGTGGGGAGTGTGCAGGAGGCAGCTGATCGATGTTTCTCTTCGATGTTTCTTTCTTTCTTTATATATATATATTTTTTTATTTCAGAGAGGAAGGGAGAGGGAGAGGGAGATAGAAACATCAATGATGAGAGAGAATCATTGATCGGCTGCCTGCTGCACGCCCCCTACTGGGGATTGAGCCTGCAACAGGGGCATGTGCCCTTGTCTGGAATCGAACCTGGGACCCTTCAGTCCGAAGGCCAATGCTCTATCCACTGAGCCAAACCGGCTAGGGCTCATCAATGTTTCTAACTCTCTATCCCTCTCCCTTCCTCTCTGTAAAAAATCAATAAAATATATTTAAATAAATAAATAAATAAATACATAAACATCATTAGAGATTAAAAGGTAAGACATGGCCCTTGCCCTCAAAGAGCTCACAGTCCAGTGGGTAAGACAGACAGAAGACATGGCCCTTGCCCTCAAAGAGCTCACAGTCCAGTGGGTGAGACAGACAGAAAGCAGCTATTAGTACAAGGGAAATGCAACAAAGGCTGTGGGAACCCAGAGGGCTGAGCTACAAACTCTGCCTGAAGGATTAGGGAAGATGACCCTGAAGAGGTGACTTTTAATTTGGCTCTTAATGGATAAACATGCGTTTAAGCAAAGGAAGAAAGGAGAGAAATAAAGCAGTCCAGGCCTACGGAATCACATCAATAAGGGCTCTGAGTCATAAAAGGGCTCATCGTGACAAGAAACCAGGATGGGAGCTAAAAGAATGGGGTGCAGCCAGCTCAGCAGGGCTGACAATGCGAATCTGAATTCGTGAACAATGAGGTGGGGACAGAGGGTGTTTTTTATCCTCACCCAAGGATATGTTTATTGATTTTTAGGGAGATGAAGGGAAAAGGAGAGAGAAACATCAATGTGAGAGAGAAACATCGATCGGCTGCCTCCTGCATGCGCCCTGACCAGGGATCACACCGGAAACCTGACTGCGAACCGAACCCTCACCTTTTGGTGTACAGAACGATGCTCCAACCAACAGCCACCTGGCCAGGGCTCCGACAGAGGCTTTTAAGTAGAGCACTGATAAGACCAAAATGTTTTAGGATAACAACTCTGGATACAGGGAGGTCAGGCTGAAGTGGGGAAGAACAGGATAATTTTTCCTCCCCCTGTCCTCACTCCCAGAACTCAGGACATAGCAAAGTCCACAGCACTGAACTGCTTTCTCCACAGACAGTCCAAGAAAGAACCCCTGCCTGCAGCAGCAGGTCAGAGGAAGTCTGGCCTAATCTCTTAGGGCTCCTTTCCATTCCAAGACTGTCTTCTAGAATCTGAGAGCCGGTGTATCATGTCATCAAGAACACAGGGGAACTGGCCCTGGCTGGTGCGCGCAATGGTTAGCGCATCGGCCTGCACACCAAAGGGTCTTGGACTCAATTCCTGGTCAAGGGCGCATTCGTGGCCCTGGTCGGGGTGCATGTGGGAGCCAACCAAGCCATGTGTCTCTCTCAAATAGATGTTTTTCTCCCCGCCTTCCACTCTCTCTAAAAATAAAAATAAAAAACACAGGGGAACTGGCTCCCCAGCCACATAGACCTAGGTTGAATTCGCTGTTTTACTGCCAAGTAAAAGCTAGTTAACACTGTTAAACCTCAGTTTCATCTGTAAAACGGGGACAATGATAATGGGATGACCTCACGGGAGTGTCGTGAAGATTACATGAGAAGGTTATAAAATTAAATGCATGCAAAGTACTCAGGTACTCAGCACAGTGTTTGGTACAGAGTGTAGTGAGTAGAACAGTGTCCCCCAGATCCACATCAACCCAACATCTGTGAATGTGACCTTATTTGGAAATAGGCTCTTTGCTGATGTAATCAAGTAAAAATGAGGTCATATCGGATTAGGATGGGTGCTAAATCCAACAGGACTGGTGTCCTTGTAAGAAGAGGGAAATTTGGACACAGAAACAGTTAACACACAGGGCAGAAGGCCATGTGGAGACGGGGGTAGAGGCTGGAGTGATGCCGATACCAGCTAAGGAACACCAAGCAGTGTTGAAAGCCACGAGAAGCTAGGAAAGAGGCGCGGCACAGATTCTTCCCTAGGACCTCAGGGGAACTGGCTAGCTGACACCTCGATTTCAGACTTCTGACCTCCAGAACTGTGAAAAATAAACCCGCTGTTATAATCCACCCAGTTTGTGGTCATTTGTGATGGCTGCCCCAGGACACTAATATACAAGTCACTGTTCAGTAAAATCAATGTTGGCTGCTATAATTATTAGGGTCAATTGGAAAGACTGGCAAATGCTTAACACAGGGTAAATTTGGCTGTAAGAGCCCAAAATTCTGGACTACACGAAGGGCAAGGAAAACACTGCCAAACAGCTTTTGATGACCTGGGCCTCACGGCCTGGCCACCAACTTTTCCACTGTCCCTCCGCGTGGGGCCACCTGGGTACGTGTCTAGGAAAGCATGTGGCAGAATTCCTGTAGCTGCCTTACAGGTAAGCCCTGAGCAGCGTTTCACAAAGCCGCGCAAAAGGTGAACTCAACACGCCTGCCCCAGAGGGCTTGAAATTGACCTACTCCTGCCTTTATCAGATTTGTCCAGAAAGGCAGTGGAGAAATCCTAGCAGCTGGTCTTGGCATATTTCTTAATCTGTTGGAGCCTTCGTTTTCCCACCTATGAAAGGAGAGGTTTAGATTCTAAGGTTCCTTCCAGCTCTAATTTGAAATTGGTTTGTTTGCTCATTCAGTTTTCACTCACTAATGCATTCAAATGCTGGCGCCTCCCGTGTGCCAGGCCCTTCGACACTGAACGAGAGCCTCACAGAGCTCACACACTAACCAAGGAGCCAACTCCTGAACGATGGATTCACATGGAATTTTTCATTACAACTGCGGTTGCGTGTTGCCGTGGATGGGACTGGGTGCCAGAAGAGCAAAGAGCCGGAGCCCTGTGTCCTGGGCAGGTGGGGATGGGGGTGAGGTGGTGGTCAAGAAAGGCTGCTTTCAGGAAATGACATCAATCCTTTTTTTTTCTTTTTAATCAGTTTGATTTAAAAATATATATATTTTTATTGATTTTAGGAAGGAAGGGAGAGGGAGAAAGAGATAGAAACATCAATGATGAGAGAGAATCATTGATCTGCTGCCTCCTACATGCCCCCAACTGGGGATCGAGCCTGCAACCGGACATGTGCCCTGACTGGGAATCAAATTGTGACCTGGTTCATGGGTCGACACTCAACCACTGAGCCACACCAGTCAGACGTAATCAGTTTTATTTAAAGTAAATGAAATACAAAAAATAAAATAAAGTAAATGAAATACTATAAATGTTTTGGGCATTTATATTCTTACATAGTAAATCTTTTATAGTCAACACCATAGACTCAAGTTAATAAGATGCTTATTTCTTTGTTCCATTAAAGAAAAAAATAGCCCGGTTGGTGTGACTTAGTGATTAAGCATCGACCTATGAACTAGGAGGTCATAGTTCAATTTCCAGTCAGGGCACATGCCCAGGTTGTGGGCTCAATCCTCAGTAGGGGGCATGCAGGAGGCAGCCAATCAATGATTCTTTTGCATCATTGATGTTTCTATCTCTTTCTCCCTCTCCCTTCCTCTCTAAAATCACTAAAAATATATATTTTAAGAGCTATAAAAATAGCCGTCAGTTTTAATGATTGCTTTATTCTTTCTTTATATATTTTTATTGATATTTTGTGTGATATATTTAGTGCTATGCCAGCTTTTTAAAATTTTTATTTGCATGAAATACCTTTTTCCCTTTACTTTCAGTATGTGTGTATCTTTTCAATCTGAAGTGGGTCTCTTGTAGACAATATATATATATACATATATGTGTGTGTGTGTGTGTGTGTGTGTGTGTGTGTGTATCTTTTTTTCTTATCCATTCAGCTATTCTTTGTCTTTTGATTGGAGAACTTAGTCCATTTACATTTAAAGTGATTATTGATAGGTATGTAGTTATTGCCATTTTATTTTTTATATTTATGTTCCTTCCCCCCCCCCCCCTTTGTTCTTCTTAAAAAGTCCTTTTATTTCCTATAATCCTGGTTTGATGGTGATAAGTGACATCAAACTAATAACTGAAAAAGTAGGTAATAAGCAAAAGCTGGGAGCAGCCCCCTAACTATCCTTTCCGTCCAGCTTCTAAGTCTCTCTTGCTGCTTTGACTATCAGCTGCCAGTTCCCAGCGGCCTTCCCTGTGGGTTCCACAGGTGTCATCATTCCTACAGGGGAGGCGGAGCCCAGAGGGAGTGCTCCGAGGAAGTCTTGACCGATCTGCTGCGGACGTGCAGGAAGAAGCCAGCTCCTTCCCTCAGAGCCCACAGTCGTGGGGATAACACATGTGAGAACAGTTACAACGCCCAGTGATAAGGACTATTCTAGAGACCTGATCAGATTACTGTCAGTGTAGAGAAGGAGGACTTTATCTTCTGCAGCCCACAACTTCCGTGTCTGAAAAGTGGGGGACACCCACCCGGCTTCTTCCAGTTACTCAGATGAGGCCTCACACGATGGTCACAGGCGTGAAAAGTGTGCAGATCTCTTTAAAGGTGACAGGGACCAAAAATACCCAGAAAAATCTAAGTCCAGAGTTAACCCCAAACACTTGTTAATCTATCTCTTCTCCCAAAAACACTCAAGACCTGCCCCTGTTTTCTGTTCTCCTCCATCCCTCTGAACAGTTTAGAACAGGAAGCAGGAAGCAGAGAAATCAAGGTCACCAGCTCCTGGGAAATAAGAGCATTTGTTCAACGATGTCAGGATCATCCCCCTGCCTGAGCATCCCCATGAGCACACTGAAAACCTTCATGGACATACTCTGGACTTCCTTAAGGCCCTCCACCCTCCAGTGTTCTCTCCGATTGCCATTTATTGCTTTACAACCCTAGATTGCTGGGCTGCGCTGACCTCTGCTCATAACTGTCCTCCAATTTGGTCAGGACCGGCCGACTCAGGAACACCAGCCACTCCCCACTCTCCCCCCCTCCCCCACCCAGAGCCATGCTGAAGCCACTCACCACCTAGCATCATATACTTCTCCCCTTCTTCCCAGGACCTGGTACCCCTAGCTTTTTGCCCTAAGGAAAAAGGAACTCAATACTCAAAGTTGTTGAGACAGAGAAACAACTTTGACAGGAATCACCGGGGAGGCTGAAGAATGGGAGAACTTATTTGGTCCGCACCAGCCGAAGCGAAACATGCCTGAGGTCCCTCCCAGGCTGTGGAGCCTCCTTCCCTCCTGCCCCGGTAACTTCTGGCCCCCTGGGATCCCTCACCCCACTAGCCAGCCAGCAGTTGGAGCCGGTGTGCACAGCATAACTAGGGCTGCGCCCACGTTCATTACCTCCTCAGCACTCTCGCCTCCGCCATCCTTGCCCGAGCTGCTGGACTTGGCCGTGCCTTTGGCAATCTTGGGGGGCTCCTGAAGGAAGAAGATGGAGGTAGAGTTAGTATTTGCCAGGGGAAGGGAGAGGCCTTGTCTGGACCCCTTAGGTCTTGGCTGTAATGATCCTCTGTCCAGTTGAATCAATCAATCAACCAGAACTACTGAGCACCTGCCTTGTATCTAGCCCAGGGGAGGAGGGGTTGGGTACAAAAGGGAAATTTAATCCCTCCAAGGAGTTTAGAATCTGGTTGGGAAGACATCTCCCACACACAATAATGAAGCATGATAATGCTCTGTCGTCTCCCAAGGCTGGTAGGTGAGTTAGGGCCTGGGAGTGCCTCTGTCAACAACCAGGTGAAAAGTCTTAAGGGAAAAGCATGACGGAACAAGCTGCTCACACTAGCTCGCTCGGGCCAAAGTGGGCAGAGGGTGCCTGAGGCTCTCATGCTGGAGGGGAAGGAGTCACCGCGCTCCCCGCAAAGCCATCTGGAAAGAGCGGGAGGCATTTTTTCCAAATGTCACAAATAGCACCCAGATGACAGGGTGATACTGGCACCATCAGTGGGGCCCAGGAATGCTAGCATGTACAGGAATTGTCCCAAGAATGCCTCAGTGGACAGGACAGAGACGGGTGGGAGTAAGGCCCTGAACTCCTACAAAGAGTGAGCACTAGTCCCAAGTCTCCCTCGGGAACCTGGCCACTGGCTCCGAGCCCTGGCCTGCCCAGCATCTCTTCCTATGCTTCGGGCCAAAATAAGCAACTGCACAGGGACAAGAAGGGGAAAATGTGGAAAAGACGTGGGGATTTAGGTCTGACTGCGAGCTCCAAACAATCCATCTGTGCGCCATGGATGCCCGGCAGCTCACTGAACCTTCCATCCAGCTGACAGGCCTGTGTGGAGCGCTTGGCATGGGGAACCTTGGCACTGACGGACGGGGCCATTGTGGAGGATCTGGTTCAGCTGTGAGCAACAGACTTCGGGAGGGACAAAGACAAATTCTAGGTTTTCTTTGGGGTGGGGGTGGGGGGGAATACAACCCATACTGGAGTGGATTCAAAAGCATGTCCTGAGACCAACAGCTGCAGGAACTGGGAGAGGTAACAATGGCAGGGAGGAGTCAGGCAGGAGGGGGAGCAAGAGGGTTCTTTACAAATAACTAAAGGGCTGTCCTGTGGACAAGTGATGCAACTTGTTCTATGTGGATCCAGAGGCTCAAGAGGCTGAAGTGGCAGGAAGACAAGGAGGCTCCAAACAAGGAAGAATTTTCGCCAGAGCAGCTGCACAGAAGCCGGCTGCCTAGTGAGGCTGCAAGTCCCCAACCCCGAGAGCATTCAGGCAGGGGCGCAGGGACGCCTCCTCCGAGGCGAGCTGCGGAAGGGGTTTCGAGCCTTAATGCAGACTGGACTGGAGGACCTTGGAAATCACTTCCAGCTCTGAGATTCTGCAACTCAATGGCATCCAAGCTCCTCCAGTGAGAAGCATTAATCAAGTGGTTGTGACTATGGGGGCAAATGGATTTCAGGGAGAAGAAAGCTCTGTGTGGGTGGAGTAGGGGGAAGGCTTTGTGGGGGCGGGGAGAAGGAAGCCATTCCCAGGTGTGGAGCAGCTCCGAGCGAGCAGTCACGTGAGCAAGCAGGAGCAGGCAGGCGCTCCTTCTCTGGGTTGAATACTCTTCCACTGCCTACTGACCACGCTGGGCACACTGACCCCCTCACCAAGGGGCCAGGGAGTGGCTCAGATCATGGGGTGGAGAGGAAAAGGGTGAGGGGGTGCAGGCAGAACACAACACAGGTGACTGTACAGACCCCAGATGTGGGCCCCTTGGACACAGGTGACCCCTCTTCGGGAGGGACAAAGACGTGTCTCATCTTTCAACTTGATCATAAGCTACTGGGTCTTTTTTGTGCCCCCCCGCCCCCACCTACCCTACAAGCACTCAGTCATCTCTCTCAGGGAATGCACCTAAGAAAGATCCCAGCTTCGGGGCCCAGCACTCTCGCTCCCTGGCTCCTGCAGAACAGGTGAAGGGCACACACGTCAGCCCAGCCCAGCAGTCCAGTGCGGCATGGCACCATGGAGCCAGCCCTGTGTTCCGGGCCTAACTCTTACCAGTTACATGATCATACGCAAGTTAACTAGCCTCTCTGAGCCTCAGTTTCCTCATCTACTAAGTGACGACAATCGTGGTTCCTGATTCCCTCAGCACAGTGTCCATGAAAATCTTAATGTTAGTCAATGTTATTACTATCATTATGAACAAGAAGAAAGTGGGAGGGAGCAGGGGCACCTGACTCAGGAACCTAAAAGATGCAAGTCTCAGATCAGAACATGAGGGAAGAAGAGGGATTGACTCAGCACCCATCCATTGAGGGCCTACTGTGTGCGAGGGAGATGCCAAACCAAAATGGAACTTAGTTATTATCTCAAGGAGAAGGACTTGTCCATAATTAACTCCAGTCCAAAAGAACACAAAAGGGGCATAAGTGACCGACCAAGTGTCCTGTAAATCCAGGGGATGAGGAGAGCTCACTCCCACCTGAAGGTTCAGGAGTGGCTTCAGGGAAGAAGCTGTGAAGAATGGCCAGGACTGGGGCCAACTCAAATGGAGGAGAAAGGAGAGATGTGATGGATGAGCATCACTTCTACCCATCCCTTCTTTCTGCCCCTACCCCATCCCATCCAGGCAAATCTGTCCCATGTCACCACCTTCCTCCTCAGGACTTGCCAATCATTGATTGAAGAAGGCCAAAGGCAATTGGAAATCAAAAGCAGAATGTTAAACCTCGAAGGGGATCAGAGATGGCTGGCTCCAGGTACTCCAATCCTTCCAATACTCTTTTCCAACCAAATACTTATCCCTGTGTTCCTAGCAAGTCAAATTCAAATTTCTTCTTCTCAGTCATCCAATAGAGAAAGTCTTTCTGTGGATGGGACAATATCTGTTCCATCAGACTAAAAACTAGATAGGTGGAGACCTCACCAGCTTCCCCCGAATTCCATGCCCCTCTGCACTCTTTTTTAAAAAATATTTTTTTACTGATTTTTTTTTTTTTTTTTTTTTTTGAGAGAGAGAGGAAAGAAGAGGGAGAAAGAGTGAAACATCAATGTGAGAAACATGGATCGGCTGCCTCCTGCACACCCCCTACCAGGGATGGAGCCTGCAACCTGGGCATGTGCCCTGAACAGGAATTGAACAGGTGACCTCTCTGTTCATGGGACAATGCTCAACCAACTGAGCCACACCGGTGCAGGGCTTTCTTTCTGGTAAGATTTCCTTCTCTTTTTTTAAAATATATTTTTATTGTTTTCAGAAAGGAAGAGAGAGAAAGAAACATCTATGATGAGAATCATTGATTGGCTGCCTCCTGTACGCCCCACACTGGGGATCCAGTCCACAACCTGGGCATGTGCCCTGACTGGGAATCAAACCATGACCTCCTGATTTACAGGCCTACGCTCAACCACTGAGACATGCCGGCCAGGCAGGGCCTTTTTTTTTTTAAATCCTCACCAGAGGATTTTTTTCCCCCATTGATTTTTAGAGAGAGTGGAACAGAGGGAGGGAGGATGAGAGAGGAGAGGGGGGAGGGAGAGTAAGAGAGAGAGAGGGAAAGACAGAGGGGGAGAGGGAGGGAGGGAGGAAGGGAGAGGGAGGGAGAGAGAGAGAGAAAGAGAGAGAGATGTGAGAGAGACACATCTATTGATTGCCTCCTGCATGCGCCCTGACCAAGCCGGGGATCAAACCTGCAACCCAGGTACCTGCCCTTGACTGGGAATCGAACCTGTGACCCTTTGAAGGAGCCCTTTAGCCCCTTGTGTGTGTATCATCTAAAGCTAAGCTGCCCAAACCACTGTAGCATGCCCACTTGCCGAGGACAGGGCCTGGGTGAGGCACACAACCCTGACCAACTCAGTGCCCCACGAAGTTCAGTGCCTAGTGCACCATCACAACCCTACACTCAGAACATCAGGACCTGAGAGGGTATGGGGACAACCCTGGCAGATCTCCAACGGCCCCAGGATAGAGTTTAATTGATAAGGTCAGAGATGGAAGCCCAGCAACCCAGCCCATCAGAGGACAAACGAAAGCATGACACCTCTCTCTGGGGTCGTAAAGTAGGTTGCTTTATGTTGGTGCAGAACACCAGGCCAGAGCTGTCCCCTCAGCACGAGGAACCAGCCCAGGAAAGGAGAAGCTGGGGGAGGCTGGAACTGGTATTCTAGCATCCTCTGTGTGAATCTGTACCTCAAAGGAACCACACCTCTGAGTCAGATCTCAGCAATAGCAGGAAATAGAGGGCAGAGAAAGGCAGGGATGAAGAACAGGGGAAGGTGGTATGGAGGTAGACGAGGAAGGTAGCTCAGTTGGTTAGAGTGTCGTCCTGATATGCCAAGGTTGTGGGTTTGATCCCCAGTCAGGTCACATACAAGAATCAACCAGGGAATGCATAAATAAGTGGAACAACAAATTGAATTTTCTCTCTCTCTCTCTCCCTCCCTCCCTTCCTCTCTCTCTCTAAAAGTAACCAGTCAACAAATAAAGCATTTTTTTTTTTAAAGGAAAGAAACAGCCTGTGTCAGGACACCATTCAGGGGTGGCTAGTCCGTGGGGTAAGAAGGAAAACTAATCTGATAGTGAGGGCAGATTCCAGATTTATGGACAGTATGGCCCAGGAAAGACAGAAGTCCAGTATTGTGCAAAAAATAAATGCAAAGGTTACCCCAGGATTAGGGGAAGGAGCCTGCTCAGACTGGGAATGGTGGCTGGTTTGAACCTGGGAGACGGTTGATGCCTGTTAGAGGGGACTTGGGTAAGAAGGGGCCTCTCGGTCAGGAGCCCTGGTATTGCAGCTGGGCCCCCAGCAGGTTGTGTGACCTTGGCCAAGTCCCTTCCTCTGTCCGGGCCTCAGTCTCCTCATCTGTACCACTCCGGATCGCACTGAATGCACTCAGCGGTCCCATCCAGCACTGACATTCTGAGGTTCCACGGACAGAAGGAAAGGCTCAGTCCTGGCTCCCAAGTTTGTGTGTGAAGGAAGAACTAGAGGGAGGGGCCTAGGCCAGATTCGGAGGAGAAGAGAGCAAGCAGAGCTGTTCTAGGTCAGGGAGCTTGGCAGGGCGGGAGAAGGGGCTGTAGGGAAAGGTGGGGAAGGCCGGTGCAGGCCCGGGCGGGTCGGAAGAGGAGGGAAGGGACTGGGAGGGTGGGTAGTTCTGGAGGGACTACCTCAGATGAGGGCTGTCCCAAACCAGCAAACGGGTGGGGGCGGGGGAGTGAGGGGTGGGGGGAGAGAAAGCGGGGAGTGACCTGGGAGTGGGGCAGATCTGGAGGGAGGGGTTACCCTGGGCCGGGGTAGGTCGGGAGGTGTAAGTGGGGGGGACTCTTATCTCGCGCAAGATGAGGGTGCTTTCCCAGCTGCAGCACAGGCGGGGGGTGCGCCCGGCAGCGGGGACAGAGGGCTGGCCCCGGGAGTCCTGCGGGGGCCGGACGGGAGGGTCAGTCCGGGGCTGTCCCGGGCCTGGCTCGAGCCCCTCCCAGAGCTCCGCGCAGGCCCCAAGGCGGAGGCGGGAGGAAAAGGGCCACGCTCACCTTCTCCTTCTTCAGTTTATAGGGCATCTCGGCCCGTCCGGACCCGGCCTGGCTCCTGCGGCCCCGC
This sequence comes from Eptesicus fuscus, assembly GCF_027574615.1. Lineage (NCBI taxonomy): Eukaryota > Metazoa > Chordata > Mammalia > Chiroptera > Vespertilionidae > Eptesicus > Eptesicus fuscus. The sequence continues at coordinate 12,802,630 of NC_072482.1, read as the reverse complement.
TCCGGCTCCGGCTTTGCTCGGCCGCACTCGGCCCGCTCGGCGTCTCCTCGCCACCGCCTGCGCGCTGCGCCCGGGTGGATCGCTGTCTGCGCCTCCAATTGGCCCGAACTCTCCCAAACCTGCCTGACAACCAGACGCCGCCTCTTCGGATTGGCCATTGGAGCCAAGCTGCTTCCTTTTTTTCTCATTGGAAAAGAAGAGTACAAACCGCCAGGGTTCGGCTCCAAGAATTGGCCGGAGTGGGAGGTCCCGCCCTAAAGTGGGTCGAGCTTAGCGAAGGAGGCGGAGGTAAGGGGAAGCCCGAGCTGGGGACCGAGTGCCGCACTCCGGCGTCGGTGGTACGTCGGCCTCGGCCTTTCTTCACGGCCCGTTCCCTTTTAAGGGGGCTCTCACTCGTTCTCCACTCTGCTCCTCTGCCCAGGAAGGAAAGAAGCCCTAAAATGAAGGGGTACCTTTCTTCTTCAGGGTAACGTAGCACTAATTGGTGGAGAGTGCTCCATGGCATCCCTTTCCTAGACAGGGCTTGCAGAGAATCAAAGGGGAAGCCTCGCAGACTGGGGCCTGGGTGCAGTAAGTTGAGAATCCCGGGTTTGTTGCTACTTTGGGAAGTGGGTCCCTGTTCCTACTGCAGATCTCCTGGGATTGGGGAACCAGCTAGATTTGCGCACTTGGAAACTCAGGGTTTAGTGTCTTGGGAAATACATCCCTTACTCCCCACCCTGCACAAGCTAATGTCCTAATAGATAAGATCAGTTCCTGCCCTCAAGGAGTTCCAGTCAGGTGAAGTTCACAGACAGGTATAAACAGATGGTTAAGATACAGTGTAATAAATTACACAAACCTAGATTGGGCTGGAGGACTATGTTTCAGAAAGTTGACTCCAGTAGCAGATTGACTACATGAAGAAACTGGAGAAGGCTTAAGAATAAGCCTGTGATGCCGAAACCGGTTTGGCTCAGTGGATAGAGCGTCGGCCTTCGGACTCAAGGGTCCCAGGTTCAATTCCGGTCAAGGGCATGTGCCTTGGTTGCGGGCACATCCCCAGTAGGGGGTGTGCAGGAGGCAGCTGATCGATGTTTCTAACTCTCTATCCCCTCTCTCTTCCTCTCTGTAAAAAATCAATAAAATATTAAAAAAAAAAAAAAAAACTTGCCCAGGAGAGCAATGTTATAATACAACTAGAGGCCCAGTGTAGGAAATTCATGCATGGGTAGGGTCCCTAGCAGCTGCCAGCTGGGGCCTTCCTTCATTCCGCGCTGCCCCCTGGTGGTCAGCTCGCATCATAGCAAGTGATCAAACTCCTGGTGAGTCTAACTCAGGAGGGGACACTGCAGATTAGGCTTTTATATATATATGTAGATGGCCATGGGCCTGGAGAAGAAGGATGGAATTGGGAAATGTGTAGAATCAACAGGATTTGATGATTCACTAGATTGTGGGGAGGATGTGTAAGGGAAAGGGAGGAGTTGAGGATGACTTCAGGAAGCTATCAGGGATGCAAGAGGAAAACTGGTGTCACAATGGCAAAGGAAGTAAGAGAATTGGTCAATAGTGTCAGATTCCAGAGGAAGAATGAGTAAGATAAAGATCAGACAGCGTCACCTTGATTCTGCAGTTGAGAGGTTTTGGTGATCTTTACAGGAAAGTTTCAGAGGAGTAAAAGGAAGCTTATAGTGGGTTGAAGAGCCAGCCCTAAGAGGTGTGGAAGTCTTATAGAAGTAGTGTTTGGCTCCCAGTGACTAATACAGTTTTAAGGTAATGCAGATTGGACTGTATGCCAGCCATTATTTGCTGAGGGAAAAGCCTGGGAGGAAAGGACATATATTTATGGATGGATATTTGTGTCCATGTGGGTGCCAACTGAGACAGGATACCAGATGTATTTACCCATTCTGGAGGCCTCAAGAAGTACCACAGTCCTAAGGCCTAGAGCTTGCCTGCTACTGTGTAAAGCAAGCATATCCTCTTTGGACCCACCCCACCATCCTTCCAGTCCTTGGTCCTCTGGAAGGCAGGGAACAGAGGCACATAACAGTTTAGAATTACCAAATAGGAATTTTCATCCATGCGAATTCAGCTACCTAGTACATTCTTGCATGCTGTTCTAAAGATGTGGGACTGTGCAATTTCAGGTTTAGGACTAGAGGTACCTCCAGAAACTATAATCAGACATTTTTCAAAAATCTTATCGCTTTAGGGATGGAAATGCCTTATATAGAAATTTAATATTCAGCTCTAGCATTTTTAGGAACGCATGATGTACAGAGTAGAAGACTGCCTCGAGATGCTCGCTGCGAAGGAAAGGAGCAAGTTGGGCAGTAGCTGGGAGAGCATGCAAGGTCCAGAAAGAGTCGATTACCACCAAGGACCCACTGATTCTCAGTGCATATACAGTACAGGGTGTTCCCCCAAAATGTATATACACTTGAACAGCTGTAGCTCAATTTTGAAAATGTATTTTAACACTGGCTTTATAATTATTCAAAGTGTATGTATACATTTGGGGGGAACCCTATATATTGTTAATAACTGGAACCGTGGCCTACCAGTATCCAGTGTCTTGTACAGAGCAGGGAGATGGAAACAAGTATGAGATCTAAGTAACAGTACAGGTGGGACGCAAGCTGTTGGTTTGGTGCTCATGACTGAGGCCTTGAACCACACTCTCTTCTGCCTGCTCTGCAACATTCCCCCCCCCCCTACCAATGCCCCTAGAAACAGGAAATGCATCTCCAGTTTGCAAGGATTGGCTGGGGGAGAACAGCTGGTTTTGGAGGGATGAAAAAGCAAAGCTGCTTTGTCTTTGCTTCAAGTTTGGTGGGAGTAGAAGAAACAGGACAAGAAACACTGGAACGTGGGTTTTGTGTAGGATGAGTTGGAACAGGTGTGGCAGCACTCAGCTCTGCGGGGCTCCATGAATCACATGCAGTAATTCAGCCAGCAAGCACTACATACCCATAAGCATGCCTGAGACAGTTTAATAATCCTACCACTCCCTGCTTCAACCTTCCCACACCCCCCGAACCTCAGTGCCTACACTTCCAGTGGGAACTAGGATTTCCACAGAGAAATGGACTCCTTCCTAAACACTCCACCCACAGCTCCCAGCCGCTGCACGCTGACCGTTCGCTGATGATTCAAGAAATTAAGTGCATGCTACGGGGCAAGGTGGTTGAGAGGACGTTACTCCCTTAGCAGGCGTGCAAGGCAAATCCCTGGAAACAGTTTCAAAGGACGCGTGCGTCAAGACTAGGCAACCGCAGCAAATTGTGCTACTGCCATCGAGGTACCAACCAGATCCAGCCAGGGCGCAGCTCACCCTCAGAGCAAGCGCGCTGCGCCCCACGCCCCACCCACCTGCCTCGCACCTCCCCCGACGGAAGCGGAAACGGCGCACGCCGCGGAGCCGAAGGGCTGTCCGGCTCCGGGAGGCGCGCTGCTTCCGTGGCCCCCTTGGTCCCTGTCACCATGGCGCTGGCAGTCTTGCGGGTCCTGGAGCCTTTCCCGAACGAGACACCCCCGTTGGCGGTGTTGCTGCCGCCCGGGGGCCCGTGGCCTGCGGCGGGGCACGGCCTGGTGCTGGCCCTGCGGCCCGCAGGGGAGAGCCCGGCGGGGCCGGCGCTGCTGGTGGCGGCGCTGGAGGGAGCGGGCGCGGGGGTCGAAGAGCAGGGTCCCGGGCCCCCGCAGCTGCTGGTGAGCCGCGCGCTGCTGCGGCTCCTGGCCCTGGGCTCCGGGGCGCGGGTGCGGGCGCGGCCGGTGCGGCGGCCCCCGGCGCTGGGCTGGGCGTTGCTCGGCACTTCGCCGGGGCCCGGGCTCGGACCGCGAATCGGGCCGCTGCTGGTGAGGCGCGGGGAGGCCCTGCCCGTGCCCGTGCCCGGACCGCGGGTGCTGGAGACGCGGCCGGCGTTGCAAGGGCTGCTGGGCCCAGGGACGCGGCTGGCTGTGACTGAGCTCCGAGGGCGCTCCAAACTGGGCCCGGAGACGGGGGACTGCAGCCGGCCCCCGCCCCCGCCCTTGGTGTCCTCCTTCGCGGTTTCCGGTGCCGTCCGGCGACTCCGGGGAGTTCTAGGGGGCACTGGAGACTCCCTGGGGGTGAGCCGGAGTTGTCTCCGTAGCCTCGGCCTCTTCCAGGGCGAGTGGGTGTGGGTGACCCCGGCCGGCGAGGCATCGAGGGCTTCCCAGCCACGCTTGGCCACGGTGCAGGTGCTGGAGCCTCGCTGGGACCTCTCGGAAAGGCTGGGGCCCGGCTCCGGGCCGGTGGGAAAGCCTCTCGCCGAAGGACTGGCCCTCGTGCCTGCCACTCTGGCTTTTAACCTCGGCTGTGATCTCCTCGAAGTGGGAGAGCTCAGAATCCAGGTAGGATACAGGGCCGAGGTCAGGAATGCTTGTGCGCCTTCTCCCCTCTTTGTTTCAATCAGTAGTAAAGGCCCTTTACGACTTAGGGCTTGGACTTTCCGCTTAATGTCTCAGCCTGATGTATCCTTTCTCTACAGTCAAAGTATCCTTATCCGCCATAGTGCGGTGGTGCATGGGAAGGCCTTCTACCCAGGTGAAATGTGAGGTGCAGAAGGACCAGGGTCAGACATTAATCAGCTCACTCTAACAAGTGTTTGTGGAAATGCCAGTGTACCCGTGTTGTGCTGGGTAGTACGGAGGATGATACTTCAATGCTTTTGCTCATGCTTATCCTTGGCTTCACATTTTTTTTTTCTGTTCTCCCCTTTATCTGTTAAAAGTCCTACCATCCTTTCCTTCAAGGCCCATATAAAGATGCCACCATCCTCACAAAGCCTTTCATAATTTCACCATCAAAAATTTAGCATGACATCCTCTTACATATATATCATTGTGCCTTTTTTTTTAAGCATTTATTTTATTCTGCCTTTTTATGTTCATGTCATCTGTCTAATCCCCAATTATATACTGTAAATTTCTTAAAGGGAGGGCCCTTTATTATCTTTGGTGCCTGGTGTGTAATTGTAATATTTTATTAAATACTGGTGGCCCGGTGCACGAAATTTGTCCCTCAGCCTGGCCTGCACCCTCTCCAATCTGGGATCCCACTCGCAATCTGGGACCGCTGGCTCCTAACTGCTCACCTGCCTACCTGCCTGATCGCCCCTAACCACTCTGCCTGCCAGCCTGATCACCCCCAACTGCCCTCCCCTCCTGGCCTGATCGCCCCTAACTACCTCTGCCTCGGCCCTGCCACCATGGCTTTGTCCAGAAGGATGTCCGGAAGGTCTCCCAGTCTAGTTAGCATATTGCCCTTTTATTATTATAGATATCCAAGTGAAGTTTTTGGTTTCTACCTTTAAGGATCTTACTTCAAGAAGATAATTGTGTTTTTGTTTTTTTTTTTTGGGGGGGGGAACAAATATAGTCTAATGTTTAATTAAGCACGTAGATGGATGTTTAATTGTCCAATATGGAAGCCACTAGCCACTTTGTGACTTTAATTAAAACTAAATAAAGTTAAAAATTCAGGTCTTCAGTTGTTTTAGTCACATATCAAGTAAGTACTCAATAGGCACCTGTAAATACAGGACATTTCTATCACTGTGGATAGTTCTGTTAGATGATGCTGGCCTAGCCAACTGGGGCCACGGGGTGTCAGGAAGAGATGTGTGCATGAATGGGAGCCAGGACTGGGTTTCCTTCTGAATGGAGGAAAAACTAGAGTACGCAGACTGGAGCTCATTCAGCTGAACCAACCCGTTAAGCTTCAGTGAGTTCCTATCCTCTCCCCACCGCCTGAATTCAGAGTGCCTGCTCTAATGTCCACTTAACATCCAGCCCAGTGGCTGCCTGGTGCCATTCAAAGGACTGGGAATTAAGTGGCTACGATTTTAGTGGCTCTGGCCCAACTTGAAGGTATCACAGAAGAGTTATGGGGAACTTTTGGAGTTAATGTCAGAAAAGTCAGAGTCAGAAACCTTTTCTTGTGCTCCTTAGGAGAGGTTTCTGTTTTCTAGGGAAGATACAGGTCTTCAGCTCTGCTTCCTAGACCTCCCGTCCCACAAGCCTTGGGGTAATGGGAATGAAAGTAGAAATATTGGCTGCTAAGAGAGAGGGCAGAGCCTGACTCTGGGAGAAGATTATAAGGTGATGGTTATTTCTCTCATAGAGATACTTGGAAGGCTCCAGCGCCCCTGAAGACAAAGGAAGCCGCTCAGTGCTGCCTGGGCCTCCGTTTGCCAAAGAGTTACACATCGAAATTGTGTCCTCTCCCCACTACAGCACGAGTGGAAATTATGACCATGTTCTGTATCGGCACTTTCAGACACCCAGGTTAGCTGGCTGCCCCTTTTAGGAGGATAGCATCTCACCCCCATTGCTCTCCTGTCCCATCACCTAGATCCAGGTACCACGGAGCCTCTGGTTTTAAAAAGCCACATTTTAAGCAGTATTGTGGCTGGAAGCCTCTTGGTGTGTCAGGCAGACAGGAGAAGAGAAATCTGGACCTTGAGGTGAATCTGGACATTCTAAACGACTTTGATTTGAGAGGAACCCCAAGAGAGCCAGGATCCTGCGTCACCCCTCCCTGGTTCCTGACTCCCCTTCCCAGCCTCCCCGCCATTTCCTCCTGCCCATTCTAGGTCAGACTTGCTCTCTGGACAACTGCTTGGGGTCTCTGGGTGGGCAGTAGACCCCTAGGAAGTAGTCTTCATGTTGATGGTGGGAATGGGGAGGGGTGGGGGAGGAATATGTCAGGCACATGCTCTTGACTCCCACTGTGAGCTGACCAGGGCCACTGCTGTGTTACAGGGCGGTCCAGGAAGGGGATGTTCTCTGTGTGCCAACAGTTGGGCAAGTAGAGATCCTGGAAGGAAGGCCAGAGAAACTGCCCAGGTATGCAGCTGCCTCCTCTCACAGCTGGGGTTCCTACTCTGGGTGCAGGAGTTTTGCAACCCCCTCTTCCCAAGTGGTGTGGGATAATTTTGTGCATAAGAACATTTTGTTGTTCTCCATTTTCCACTCTTCAGGTTCTCATTAGGCACATAACGGAAAAAAAAAGATTAAGAGTCACTGCCTGCTAGCTTTGGGTGTGGTTTATCCTCAAAGGGAATGGTGGCCCTAGGTGAGGTAAAGCATGAGAAATAAAGGAATGGCCTAGACCCAGGTGGAATTCCTTGTTTTCCATTCTCAACCACAATGTTGTTTGGGCCATACCTCCCACATACTCAGCACGAGGAGACCCAGGCTCTGATTTCTACCCTAATTGATGGAGTGTGCACATGCTGCTGTTCGGTTTTATGTCCCGAAAGGGGGAGCAAGGGATTGCTGCTGTCCTAGAGAGGCCTCCCCTCTTTCCATATCCTCAACAGAGAACGAGAAATAAGAGCATAAATGAGCCAAGAACCTTGAAACAGGAAGAGTCCAACCTTTCTCCTGTTGACTCTTGACCACAGAGGCTCCTTGTAAAATGGTGAGGAAAGGAATTCAGAGACTGCTTTGGCCTTATATGAAGGGGGAAGAACGTGTAGTGCCTGTACCCCAGTCAGACCCTCTATTCAGGACTGATTTCCAGTGGCGACTTACTAGGAGAACACAACTGGCAGATGCACAAACCCAACTTTCAGGCAAAGCTCAGAGAGGTGGTGGGACCAGCTTGCGGGGTCTTGGGTTTAAGCATCATCAGGACCAAAGTCTCAGGCCCAGCCAGCCTGGGTTTTCTGCCCAGAGAGAGATGCCTTGCCTGGAGTGCCTGATTTATTCTTGACCAACATCCAGGGCTGTGGTAGTGCCCCGTGTAACACATGGCACCTCTTTGAGCTTTCCCAGATCAAATCTACACCTGGGACCTGGGGGAAAGTGCCAGGCTGGCAGGTACCAGTCACTTCCCACTTCTGTCTTCCATCCTCCCATGCCTATGAGCTAGCGTTCTGTAGGAGAACTTCAGTATGTCTACCCTTCTCACTGTCAAAGGGACACAGGCATTAGGCCCTCCTGAGACAGACCAGCAAGCCAATCCTATTCCTGGACGTCTGCCATCCTAACCCTCCAGAGAGCTGTCTCCCTCTGGGTGCTGAGCACATACTCCTTCCCCCTGAGCAGGTCCTGGAAAGCAGGGTTGGAAGGACAGTTGTCTACAAAGACAGGTGAGGATGAGTGCTTTAGCCCTGTCCCCTGAGCCTGGTAAGGGAAGCCCTGCAGGGAGTCTCCTGTGATAGTGTAACCTCTCCAGGTTCTACCCTGCGTTCCACTTCCCTAACCAGGCTGACGGGAGCCAGGCTCCCCTGTCTCCCATCTGGCTCCCGGGAACACAACCCAGTGTTCCCCAGCAGAGTCCAGATATGTTCCAAAGTTCTGACCCTTGTACTCGGCGAAGTGGTCCAGCTGCCCTCCACGGAAAAGAGGAGTCTCCCCCTAACCCTCCACTGGAGCTGTGCCTCCTTGGGTCCCAGCGCTGGCCATATGTACCCTGACGCACGAGGCTGGGCTTGATTGAGATCCTAGGTTGTAGACCCATCCATTGTTTGTTCGTAATGAATGATTAACAGGAAGACAGTTTTCCTTATGTCCTAGTTTTTAGCATGATCTCTGCCTGCCGTAATAGTTACAAGAATTTCATAATACTAGCGCGATGTGCTTCCCCCTGCCACCTGGAGGCATTCCCACCACTCCCCTTTTGCTCCCAGAGGGGCAGCTTTGTGACTGTAGGTCATTGTGAGCAAAGGAATTTGCAGGTTGATTGGACCTCAGTGAGGCCAAGGTTATGGACTGGCTCTGCCATTGCCTTGCTGCCTGAGGATTAAAGAGGACAAGTTCATCATTTCTTCATCTGAGAAACTGGGCCGGTAACAGCTCCCTGCCGCAGCAGCAGCAGGTTGGGTAACCCTAATTCTCTATGACACTGGCCAGTGCCTGCATAGCCCTGTGTATGGCTGCGGAGCTTTTGAAAAATACAGAGGCCAGAGCCCCACCCCAGACCTATTGGAACAGAATCAAGTGAAGCTGGGGCCTGGGCAGTCTTCATTTTTTTCCAAAGGAAGGGAAAATGTTAACTTTTAAATTGAGATATAATTCATATACCATCAAATTCATGCTTTTGGAATGTACATCTCAGTGGTTTTTGGTATATTCACAAGGTTGTGCAACCTAATTCCAGACTCATTAGCAGTCACTCCCTAGTCCCTCCTTTTTTCAGCGCCTGGCAACCACTAATCTGCTGAATGGGTTCATACATGTGAGAAATGTTGATTTTTATGCCCTGGCTGGTATCTCAGTGGTTAGAGCATCAGCCCACACGCCAAAGGGTCTTGGGTTCAATTCCCAGTCAGGGCGTGTGCCGGAGGCAACCAGTCCATGTATCTCGCTCACATCTATCTCTATTTCTTTTTTTTTTTTTCCATATATTTTATGGAAAGGAGAGGGATAGAGAGCTAGAAACATCGATGAGAGAGAAACATCGACCAGCTGCCTCCTGCACACTCCCTACTGGGGGATGTGCCCGCAACCAAGGTACATGCCCTTGACTGGAATCGAACCCGGGACCCTTGAGTCCGCAGACCGACGCTCTATCCACTGAGCCAAACCGGTTTCGGCTATCTCTATTTCTTTATCCCTTCCTCCCTTTCACTCTCTCTAAAAACCAATGGAAAAAATATCCTCGGGTGAGGATTAACAAAAAAAATTTTCAAAAACAAAAATAAGAAGCCCCGGCCGGTTTTTCTCAGTGGTTAGAGCGTCGGCCCTTGGACTGAAGGGTCATGTGTTCAGTTCTGGTCATTGTGTCTCTCACATCGATGTTTCTCTCTCTGTGTCTCTCCCCCTCCCTTCCAATCTCTCTAAAAATCAGTGGAAAAAGAATATCCTTGGGCCCTAACTGGTTTGGCTCAGTGGATAGAGCATCGGCCTGCAGACTGAAGGGTCCCAGGTTCGATTCCGTTCAAGGACATGTACCTTGGTTGCGGGCACATCCCCAGTAGGGAGGTGTGCAGGAAGCAGCTGATCGATGTTTCTCTCTCATCGATGTTTCTAACTCTCTATCCCTCTCCTCTTCCTCTCTGTAAAAAAACCAATAAAATATATATTTAAAAAAATAGAATATCCTTGGGTGAGGATTAGCAAAAAAAAAAAAAAGAAGAAGAAGAAAGACCATCTACTTTTCCTTGCCCCAGTTCTCCCCACCCCGGTCCCTGCCGGGTCTGGGACATTTATTTGTGCTGCTCTTGAGTTTGTCCCTGCAGTGGACCCCTGTGATTGACAGCCACCTTGTCCTTGGGGAGGGGCTTTGTGGGTCTGGGTCTGGGACTCACGGGGCCTCTTTCCTGCAGGTGGCAGGAGATGTTCTTCAAAGTGAAGAGAACAGTTGGGGAAGCTCCAGATGCGCCAACCCGCGCCTACTTGGCCGACACCACCCATACCTCCTTGTACTTGGTGAGGCCCTGGGGGTAGCAGTAGACCTGAGGAAAGGAGCAGAAACAACTTCTAAAAACTAAAGGTTCCTCACACCTTTCACAGGTGGGTTCCACCCTGAGCCCTGTTCCAAGGGTCCCTTCGGGAGAATCCAGTCTCTGGAGCAGCTTATCTCCTCCGGGCCTGGAGGCCTTGGTGACCGAGCTGTGTGCTGCCCTGAAACCTCGCCTCCAGCCAGGGTGAGTGAGGCTGCAGCAGCTTCGGGGTCGCCACATCCCCGGAGGGGAGCAGGCCAGACAAGTAGTCCCCATGCCCTGGTGGACGTGCTGTCGGCTGGACCGCCCTCACACCAGTCTGCCCAGGCTCCTTTCCTGGGATAACATCCATCCTCCAAGGCTGGCAGTGGAGGAATAATCTCCACCAGGGACAGCTGTCTCTGACGACCCTTCCCCTCGGGGAGCCCACTAGCCATGCCGGTCCTCACCAACCACCCTGACCTGGAAGGACACAGCTCTCCAGACCACTGACCCAAGTGTACACACAGACCCTTCCCTGATACCAGTCCAGTCCAGACCAGACACACAGGGCTTTATGGAAGGAGCAGGGGTGACGACGGGAATCAGTCCTGGCTGCTGCCTACGCTCCACGCCCCGGCCAGAGCACCATAGGTGGCGTGGGAAACATGGCCTCAGGGTGTGGGGACAGCCCAGGGACGGGGGTGCTTCAAGGAGAGAGAAATGGTGTATGCTCTCTAGATCCAAGGCTCTTGTGTTACCGGGGACTCTGAATTTGGGGCAGAGTGGAAGAGATGTGTCTGTCCTCTGGTTGCAGGGGTGCCCTGCTGACAGGAACTGGCAGCGTCCTTCTACGGGGCCCCCCGGGCAGTGGGAAGACCACAGCAGTGGCTGCTGCCTGCAGCCGCCTCGGGCTCCACTTGCTGAAGGTGAGGGTACCTGGAGAGTAGAACCCAAGTGCTTCCCCTGCCCAGCCCAGATACTCCCTTCTCCCTCTCCCCTCTCCCTTCTGGCTACTAGCCTGGCTCTAACTCCTCAGCCCAGATGCTTTCAAGGAGGGGGTTTTAAGATTTTGATGGACAGTCCAGGGAATGAGGGTAGGGTAAAGAAGAGGCAGGACTGGCCAGCAGTACCTTCTTTTCCCCATCCCTGCCCTTAAAAGAGAGGTGGCCTGCACCTTCTGACTCCTGCCCCAGTCAGTCCCACCTGGCCCTTGCTCACAGGCCCATCGGGACCCCTCCCCAGGTGCCCTGCTCCAGCCTCTGTGCAGACAGCAGCGGGGCTGTGGAGACAAAGCTGCAGGCCACCTTCTCCCGGGCCCGGCGCTGCCGGCCTGTGGTTCTGTTGCTGACAGCCTTGGACCTTCTGGGCCGGGATCGTGATGGGCTAGGTGAGGACGCCCGTGTGGTGGCCACGCTGCGTCGCCTCCTCCATGATGAGGACCCCCTCACCAGGTATACAGAGCTGGGCCCAGCCCTCGTCCCTCTCTTCAGCCTTTCATCCTCTAGCCTTCCCCCGTTCCATGGCTTCTCCAGTGTCCACTGCCAGTTTGGCTGCCCTCCCGACAGCCCTGAGGAGCTTAGGGGTACCCAGAGGGAGAAGGATGTGGTCCCTAGTTTTTCTTGGGGAGCACTAGGTTGAAGAAAAAGCATAGCGTCTACCCTCAGTGAGCTCCCTGTGTGAGGGGGGCACAGGTCCCCCTCGAGGTATTCCCATGGAGCCCATCCAGGAAGCCTTGGGGTGCTCATCTCCTTATCTCAGCACCCAGCAACCTCCCGCCCTCCTGCACCTGCCTCAGGACAAGGCAGTGCTCAGCTGCCAGCAGAGTTCTCCCCCAGTCCCCACTCCCAGTCCCCACTCCCTGTTCCCGCTCCCTGTCCGCAGCTGCCCTCCACTGATGGTTGTAGCCACCACAAGCCGGGCCCAGGACCTGCCTGCCGACGTGCAGACAGCATTTCCGCATGAGCTGGAGGTGCCTGTGCTGTCAGAGGGGCAGCGGCTCAGCATCCTGCAGGCCCTCACTGCCCGGCTGCCCCTGGGCCAAGAGGTGGACCTAGCACAGCTGGCTCGGCGGTGTGCAGTGAGTACCAAGGCAGGGTCCTCCCACGTTCTTTGTCATAGGAGCTCAGACCTGCTGCCCTGCAAGCGAGGGTAGAAAACCCCGAGGCACCAACATTGGGCCTCAGCTCCGGCTGGAGGACCAGCCACCCAAGGTTCCTGCCTTCTGTGCCCTGCTCATGCGTCCTTTCCTGTGGTTCCCAGGGCTTTGTGGTAGGAGATCTCTATGCCCTTTTGACTCACAGCAGCCGGGCAGCTTGCACCAGGATCAGGAACTCTGGGTAAGAAAACTGGGTATAAAAGGGCAAAGGTGACAAGAGGAAATATGGGTGGGTGGGAGCTGGTAAGGAAGGGAGGAGGGAACAGGACCCTGATGGGGGGAGGCCTCCAGGTCAGGTCCTTCAGACACCTCCCTGGGTTTCTCTTGGCAGTTTGGCCGGCGCCTTGAGTGAGGAGGATGAGCGGGAGCTGTGTGCTGCTGGCTTTCCGCTCCTGGCGGAGGACTTCGGGCAGGCCCTGGAGCAGCTGCAGTCAGCTCACTCCCAGGCCATCGGCGCCCCTAAGGTAGAGACTCTAGGCCCTTGGAGGTGGGACCGGAGCTCCGTCCTCCGGCATATCCCCACTGGGCTCTTTCCATCCCCTAGATCCCCTCGGTGTCCTGGCACGATGTGGGCGGGCTGCAGGAGGTGAAGAAGGAGATCCTGGAGACCATCCAGCTCCCTCTAGAGCACCCTGAGCTGCTGAGCCTGGGCCTGAGGCGCTCAGGCCTCCTGCTCCATGGGCCTCCTGGCACTGGCAAGACCCTCCTGGCCAAGGCAGTGGCCACTGAGTGCAGCCTTACCTTCCTCAGGTGACGAGGGGCCTGGAGAGATGCTGGGTGGATTGAGCCGATCGTGTTTGGGTGTCTAACGAGTGTTACCCCCACATCCTCTCCCTCAGCGTGAAGGGGCCAGAGCTCATCAACATGTACGTGGGCCAAAGTGAGGAGAATGTACGGGAAGGTGAGTGAGTGGACAGGGCTTCCAGTCCTTCTGAAATCGATGGCCCCTGTGCCCCACCCCCACCCCCCGACCCTCAGGCTGCTCATGGGCATTCCTAGTCTTCCTTTCCACAAGTCCCGGTTCTGCCAGTGGGGCCTCTTTCCTGGAGCTAGTAATGAATTACCAAGCCTGGGTTTTCTTCCCTCCTATCTTGCCTTTAAAGCCCCCCTGAGCTTCCCCTCCTGTGGGCCCCTCTCTCCTCAGTGTTTGCCAGGGCCCGGGCTGCGGCTCCCTGCATTATCTTCTTTGATGAACTGGACTCCTTGGCCCCAAGCCGGGGGCGAAGTGGAGACTCTGGAGGTGTGATGGACAGGTGGGGGCCTGAGCCAGCATGGAGCCTGGGTCCAGGACGGAGGGATGCGAGATGGGTTGCAGCAGTCGTCAGAGCCCAGAGTGCTGTCCTTCCGGTTCTGAGACAGAAGCTAAAAGGGGCTGTGGCTTTGGGTGTGGGACATTGAGGAGAATGGGTGCCTGCATGGAGGGTACTCAGGGCCCGACTCAGCAAGGGGCCCTGTGGGGAAGGCCTGCAAGGAGAGGCACCACAGGCAGGCAGGGCAGAGCTGAGGGTGGGCCCAGGACTCCCCTTCACTCCTCCTTTGCAGGGTGGTGTCTCAGCTCCTGGCTGAGCTGGATGGGCTTCATAGCACTCAGGATGTGTTTGTGATCGGAGCCACCAACAGACCAGACCTCCTGGACCCTGCCCTCCTGCGGCCTGGCAGGTGCCCATCCTGTTCCTCTCCTCCCCCAGACCCAGTCAGGCTTGTCCCTTGGCCCCGTCCTGTGCCTTCTTCATTCACCCTTATGCTGGGCTCCCTGACACGTGTGCCCACCTCTCTCCCTAAAGATTTGACAAGCTGGTGTTTATGGGGGTGAGCGAGGACCGTGCCTCCCAGCTCCGTGTTCTGAGCGCCATCACACGCAAGTATGCCCTGATGGAGACTCCCAGAGGGCTTGGGCCTTGGTCTGGTTAGGGAATAAGTGCAATGTGCAGAATACACTGGTCAGGGGTGCCTTTTGAGGGAGTAGGGCATGCCGGGTAAAACTTTCTTTCCTGTGTCCCTACAACAGATTCAAGCTGGAGCCCTCCGTGAGCTTGGTGACCGTGCTGGATCACTGCCCTCCCCAGCTGACCGGTGCGGACCTCTACTCCCTCTGTTCTGATGCCATGACAGCTGCCCTCAAACGCAGGGTTCGGGACCTGGAGGAAGGTGAGCCACTCGCCTGCCTCAGAGGTCAGCCAAAAAGCTAGAGGGAAAACCAGGCCCTGTTCTGGATTTCAGAAGAGGGACTCTTGGCGTTTCAGGGACTCTGGGCAAGAAGGTACCCCCTCTCTCCCCCCCCCCCCCCAGGGCTCTCCTTGCTTGGACAGAGCCAGAGTTCCCCCCGACAGGCTGGGAACCCTGGCCTCCCCTCCCCCATGTCGTCCCCCTAGGGCTGGAGCCCAGGAGCTCAGCACTGCTGCTCACCATGGAGGACCTGCTGCAGGCCGCCGCCCGCCTGGAGCCCTCCGTCAGTGAGCAGGAACTGCTCCGGTACAAGCGCATCCAGCGCAAGTTTGCCGCCTGCTAGGGGCCTCCTGCAGTCTGGGACCCTACCGCACCCACAGCGGCTAAAGCTCCCTGGGGATCCCCGCAGACCTGAGAGAGCAAAGGGCTCTGTCCAGGCTGCCGTTACCCACCTGAAGTCTGCCTACCTCCAGGAGATCCCCTGGGTGCAGCGGGGAAGAGGCCTGAGAGGATTCAGGAGGCATCCCCGGCCCATTTTTCCAGGCCAGCCCCAACACTAAGGCCCATCTGCTCAGGAAGTGGGGTGGGGACCTGGGGTTCTGGGAATTGGGCCCTGAGGGGGCCAGGTGGGTAGCTGAAAATAAAGTGTATGCTGCCCTCTGCTGGTGGTGTGGTGGTTGTGGGGAAGAGCAAGACAGAGGAGTAAGGCCAGGGGCGGAGGGCAGGGTGGGCTCCACAGGAGCCTGATCCTTCTGACAGAAACACAAGACATGCAGGAACTGAAAAAGGCACAGACTGTATTGTTCACCCTCACATTCGGCTGAACCCAGATCCCTGCACCCCAGCTGCAGTTGGCCCCTCCGCACACCGCCAGGATCTGCATGTGGAGCTGCTGGTGTGGGGCTCCCCAGACAGAGCCTGGCAAGGCCCCGGGCACAGGGCTGTGGGAGCTGAGGCCACGCTCAGTCCGTCCTCTTGAGCACATGGATGAAATAGCAGGGAATGTAGGCCTGGCCCGGCTTGTAAGGCTTGAAGTCACCCAGGATGCTGTGCTGGCACTTGCCCCCAAAGGCGGCTCGGAGCAACTCGGTGAAGGACGTTAGACAGTGAGGGTAGTAGGAGAGCCGAAACTTACTGCAACAGAGACACGACCAACCGTGAGGACTGGCGGCCTCAGCACCGCCCCCCCCCCCAACTCATCCCCCACCTAGCTAAGTGGATACCTCAAGCCAAGAGAACCGTCCTGGCCAGCCCCCGGCACCTGCACCGTGTAGTCCAGCGTCACCATGTGGGCCTTGTTGTTCACTGTCAGCACTGAGGTCGTGATGTCCTTGGTCAAGTCACTCTGTAAGTGGCGGCTGCATTAGTCTCTGCAACCGCTGTGGGGCCTGGACCCCAGGATCACACCTCCCACTCTGGGCCCTCCCTCAGGGGCCCACCTTATAGTAGATGTTCTTTCCTGGGGGTGCACAGCCTGTGCTGAGGATGTGGTCGTAGTTACGATGATCGATGACCAGCAAGCCCCCTGGCCGCACCATGTTCGCAATGTTCTTCAGTGCCAGACGGTGCTCACTCTGGTCCCCTGAGCTCCCGGCAGGGGCGAGAGGCTGTGTCTACTTAGGGCCCCCAGCACCAGTCTCCCCTCCATCTTTCTACTACCCAAGGATGCCAGTGCCAAGGCAGAGAGGGGCAAAAAGCATAGTCTGCTCTGGCGGGAGAGCAGGTGCCCAGGGCTCTG
Source organism: Eptesicus fuscus (assembly GCF_027574615.1). Classification (NCBI taxonomy): domain Eukaryota; kingdom Metazoa; phylum Chordata; class Mammalia; order Chiroptera; family Vespertilionidae; genus Eptesicus; species Eptesicus fuscus. Next base: position 12,786,192 of record NC_072482.1, on the reverse strand, counting down.
TGGAAAGGGGGTATAGCTCAAAGCAGGGGCCATGCCAAGGCCACACCCTCTCTCACCTTTGCAGTCTGGCAAGTGAGCAAAACTGTTTCCAAGGCAGATGACAGCATCGAAGCCGCCCTCTGGTGGCTGGGGCACATCTTTGTCCAGAGTCATCCAGTTGGCTTCCTCAATGACTGGGGGCCGGGAAGGGGAGATCAGGCGGGCACCCTGGTACCACCAGTACCCATCTCCACCAAGTGCAGCTCTGCCTCAGTTTCCCCTCAAGAGAGACACAGGGACTCCACATCGAGTTAGAGGGAGGGGATCATTATGGACATGGAGGGTGAAGGGGAAGAGGGGTCGAGAGAGAAGGAAGCCATGGTTCAAAAGGAGGGCTCTGTGCTTATGGGCTTTTATTTGGGGGGAGGGAAAGACATTATAAATATAATTAAGCCCGGCTGGCGTGGCTCAGTGATTGGTATCCAGCTGTGAACCAGGATGTCACGGTTCAATTCCCTGTCAGGGCATAGGCCTGGGTTGCGGGCTCGATCCCCAGTAGGGGATGTGCAGGAGGTAGCCGATCAATGATTCTCATCATTGATGTTTCAATCTTGCCCTCTCCCTCTCTGAAACCAAATATATATATATATATATATATATATATATATATATATATATATGATGTAATTAAAACTGGCTCCTCATACCTGATATCACATTATCCCATTCTGGCACCTAAGCCTCCCTTTTAAGGGAAATGACAGTAATTGTGCTGTGTCCTTTAAGAAAACAAAACACCCCACCCAGGAGCCCAGGGCAGAGAGAGCAGTGTCCTGGGTGTTGGGCTGGGAGGGCCTGCCTGACTGGACCGCATCGCATACCCCACTTGTCGAAGGCGGGCTCATGGCGTCGGTTCCAGCGCTCTTTAAGCGCATATTTCAGCATCTTGTCACTGGCGTCCACACTGGTCACGCTGAAGCCCTCTTCCACCAGCATGATGGAGTCCACCCTGGGTAGGACGGGGGGTGAGAGGCAGAGAGGGGCAATCAGGGGGCCTGGGGAGGCGAGGAGGCCCCTGGCACTCCATTCCTCCACTTCCTCTCCCTAGGCCCTCTCCGCTGACCTCAAATGACCTGGAGAATCTATTACCACCAGGCAGCAACACTGTGTTTTGGTTTTTAGCACCTATTCAGAGTCAGATATTCTACAAATGTGCATTAAAACTCATAGCAATCCACCCTAGCTCAGTGGGTTGGCTCAGTGGGTAGAGCATTGGCCTTTGATTCCGGTCAAGGGCACGTACCTGGATTGCAGGCTCCACCCCAGCCCCGGCTGTACAGGAGGCAACCAATCGATGTGTTTCTCTCACATCGATATTTCTCTCTCTCTTTCCCTCTCTCTTCCATTCTCTAAAATCTATGTATCCTCGAGGGGGAGGATTGAAAAAACAAACAGAAAAGGAGGTGCCCCATCTGAGAGCCGGGGCAAACAGGCTCCTGGAAGCTAAGAAACGCGTGCACAGAACACTGCATGCAGGTCGTGTAGAGCACGGGCAGAGTCTGGCCGACCTGGTCTGTTCTCCTCTCCGCCAGATGGGGATCTTCCCCTCTCCGAGGCCGAGTTTCCATCGCTGTAAGTGGGATTCCACTGCGTCCTTACCTCCTCGGGTTTTGTGAGGATTTTCAAAACATGTTTCAAAAGCTCTTGGCACAGGCAAATGCTGAGCAAATGTTAATTGTCAACAATTGCCATCACCCGAGGAGTAACGCGGGAGCAGGATCCGATCGCTCCGGCCCAGAGCCCAGCCCTGGCGCTGCCGGGGCGCGCAGCCTTCCCCACCAGCTGTGCCCACCCTCACTCTCGGTCTGGCCTCGGCGCCCTCACCCCGCCGGCCTCGCCCGTGCGCTGGGCCCGCCTGTTGGCCGGCGGGACAGACGCGGCGCCCGGCCCAGGCGGCGGAAGCTGCCCCGCGGTGCCAGGCCAGGTCGTGCGGTGCGGCGCCCCGGTTCCCCGGACCCCGTCCCCGCCAGGCTCACCCGGTGCCGCAGGCCACGTCGAGCACCCGCTGGCAGCCGTGCTGGCGCAGCAGCCCGAGCAGCCAGGCCTTGTACTCGGCCGTGCGGCTGCGGGTGTCCCCGATGTAGAGCTGCCACACGCGCGCCGCCTCTCCATCTGCGTACTGGTCCGGGAGCCCTTCCGCCGCCACCCCCAGGGAGCGGGTCCGGTACACGCTGTCCACCATCCTGCGACGCACCTGGCTCTGCGGCACCCGGCCCCGCATTTATAGTCCGGCCTGTGCGGGAGGCCCGGCGGTCCCACCTGCCCAATGGCAGGTGAGCGTGGGGACACGCCCCTGCTGGGTCCCGGCCCAGCACCCGCGGGGAGGGCCCTCCCTCAAAATCCTGGGCGCACCCTTCTCGCCCGCTGGGGATCCAGGCCTCTGGGCAATCCCTCTGGGCGGGAAAGGACTCTCCTAGCCCCGTGCCCCGCTGGCAGGAGGACCGGGAGGGGCCAGGAGAGGGGGGGGGGGGGCGCAGTGAGGGTGCCCACTTCACCCCCACCCCAAACCGGAAAGAAAGGAAAGACTTTTCTTCAGCGCCAGCCGGTGCCCACGCTGGTCCTCTGAGCTTCAGGCGGGTCCACACGGAGCTCAGCGCCCAGGACTGGACCATCCTTTGTGAATGACGGCATTAGCATATCCAAAGGAGTGGCCGCCACGGAGGCCTGGAAGGAAGGAATGGGGCGTCTCTGCGGAGAAAGCTGGTCTGGCCCCCCACGTCCAGGAGCAGTTCTGAGTCAAGGGATCAGTCCGCCCACCTGGAGGCAGGGGCTCCTCTGTCCTGTAGGTGATGCAGCCAGCGTTTCCCCAGCCGCTTAAGGAGTGGGGTCCTCAGCAGTCCGCAAGCTTCTGAAAGCCCTCTGCTTTGCGCGGTGATGCCCACGGGGTGGGAAGTCAGGGTCAGGGTGCGAGTGCTTGCACTCTTGCCGTATCTTGCTCATTGTCACTTCATAAGTTGGTCTTGGTTTGGTTAGTGTATACATCCACCCTTCCTCCCAAAGCAGGTCTTCACCCAGGTCCTAGGACAAGACTCCGGACTGAGATGGATTCAGTAAGAGGATTCCACCCAGCCAAGCCCATACAGCAAGAACAGCCTTCCCACCTGCCTGCCCCGCTGGCTGCAGGAGAGGGAGGTACAGACATAGGCCTCAGAACAAAGGAGCCTCTTCTCCTCTCATCCTTGTGGTTGTTGTTGTTGTTAGGAATCCTCAGCCAAGGATGTTTTCCCATTGATTTTTAAAGGGGTGGGAGGGAGGGAGGACACACAGAGAGAAACATCGATGTGAGAGAGACATATCAATTAGTTGCCTCCCACACATGCCCCAACCAAGGCTGCGGATCAAGCCTACAACCCAGGTATGTGCCCTTGGCCTGAATCGAGGCAGGGGCCCTTCAGTCCGTGGGCCAACACTCTATTCATGAGCCAAACCGGCTAGGGCCCCTCACCCTTTATTGTCTATAGAATCTGGGAGCTGGTAGAACCCCAAAGATCGTGTAATCCTTTTTCAAAAATTGATTTGAGAGAGAGAGATAGCGAGAGAGGTAAACATCGATTTGTTGTTCCACTTATTTATACATTCATTGGTTGATTCTTGTATGAGCTCTGGCCTAGGACGATGCTCTAACCAACTGAGCTACCGGGCCAGGACCCATGTAATCCTTCCTCATTTAGTACACAGACTGCCTCGAATGGGCCTGTCTATGCCCAAGTAATGGAGCCTTGTCCTATGCTGACCCTTCAGGCAGGTCTTTGGCAACAAGCTTGCAAAGGCACTGTGCTGGGGAGTAGCAAGTAAACCCAGTTTTCTTTTGTCAGAATATTCCAGGGGAAATCTACACCATCACTCCTAGACTTTGAGAAAAAACTCAGGTGAAAAAAATTGTCCTCTCAGTTGTGGGCAGCAATCTGTGTATGCAACCACCTCTCTATGGGGTGGTTTTTTAAAAATATTTATTTATTTAAATTATTTATTTATCCCCTTATCTCGTTATCTCTTTATTTATTAATTTCTAAGTATGAGGCCTTTCCAAGGAAATTAGTTCCTTCCTTGGGTAGGAAAATGCATTCTGTGTTGTTTTTTTTAACTGTTCTTTTTTTAAAAAAAGGAAGATGCATTCTTTACTTAAAATAAACTTGATACTATTTATTCCAAATCAGGAGGAAAGGAATAAATTGTTTGGCTATAAATTGATGAGCTGGGAGTGGTATCTGTTAACTTAATTTGGCCATAAGAAATACAATTTTAGGGGAAAATAGACTTAATAGATTACCTACTTTTGCATATTGGAGTGCTAAAATGCACTTAAGAAATTTGAGAAAAAATGAAGAATGATGTTCAATTAGAATAACAACCAAAATGGTAGGAAAATAACATTTTTGTCATTATTTATAAATGGATTGACTGGATATAAAATATATGGGAAGTTATGTGGCCAGGCCAGTTTGTTTTTCCCCCTTACTATCGCTTTCTTTTCCATTTACTTTTGCCTCTTACACTCTCTGAATGGGTCTGCGGTAAGCCTGGGCTTTCCTCTGGGCTCCAAATGCTGTTGGGGAACGCCAGCTTTGAAAGACCAGGGTAATCATGTCCATAGATTTACCAGACCCTTTGGTTCGAAACACTTAAGGACAAATATTACTGTGATTTTGAATACTTTCTTCTCCTAACATTTTTATATATAATAGTGAAGACTTGGAGAAGAGCATTGACTTGTAAATATAGACATCTTTGCCCACCCTTTCATTTAGAAATTGCCATTCAAAGATTAGACTCTGAAGCTCTTTGATAAAATTACCTTGAAACAAAAAGGAAAAAATTACGTAGAACAACTATTTAAGTGTCTTGTTTTTGATTTGGTGTAACATGATTACCCATACTGTACCCAGAAAAATTTTTTTCTTTTCCAGAAACTATTTATTCTTTCCCTTTCCTGTTTTAAAATAAAGTTGTTTGGCCCAGCCGGCATGGTTCAGTGGTTGAGCGTTGACCTATGAACCAGGAGGTCATGGTTCAATTCCTGGTCAGGGCACATGCCTGGGTTGTGGGCTTGATCCCCAGTGTGGGGTGTGCAGGAAGCAGCTGATCAATGGTTCTCTCTCATCATTGATGTTTCTATCTCTCTCTCCCTCTCCCTTCCTCTCTGAAATTAAAAAAAAAAATAAAAAAATATATATATATAATATATATGTATATATAATATACACTGAGTGGCCAGATTATTATTATCTCTGAACGTATAATAATGTGGCCACTCAGTGTATATCCTATATAATAAAAGACTAATATGCAAATTGTCCCCTCAACCAGGAGTTTGACCAGCAGTCAGGCCGGCCAACTGCCCATGTCCCCTCCCCCTGGCTAGGCTGGCTGGACCCCACCCATGCACAAATTCATGCACCGGGCCTTTAAAATATATATAATATATATGAATACACACACACACACTGAGTGTCCAGATTATTATGCGTTCAGAGATCAGTGTGTGTGTGTGTGTGTGTGTGTGTGTGTGTGTGTGTGTGTATGTGTGTGTATCTATATCTATAACATAAAAGTTATTTGAATTTTAGGTGTAATGCATAGCTATGAATGTTTGGATAGCATTTTTGTGATTGGTTGCAGCCTTTAGTCTAAAGGCCATTTTCTCCATACTGCTAAGGAATTTTATTTAAGTATTTGGTTTTTATTTAAATAAAAATATATATTTCTAAAAAATCTTAAATGTCAATATTTTAACAAATATAAATAAAATGCTCCCACAATTTTTCAAGAGATGAACATGTGGATGATTATAATCAAACTAGAGGCCTGGTGTATGAATTCATGCATGGGTAGGGTCAGGCTGGCCTGCCCCAATTGGGCCGATGGTGGCCGGCCAGCCGGGGGAGGAGCCATGGGAGGTTGGCCGGCTGGCTCTGCCCCCGATTAGGCCGGTTGGCCAGCTGCAGTGCGCCTCATAGTGACCAGTTGTTCCGGTCATTCCAGTCATTCTGGTCACTTGGCTTTTATATATATATAGATATAGATCATTTTCCAATGAAATTTTTTTTTTTTTAAAAAAAAATAATTCTTTATTGTTTAAAGTATTACATATGTCCCCTTTTCCCTCCATTGACCCCCTCCAGCCCACACACCCCCTTCTTTGCCCCAGGCTTTCAGCACCCTATTGTCTGTGTCCATGGGTTATGCATATATGCATACAAGGTTTTTGGTTGATTACCTCCCACCCACCCACCCTCCCCCGCCTTCCCTCTGAGATTCCACACTCTGGTCCATCCTTCCATGTCTCTGGATCCACTCCGCTTATCTGTTTATTTTGTTACTTAGATTCCACATATGAATGCATTCATGTGATACTTGTCTTTCTCTGATTTATTTCACTTAGCATGATACTCTCCAGGTCCCTCCATGCTGTCTCAAAGGGTAAGAGATTCTTTTTTTTTTTTTTTACTGCTGCATAGTATTCCATGGTATAAGTATACCACAGCTTTTTTATCTACTCATCTACTGAGGGGCACTTGGGTTGTTTCCAGATCTTAGCTATTGTAAATTGTGCTGCTATGAACATAGGGGTGCATACCTTCTTTCTGATTGGTGTTTCTGGTTTCTTAGGATATATTCTATAAGTGGGATCACTGGGTCAAATGGCAGTTCCATATTTAGTTTTTTTAGGAAACTCCATACTGTTCTTAATAATGGTTGCACCAGTCTGCATTCCCACCAGCAGTGTACTAGGGTTCCCTTTTCTCCACATCCTTGCCAGAATTTGTCATTTGTTGATGGTAGCCATTCTGACAGGTGTGAGATGGTACCTCATTTGTCATTTTGATTTGCATCTCTTGGATGATTAGTGACTTTGAGCATTTTTTCATATGTCTCTTGGCCTTCTGTATGTCCTCTTTGGAGATGTCTAGGTCCTTTGCCCATTTTTTAATTGCATTGTTTGTCTTCCTTTTGTTAAGTTGTATGAGTTCCTTGTATATTTTGGATATTAACCCTTTATCAGATGTATCATTGCCAAATATGTTCTCCCACACAGTGGGCTATCTTTTCGTTTTGTTGATGGTTTCTTTTGCTCTGCACAGAAGCTTTTTATTTTGATGTAGTTCCATTTGTTTATTTTCTCCTTAGTTTCCTTTGCCCTAGGACAGTGGTCGGCAAACTCTAGTCAACAGAGCCAAATATCAACAGTACAACAATTGAAATTTCTTTTGAGAGCCAAATTTTTTAAACTTAAACTTCTTCTAACGCCACTTCTTCAAAATAGACTCGCCAAGGCCGTGGTATTTTGTAGAAGAGCCACACTCAAGGGGCCAAGAGCCACATGTGGCTCGCAAGCCGCGGTTTGCCGACCACTGCCCTAGGAGATGTATCCATAAACATATTGCTACAAGTGATGTCTGAGATTTTGGTGCCTATGGTTTCTTCTAGGATTTTTACAGTTTCACGACTTACATTTAAGTCTTTTATCCATTTTGAGTTTATTCTTGTGTATGGTGTAAGTTGGTGGTCTAGTTTCATTTTTTGCATGTATCTGTCCAATTTTACCAGCACCATTTATTTTTTTTCAGCTTTTATTGAATGAGGACTTTCTTTTATTTTTATTTTTTTTAACATTACAAAGTCTCCTTTTCTGGTAAGGTAGATCTTACACCCAAAGATAACCTTCAACAATTAAAAAGAAAATTAAAGGAGAAATCCATTGTTCATGAACAAGAAGATTTTACAGTAATGATGGCAGGAAACCAATACCCTTCACAACCTAGGGGCTCAAACTAAGTATCTAGAGCAGATTGTAAAGTCTGAAAGATGACAGGAACTGGATAATTATGAAAACTGCTCATAGTGCAGAACCGGGCTCTGATAGTACAGAACTCACGCTTGCTTTGCATTGTGCCTCAGAGCCTTTGCATTTGCATAGGTTCACCAGGACATGGCAGCTCCCCCTCCTCCCAGTCTTTTGTACAAATCATTAAGGCAAGTCTACAAAGGACCTGTAAGGCACAGGGGTACAGCAGCTGACTGGAGGAGGTCTACGTAACTTCCTGTAGTTTGATATCTAGTAGCCTATAATGCAGACACTGGTGTGGCGAACTCCGTGTTTTGTTTTATTTTGTGTGTTTTTTTCAGCATCATCCTGCACCCAGAGCACAAGAGGTCATTTCACATCACTTCAGTGGAATAAACAATACATTGCATTTTTAGTAAAACAAACAATTCAAAGAACTACAAAGAATTAAAAGCAAATATAAAGGAAAAGCCCTCGAGTTTAGACTTACAAGCAGAATATCTTTGATTCTCCAAGGATTACCATGTTGGCTTGCGAAATTATACCAATTAATTAGGACTCTTCTACATTTCCATTATAGTCAGATCATTATATAATTTCGATAGGCAACACCATTTATTGAAGAGACTCTCTTGACTCTATTGTATGCTCTTGCCTCTTTTGTCAAATATTAATTGAGCATAATGGCTTGGGTCAATTTCTGGGTTCTCTTTCTGTTTCATTGATCTATATGCCTGTTCTTGTGCCAGTACCAGGCTGTTTTCATTATGGTGGCTTTGTAGTCTAACTTGAAATCTGGTATTGTGATTCTTCCAACTTTGTTTTTCTTTCTCAAAATGCTGCACCTCTTCGAGGTCTTTATTTTATTTTATTTTTTTTAAAATCCTCACCTAGGAGATTTTTCCATTGATTTTTAGAGAGAGTGGAAGAGAGAGGGAAAGACAGAGAGAAACATCAATGTGAGAACACATCAATTGGTTGCCTCCTGCATGTGCATGGACCAGGGCCCGGGCTGAGGAGGAGCCTGCAACTGAGGTACGTGCCCTTGACAGGAATCGAACCCAGGACCCTTCAGTCTGCAGGCCGATGCTCTATCCACTGAGCCAAACTGGCGTGGGTCTTTTTTATTCCATATAAATTTTTGAAGTATTTGTTCTAGCTCTGTGAAATATGCTGTTTGTATTTTAATAGAGATTGCATTGAATCTGTAGATTGCCTTGGGTAGTATGGACATTTTAATGATGTTGATTTCATCAATCCATGAACACGGTATATTGTTCCACTTGTTTATATCTTCTTCTATCTCTTTTTTTCAATGTCCCTTAGTTTTCTGAGTACAGGTCTTTTGCCTCCTTGGTTAAGTTTATTCCTAAGTATCTTAATTTTTTTGTTGCTAGGGTAAATGGGATTGTTTAGTTTCTCTTTCTGAGAATTCATTATTGGTGTATAAAAAGGCCATTGATTCTTGGGTGTTGGTTTTGGATCCTGCTACATTGCCAAATTCGTTTATTAAATCTAGTAGTAGTTTTTTGGTGGAGTCTTCAGGGTTTTCTATGTACAATAGCATGTCATCTGCGAATAATGAGAGTTTTACTTCCTCCTTTCCAATTTGGATGCCTTTTATTTCTTCTTCTTGTCTGATTGCTGTGGCTAGGACTTTCAGTACTATCCTATATAATAAAAGGGTAATATGCAAATTGACCCTAACAGCAGAATGACCACTGGACCAGTCACTATGAGGCGCACTGACCACCTCTTGGTCCCTTTCCCCAGCCGGCAGGCTCTGATCACCTGATGGCCACCTGCGGCGGGGACAGGGCTGGCAAGTGGGTGGGAACAGCCAACCTCTCGGTCTCTTTCCCTGGCTGTCAGGCACCCATCACCCGATGGTGAATGGGGAACCGGGGGTGGGTGGCGGTGGGTGGCGGGGCCGGCTGTGGATGGTACCCACACACGAATTTCGTGTGCCAGGCCTCTAGTGTTGAATAAGAGTGGTAAAAGTGGACATCCCTGTCTTGTTCCTGTTCTTAGGGGAAATGCTTTCAGTGTTTGCCCATTGAGTATGATGTTGGCTATAGGTTTGTCATATATGGCCTTTATCATGTTGACACATGCTCCTCTATTCCCACTTTGCTGAGAGTTTTTATAAAAAATGGGTTTTGGATTTTGTTGAATGCTTTTTCTGTGTCTATTGATATGATCATGTGATTTTGTCTTTCAATTTGTTTATGTGATATATCATGTTTATTGATTTGTGAATATTGTATTAACCTTGCATCCCTGGAATAAATCCCACTTGATCATGGTGTATGATCTTTTTAATATATTGCTAGATGCGATTTGCTAATATTTTGTTGAGGATTTTAGCATCTGTGTTCATCAGGGATATTGGCCTGTAATTCTCTTTCTTTGTAGCGTCTTTATCTGGTTTTGGAATTAGGATAATGCTGACCTCATATAAAGAGTTTGGATTGTTCCTTCCTCTTGGATTTTCTGAAATAGTTTGAGGAATATAGGTGTTAGTTCTTCTTTGAATGTCTGGTAAAACTCCCTGTGAAGCTGTCCGGACCTAGGCTTTTGTTTGCTGGGAGTTTTTTTGATTACTGCTTCTATTTCATCAGTTGTTATTGGCCTATGCAGGTTTTCTGTCTTTTTTTTTTTTTAAATCCTCACTGGAGGATATTTTTTCCATTGATTTAGAGAGAGAGAGAGAGAGAGAGAGAGAGAGAGAGAGAGAGGGAGAGAGGGAGTGGGAGAGAGGAGGGGGAGAAAGAGAGAGAGCAACATCGATGTGAGAGAGAGACAGTGACTGGCTGCCTCCTGCCTGCACCCCTACTGGGGCTGGGGAACCTGCAACGGAGGTACATGCCCTTGCCCAGAAATCAAACCCATGACCCTTTGGTCCATGGGCCGACGCTCTGAACACTTAGAAACTTGCCAGGGCTGGAATTTTTCTATTAATTGATACTGTCCCCAAAACAAATGTTTGTTTCAACTCTTTACATGAAGATGTTATTCTCTAATATTCCATTAGGTAGAAAATTGTATCTGATTGTTTTTAATCTTCTTTAATTATTACTGAATGTACCAAATAATTGCAGTCCTTTATCTTTAAATTGTCCATGTCCTCTGACCATGGACATATATTGAAGCTGTCTTTTTTTTTTTTTTCTTGGTTAGTCCCTGTGAATTTTAGGTAACCCAAATCTGAGGCCCTGTATCATGGAACAAAATGTCACAGAATATAAATCAATTTATTGTGACTTAACAAAAGTTATTTTAAGCTCTGACTGGGTAATTCAGTTGGTTAGAGCATCGGCCCAATATGTCAAGGTTGCAGGTTTGATCCCTGGTCAGGGCACATACAAGATTCAACCAATGAATGCATAAATAAGCGGAGCAACAAATCGATGTTTCTCTCCCTCTCTCACCCTTCCTCTCTCTCTTCCTCTCTCTCTCTCTCAAATAAATTAAAAAAAAGGTAATATTTTACATATGCAATGTTTATTATTTGGAATTGGCTGAAAAGGCTAACATTCTTCATGTTTAAAAAACACCACCACAGCTCTTTAGCTTGAACTACTCTATGATGCAGCTATTCCACTTCTGGGTATTTATTCAAAGAAAACAAAAAACATTTATTAAAAAGATATGTGGACCTCTGTGCTCACTGCAGCACTATTTACAATATCCAAGGTATGGAAACAACCTAAGTGTCCATTGTCAGATGAATGGATAAAGAAGATGTGATATATGTACACAATGGAATACTAGTCAGCCATAAAGAAGTTAAAAGAATTAAATCTTGCCATTTGGGACTATGTGGATGGGTCTTGCGGATATTATAAGTGAAATAAGTCAGACAAGGAAAAATAACATGATTTCACTCATATGTGAAATATATATTTTAAAAAAGAACAAACAAAAAGAACTCATAGATATGGATAACAGATTGGTGGTTACCAGAGGAAAAGGGGGTTGGTGAGGGGTGGGCGAAATGGGTAAGGGGCGTCAATTTTATGGTGATGGATGGACACTAGACTTTTGGTGGTGATCAAGTTGTAGTACATACCCACATTATACATGTGAAACTTACACAGTGTTAAAAACCAATGTTACCACAATTTGGGGGTGGGTGGGATGGGAAGGGAGGCGGCCAGGGAAAGAATGGGGTGAGACGTTCTCTTTAAAGGGAAAACGCAGGAGGGCGGAGGGGGACATTTGGCAGCTGGTGTGAGTGCCTGGGGGAGGTAGGTTTGGAACCTTGTCTTTTGAGTCCGCCCGGGACTCCAGCTAAACTTGGGGCGGGGCGACCTGGGTGCTCCTTCGTCGGGATCTGTGTAGCCCGTGGGAACTGTCCCCAGTGCCGACGTGAGCGCTGGGACACGGAACGTGTGGGCTCCCAGAGGCCAGCACACGGGGTAAGCACTCAACACCGAGCTCTCTCTTGGGTGAATAAAAGAATGAACAACAGGGAGCGTCGCAACCAGCTGCTTCACATCACGACAAAATTTTAACTAGCGCAGCGTCTCCTCGTACCTTCCCCGAATCCAGACCACCACCGGAACCTTTGTTGCGCTACAGAGGTTGCAACTCGGGAAGATAGACAGAAGGATTCGGACCCTGACAGACGGGGATTGGAGCCAATGAAAAAGGCACGATGTGAATGCTGCAGCCAATCATAGAGGCAGAAAGAGTGACGTCGACGGAAGCGTAGCGGAAGTTCGGTAAACACCGATCCTAAACAGTTCTCCTGTGCTGGTGAGAAGACTAGAAGGCGAAAATGTCGGAGCGAAAAGTTTTAAACAAGTATTATCCCCCCGACTTTGACCCGTCAAAGATCCCCAAGCTCAAGCTCCCCAAAGATCGGCAGTACGTGGTGCGGTTGATGGCCCCCTTCAATATGAGGTGTAAGACGTGCGGAGAATACATCTACAAGGGTAAGAAGTTCAACGCCCGCAAAGAGACGGTGCAGAACGAGGTCTACCTGGGCCTGCCCATCTTCCGTTTCTATATCAAGTGCACGCGCTGCCTGGCAGAGATCACCTTCAAGACAGACCCCGAAAACACAGACTACACCATGGAGCACGGAGCCACGCGAAACTTCCAGGCCGAGAAGCTCCTGGAGGAGGAGGAGAAGAGAGTGCAGAAGGAGCGGGAGGATGAGGAGCTGAACAATCCTATGAAGGTGCTGGAGAACCGAACCAAGGACTCCAAGCTGGAGATGGAGGTACTGGAGAATCTGCAGGAGCTCAAGGACCTGAATCAGCGGCAGGCCCACGTAGACTTTGAGGCCATGCTGCGGCAGCACCGCCTGTCCGAGGAGGAGCGGCTGAAGCAGGAGCAGGAGGAGGATGAGAGGGAGACGGCAGCCTTGGTGGAAGAAGCCAGGAAACGAAGACTGCTGGAGGACTCCGATTCGGAAGAGGATGCTGCTCCTGCCCCGCCCCAGCCGGCCTTCCTGCCCAACCCCAACCCCACAGCAATCCTGGACGAAGGCCCGAAGGCGAAGAGGAAGATGGAGAGCTGGGAGCGGAGTGTGGGCACCCTTGGCAGCAGGCCCCAGCTCTCAGGCCTCGTTGTGGTGAAGAAAACAGGCCTGGATCGCAGCACCCCACAGGGCCAGCTGGCACCCACACTGGGCACTGTGAAGAATGGGAAAGCCGCAGACCCTGCACCCAGGCCGCCCGGCACCTCCTCTCTGAGCCAGCTGGGTGCGTATTCGGATAGTGAGGACAGCAGCAGCAGCAACTGAGGCCCTTTTCCAGGACAAGGGTCATATGTCCAACTCCAGCTGGTGTTTGGGGCAGGAGGCCTTGTCATCAACCAGAGCACAACTGGACAAAAATTAATGTCTTGGAGGCCGGTGGGACCAGCCAGGGTTTCAGCTGAGAACTCGGTTTCTCTCCTGTCCCCCAACCACCAGCCCTTCCGGACCTCTAGGGCCAAAGCTCATGCTATTTCCCACCTGGTACCAGGTTTAAGACTGTGACATCTCTGGAGGAATGCATGGTCTCTTGGACAGTCCTTGAGATGTTAGCCATGTTTTGGGCATGTGAGTGAACCCACCCACCCCTGTTGGCTCCATCCCTTCCCACTCCAAAATTGTCTGGCACCAATAAAAGGAACACACACACCAAGACATTATTTTGGGACTGTTGCTGCCATTGGACATAATTCAAGTCAATTGCTATTTGAGGACACATTAAAATCCTAGAATAGTGAATTACAATACACAGTAACTACAAATGGAAGACATCCTGGCTGTTTTTAATTCACAACTGGTAGAAATTCCTTTTTCAGAGGATGGACTCCAAACTCCAGTCCAAGCTGCTGAAAAAAGCTTTTCTGCTGACTGCTTACCCAGCTTGAGCACTGGGATACTGGGGGATGAGGTTGGGGGGTGGATGGACTCTGCTAGCAGATTTATCACAAGGATCCTTTTTGGACTTTTTAATATACCAAATAAGAGTGCTTTAATAAAGTTTTGTTGAGTGTAAAGTTGGTCCCTATGTCATTGGATTGTACACTGATTAATGGTGTCTACAGTCTATAAAGCTTTGTGCATCTGAGAATTTCATCAATGTATACGAAGAGAGGTTCTCTTTGACTATTTCACACTTTGTTAAAAGCAGTTTTAAGGTGTGCTAACCTCCGTAATATCTCATAGGTATATGCCAGTCTGCTCCCTGAGCTGTTTTTCTACATAAAAATGACCCGCTATTGGAACCTTGGTCACAGGCTGAGCATTGCTCATGAAACAGGTGACAGCACCTGCTGTCACATCTCGATGAGTTGGACAGTAAAATGCCAAGATCACTTTGGTAAGTAATTACTAACAAAATAATGTGTTTTTTAAAATTTGTTTTTAATTTATTTTTAGAGAGAGAGGGAGAGAGGGAAAAACCCCCATCTATTTGTTCCACTTGTTTATGCATTCATTGGTTGATCTTGTATGTGCCCTGACCAAGGATTGAATCTGCAACCTTGGCGTATCAGGATGTACTAAACCATTTATATTTGGGGGTGGAGGGTAGTAACTTATGTTGTCTTCTTCCAAAACTGGTGGTGGAGTCAGCCTGCTTCTAGTCTGCAGCAACACCTCCTTATCCACAATCACAATCATTTATGGAATTTTAAGTTCTGTTGGCCTGTACAAGCTTAATAGAGGGTGCAATTTTAGAGAAAGAATGAATGAAACTGGATTCCTCTCAAATTGCAAAGAGAGAAAGCCAGCCCTGGGGGGCAGCTTAAGGATCAAACTGGCTTTAAGCTATACACAAATATAAACTTTGATGAGACAAAGACTTGAAGATTAACTTGGTCTTGCATTCCCAACATTAAATTCTGAAGACATAAACAGACTAGCAGAGAGCAGCGGGTCTGGCTTTTAGAAGAAAGCTATGTAAGGGCAGGATGCTGTCCGAACAAGCTGTAGCTGCAGGGTACTATGGTGTAATGGCTGTGCCCCAGGACACCGAAGCCATCCCACCTGGGCTCACCCTGGTTGGGCCACTTACTAAATGTGTGACCATGGGCACATGACTTCACCTTTCTACACTGCATTCATTTAACAGCTATTTATTAAGCATCTCCTCTGTGCCAGGCTCTGTACTAAGTACTGGGATACAACAGGGAACAAAATAGACAAAAATCCTTGTTCTTTTTGTGGCGTGTGTGTGTGTGTGTGTGTGTGTGTGTGTGTGTGTGTGTGTGTGATGGTAATGTTTCATGGTTGCTGGTGACTTGGGTGGTGTTTATAAAAATTCACTGAGGTGTATACACACTTATGTGCACTTTTCTGTATGTATAATTTACTTCAATATTTTAAAAAATCTATGGCCTTGTGATCACAGCTTTATTAAATGAGTTAAGTAAAGCATGCAGAGCTGTGTGCTTGCCACATAGCACTCACAGAAAGTGGCTACTATTATTAATACAGTGAAACTCCTTAATAAAGCAAACGAGGCCATCGGGGGATGTTGAGGAGAGATTTAGCTGGCTCTGCCTCAGGATTAATTCACAGAGCTCTTCCGTAAACCGATTACACATGGCTCATGCCTCGGTCGTGAAAAATGTGCCTTCAGGGATTTTGTTAGCACTTGCAAACTAAGTGATGCAGAGCTGCTGTGAACACCTGGGTAGGTTGTGCACTGCACAAGGGCTCCATACTTAAGAGGCTGCCATGCATGGGTTTGTATATTTACTATAACTTTCTGGGGCCCAACCCCTGAGACTGGAATACCTGGGCCTATGGTTCTTTAATCATTGAGTTGGAACAAACTGGCCTCATGCTTGGTCCATCAGCGTTTGTGATTCTGGATGATGGAAGTCCTCATCGGAGACAGATCCTCTCTGGGGGCTCCGACAAGCCATGTTTCTGAGTATAAGACCCAGACAGTGTGGCTTCATTGAAGCCCTGCTCCCTCTTAGATAACACCCTGAGTTTCTCCTGGTGAAGTGGGTTCTAGCTGGCCTCAGCACGCAGGCTCCTAGGTCTTCAACCCAGCGAATCTGAAGTGGGCCCAGACATCTGTATGTTTAACAAGCATTTCAGGTGACTTTCATGTCCAGGTGAGTGTAGGAACCCTATTCTAATAGGGTTTCTAACGGGGGGCTGTCCCTTCACCTAGTGGAGGGAAAGGGTGTGAGAAAGTGGGAGGCAATATTTAAGTTAAAAAAGGCTTGTATGTGTGGTGGGGAGAGGAAAAACAACCTGGGAAGCTGGAGCCTACTTTCTGACCTCCCCACCCCCATTTAAAAATAGTTTTTAGTCAGAGAGGAAGGAAGATAGAAAAACACCAATTTGTTGTTTCACTCATTGGTTGCTTCTTGTATGTGCCCTGACTGGGTATTGAACCCACAACCTTGGTGTATCTGGGCTACCTGGCCAGGGCAGCCTTCTGCCTTTTCCAGGCTGGGCCTGGGGAGAAGCTGTCTGCTGGAGTGCTGGTGAGTGCAGCATGCCTGCCCTGTGGGGGCAGGGGGAGGAGAGGGCTCTCATGGGGCAGCCACAGGTCAAAGAGCAAAGTAGTCACAGCTGTCTGCCCTCTGGTGCGGGCCTGGCCTGGGATTGGGCCACTGGGCCACCACCCTGGTAAGAGGATACATCTTTGCCTCATCCTACCCTAAGGATCAATAAAGCTTTGGGGACAGACGTAAGCCAGGCACTGAAGGTTGTGGGTTTGGATTAGTGACAGCCCAGGGGTTTGCAAATAGTTTTCCAGCCCTGCGTTCCAGCCCCCAACCCCAACCCGTCATTTTCTGTGCGCAGAACAAAGTTGAGGCTGGAACTGGAATCTATGTTGGAATCCCACAGCCCTTTTAACAGGAGCAGTTATCAGTCCTGGAGGTGGGGCAGTGGGGGACAGACCAAAAAATATCCTTCAAGGCCTCGCTGACCAGAGGGAATAAAATCCCAGTTTGTTCCACTCTCCATGGCCTTGGCTGCCCCATGTTGGGGAAGAGGCTGAGCCCAGGCTGAGGGCACCCCTCACTCCCGTATCATACCCCAGAGCCTCTTCACTAGAAGATGACGAATCTGGGGCACTTCAGCAGTGCATCCCCTCCTGCCCACTGGGCCCGGCCCAGGGGAGTGAGGGTCTCAGTGCCCACAGGGGACTTGGTGGGGGCCCCGTGCTGATGGGACCTCCCACCATTTTCTCCTTCTAAGAAGCAACAGCTGTTCCCTATTTTCCCTTTAAAGGAGGCTTGTTGGTGGAGGTATGTTACGGCCAAGGAACCAAACCAAACGAACCAGTTCAATATGAATCACACTGCAGTGCCAGGCACTGGGATGGTACCCTGGCGGCTGTGGGCAGTGGAGACAATGCTGGGCTGGCAGTCTGGAAACCAGGGTCTCAGTGCCAGCTGTAAGGTGAACAGTAGGACTTCGGGCATGTCCCCTGACTTGAGCCTGTTTCCTTCCCTACAAAATGGGGTGAACAGCACCCAGCCCGCAGTGCAGTGTGGGGGAAAGCACAGCCCTCCACACAGCACCACTGTCATCACTACTGCTACCGCCCGCCCGATCCCTGCCCTCAGGACAGGCTGGGCAGGTGCCTCCACCCCACCTCCCAGAGGCCAGCCTTCCCGCCCTCCCTGCTCCCGGAGGACACAGGGACATGGTGTAACCGGCTGTCCTCAGGGGACTGGGGTGTCCTCCCCCTTAGGCTCCAGGGACAACAGCTAGAGCAGAGTGATCAATCAGGGAACAAGGTTCAAGACCAACAGGCAGGGCCAGATGGAGGTGGGAATGAGGGCAGCCAGGTGCTCAGGGCAAAAATGAGGCCCCTCCTGGCCCGAGGGAGGGGGCAGGCACTGTGCTGGGCCTCTCCACATGCCTGCCCTCTACCCCACAAAGGCCCGGGCTCTCCCCGTCCTCAGCCCCCAGGGCTGGAAGGCAAAGGGCAGGGAAGAGCAACAAGGGGCCCGAGGCCCCTCTGAGGGGCTGAAGGTGACTCAGAAATCAGAACAAAAAAGGCCAAAAGGTTTTTACTCTGTGAACCCTGGGGAGGGCCAGGCAGAGCACAAGGTGTCCACAGGAGGATGAGAGAAAGGAGGGTTGGGGCCTGCAGTCTTGCTTTGCAGTGGGGGCAGGGGTGAGGGGAGATGAAGGCCCGGCGTGCCCTCCCCACAGGGTCCAGAGGGCTCCAGTCCTGGGCCCCAGCGACACCTGCCGCTCCTGAGTTCACACTGCGTTCTCGGCAGTCCCGAAGCCGCACGGCCTGCCTGAAGCCTGGCCAGGACAGAAATGCCTGGCAGAGGGAAAGGCCAGCGTGGGCTGACCGCAGCTATCCGAGTTCTTCCCAGAGCTGTGCCTCTCCCCGACAGGAGAGGACCCAGCGAGGCCGGGAGGACCCGGGGCCGGGAGAGCCGTCTTTGCCTGCCAGAGCCGAGCCTCAGATTCTTCCACCTCCACGTCAGGAGTCTGGGTTCAGGGGCTGCCAGGTTAGGCTCAAAGCTCATCAGGGGGGCTGTGTGTGAGGGGAGATGCCTGCTGGATGCCCTCGTCCTCCTCGGGGCCGGGGTCTCCCAGCTCCTTCCTCTGTTTGCTGCCGCT
Organism: Eptesicus fuscus; assembly: GCF_027574615.1. Taxonomy (NCBI): domain Eukaryota; kingdom Metazoa; phylum Chordata; class Mammalia; order Chiroptera; family Vespertilionidae; genus Eptesicus; species Eptesicus fuscus. The sequence continues at coordinate 12,767,305 of NC_072482.1, read as the reverse complement.
GCCACCGGAGGCCTTGGCCCTGCTGCTCTTCTTCTTGGACTTCTTCCCTCCCAGCGCGGCTGTGTCCCCCTTCTTGCCGGACCACTGCTCTGCTAGGCAACCTGGGGTGAGGAGGAGAGACTGGTTTGCTGGGCGAGGAGCACTGCTTGGGGAGCTGCGGGAGTGGCAGCTGGAATGGCTGCCTGACATCCAAGTCCCTATCCCACCTCCCTGTGGCCCAGGCCCCACTGGGCCCCGGAGTTCTCTGCGTGTTGCTCTGTACCTGTTTGGTGCCTCTCACCCACCGTGTCACGTCAAGCTCCCAGGGGACAGTGATGTCTTTATTTTAATTTTTTTAAACTGATTTCAGAGAGGGGTAGGGGGAGAAAGACATCGATCGGCTGCCTCCTGTACTACCCCTGGGATTGAACCTGCACCCTGGGCATGTGCCCTGACAGGGAATCGAACCCACCATCTTTCGGTGTACAGGACTGTCAGGAACCAAGAGTCGGTCAAAGGATTAACTCTGACCTTCAGTAAGTTACTGAAACTAGGCCCACTTCCTCTTGCCTGAGGACAAAGCATTCCTTCTGTAGCCGCCCTTCAACTGCCACACCCTTTATCTATAGTTACGACTTTAGCCGATATCTAGGTCAGCCCCCACCCCTCCTAGGCATCCACCCTTCTAGAAATCACATATAAGGAACGCTGTAAAAATAAAGTTTTGAGGCTTGATCAGAAACCCCTTTGTCTTGCCTCCATTCTTTGCGTCCCTTGTCTGTCTCTCATTCTCTTAGGTGCGCCGCCTCGGTACCCCCGCTAGAAGACCCCGCAGGTCGGGGAAACAGGACGCCGCCCAGCCAACCGAGCCACCCAGCCAGGGCAACACCCTCTCTTTCGTATTTCTTTTCCGTCCCCCCTCCCCACCTCCCCTGAGGGGGAGCACACAATGAAATCGAGGGCCACCCACCCTGCCTCCTCCCTCCCTCCCTCCCTCAGACTCACTGGTGTCCTTGCCCTTCAGCACGTGGTTGGCGCAGAGGAACTGCGTCAGGTCCTCCTCCTGGTGGTTCCGGTACCAGTCCTCGATCACCTCCTCAAACTCCTCCACCAGCACGTCGCACTGTAATCACAACCCTCGCGTTGGCAAGGCCCCGGCGCTGGGTCCCTTCAGAGGAGCTCAGCGGGGCCTCAGCCACACGAGACAGGCGGGCGGCCGGGTTCTCCTGAGCAGACATGGGGAGAGGCCCCATGTCCCGTGGTGGCCTTCTCAGCAGCAGAGCCGTCCCCACCCCCGGGGGCGCAGCGGCCGAAGGGCCTACCTGCTTCTTGAGGTCGGCCACCTCTGCAGAGGTCTCGTTCCACAGCTCGTAGGGGATGTCCATCACCACCTTGACCCCTTTGTGTACCAGGTTGTGTAGCGTCTCAAACGTCTCTGACATGCCCTGGAAGAGGCGACCGGACATGAGAGGGAGTCCCTTCCTGCCTCCTGCCCTCCTCGGCGGGGGCTGCTGGAGGCCCAAGACCAGCTCCGAGAAGCCAAGACCTCTAAGGTTCCTCACACTTGACCTCACCCTCCTCTCCCCTCTTTTAGGCGTACCTCCCTTAACCCCCACACGTGCACGCATGCACACGCACCCGCACACACGCCCTGTCCTGCCTCCCCACACCTTATTCTTTCCAACAGGTCTGCTGTTGCCCTCAGGCCCTCTGAATGGACACTCCTCCTTTTCCAGGAAATACACATTTGTCTTGGCTGCCCCCGTGCGCTGTGGCTGGGCTCACTCACTCCCCACACCCAGGCCCGCTCCCTGCTGGGGGTTCTTCTAGGGCTTGTCTCTCTCCTTGCTGGGGAGAGGGCGAAGGCAAGGCAGGAAAGACTCTGTTCCATTTCTGCCAGCTACCTAGGTTTCTCCCCGGAGACAACAAACTACCTTTCCAGAGATAATGCATACAAATACATGCCAACAGACATACAGATGCATCCTCCTCGCCCCACCCACACTTTTTTACACAGCAGTAATATATGTGTCACACACTATTCTGCCTTTTTTATCTAGTGATACACGCTGGAGAAAATCTTAGCTCAGTCCCTGCAGAGCTACCTCGTCCTTTGTTTCTCGGGTGTGTAACAGGCCACTGAACGGCCAATCCATCTATTTAGCCACGCCCTGTCTGACGGATGGTTAGGCTGTTTCTAACTTTCCTGTTATGAAAAAGAACTTTTAACATTCTTACATTAAAGCAAACACGAATTTATTATCAACTAGGGTACAAGATTCATGCAAATTTTATTTTAAAATAGTTTATTGATTTTGAGAGAAGAAGGGAGAGAAACATCGAAGTGAGAGCACAACATCGATAGGCTGCCTCCTGCATACCCTCCACCGGGGATGGAGCCTGCAACCTGGGCATGTGCCCTGCCTGGCCACCAACCCGGAGACCCTTTGGTGTATGGGACGACGCCCAACCAACTGTGCCACACCAGCCAGGGCGAAATTCATACTGATCTCCTTTGCTAGGAGGGGACTCTGGTGAAGCGATGTGCCAGGAGCTGAAGACGTAGACGCAGAAGTGTGGGCCTTGTTGTAAAAAGCTCCTTCTCCAGGGAGAGAAGCATTGGTGGTGTAGTAAGTGCCTTACACGTCACAGAGGCATCTGGATGGAGGGTGAGGTATGTGCCCTGGGGTCCCAGAGGAGGGCCAGGGTAATCACCGCCAAGAGTCTCTGGGCTCTTCTCTAAACCCTGATTTCCTGACTTCTCCCTGCACTGGGGCTTTAGGCCCCCCCGGGGGCTGCACTTTGGGCATTTCCGCCAGTCTGGACTGAGGCAGGATCCTGACGGGCAGGCCCAGCCGTTAGGAGTGTGCCTATCGCCCAGGAAAAGGCAGGCCACCCGGGACAGGCGGAGTGCAAACAGCAATCCACAAGGAGTGGGAAGAGGCCACGGAGGGAAGCTCCAGGGCAGGGTCCTCAATCACAGCCACACCAGCAGACGCACTCAGCCGCACGCAGGCCCCGCCCCCGCAGGGAACAAGGACAAGCACAATCCCACCTTGGCAAACCGGTTGCTGCCGGTCCTCTCCTTGTGCAGGCTATAGTCCAGGAGCCTCTTGCAAATGGTCTCAGTGACTTCGATTAACCGTAAGTCCCTGTGGAGACAGCAGCACGAGGGGCTGAGTCCCCCTCCCAGCCCCAGTGGGTCAGTGTCCGTCCCTCCAGCCCTGCTACCCCAACGCCTGCGCATCTCACCAACGGGAAGTCAGAGCTGGAAGGAAGATAGGTCATCTGGTCTGGGTGCTCTGAAATGCTGGAACACAGACCAGAGAGACAAAATTTTAACAGCTCTACGGGAAGGAATTTTTTTTTTTATAAAGCTCAAAGATTCTGTAGGTTTTTTGTGTTTTTTTTTTTTTTTTATAAAGCAAAATGTATAAAATTTTGATGTTAAAATATCACTTAATTTTGAAAGGATGACCATAGCTGATGGAAGTTTTATGTCGTTGTTCTTTTTTTTAATTTGTTTTTGATATTTATACCTGGCAAAATTCAATGTTGGTAATCTCGTGTTACCAATATTTTTTAAATTGCATTGGTCCATGAAATCCAAGAGTCTGGGAGTGACAGGCTAACTGGTACGGATGAGGAATGTGAAGCCAGAGCAGTTAAGGGATTTAGGAAAGCCGCCGAATTAGTTGGTCGCAGAACCCGTGGGTAAATTTAGGTCTCAGAGCTGCCTCCCTCTGGTGGGTCTGCCTGGCTAGAAGGGAGAAGGGAACTCCAGGCCGATGAAGCCTTGAGGAACAAAGCAGGCCGGGCCAGTGGGTCCCCATTCACTTACGACTTGGTGTATTTGACCCCGGAGGCCTTCCGGTCCAGGATGCCGTAGCCTGTGTCAAGGACCTCCTTGGTCTTGCCAGTTTCCTCAAAGGCTGACTTCAGCTCCACGGCGACATATTTACACACTGGGAGAGGGAGGCACAGCACAGCCGACTGAGTGCACGTGTCCTCTGGGAGCCAGCTCCCAGCAAAAGACTCAAGTCAATGCCTCTCCCAGCCTGGGCGAGTCCGCTGGGGCAGAGGAGGAGTTGGCAGTGCCCCATGTCCACCCTTGGCCCTTATACCACCAACTTCATTCCTCCCAGCTCCTTTCTTTTCCTCTGACCCCCACAATCATTTTAGTTTTAAAATTTTCAAACATATAGAAAAGCCGGGCCCTAACCGGTTTGGCTCAGTGGATAGAGCGTCGGTCTGCAGACTGAAGGGTCCCAGGTTCGATTCCGGTTAAGGGCATGTACCTTGGTTGCAGGCACATCCCCAGTAGGGAGTGTGCAGGAGGCAGCTGACTGATGTTTCTCTCTCACTGATCTTTCTAACTCTCTCTCCCTCTCCCTTCCTCTCTGTAAAAAATCAATAAAATATATTTTTTAAAAATACATGGAAGAGTACCATGAACATATACTATATACCTTCCGTTCATATTCAACAGTGGTTCATGATTTACCACTGGCTCTCTCCAATATATAACATAAAACAATGTGATAATATATCTCAACAATTTACGGAGTGAGCAAAAGTAGGTTTACAGTTGTGTCACATAAATAATACAATAATTAATTAATACAAGAATACACTGTTTTGCATGCTCACAACTGTGAACTACTTTGCCCACACCTGTATACATTGTGGTTTTGTTGTATACATTGTTTGTGCTAAGCCATTTTGAAAGCAAGTTGCAAACATCATGATCTTTCACCCCTGAATAGGTGATCACACATCTCCTGAGAAAAAGTACCTTCTCCTACCTAACCGCAAAACAATTTTGATTACTTGGAAAATGGACAATAATTCCAAGGTCATCTAATACTTAGTCCATATTCAAATTTCCCCAATTGCCCCCTAAATGTCTCCTATGACTGTTTTATCGCTGGATTTCACATGTTGTGCAACACCAGCTCTCTATTCCCGCAATGGTACCCTCCGGAGGCCTTGTTTCTATTTTTTCCTCCCTTCCAGGGACTCAGTCTAATGGAGCAGAAAGAAGTATAAACAAATAGTTCTCACTGCATAAGGAAGGCTGCGGCTGCCACTTCAGTGCCTCAAACCTTAGGAAATGCTTACTGCCCTCCAGGGGCCCTGGGGATTTTCTGCCCATTCTCCCAACTTCACCATAAAAGTCTCCTCCAAGAGGAATCCTTTTTTGTACAAGCCCACCTGCTCTTTCTTTCTTTTTTTAATCCTCACCTAGAGAGGAAGGGGAGAGAGAAAGAAACATGGATGTGGGAGAGAACCATCCATTGGCTGTCTCCCATACCGACCCTGACCGGAAATCGAACGCACAACCTAGATATGTGCCCTGACTAGGAATCGAACCCGCCACCTTTCAGCGTACGGACGACACTCCAACCAACTGAGCCCCCGCCATGGCTAATCCCACCTGCTCTGGGTTTCACCCCAGGACTGTGCAGCCTTTGGTCCTTTCCCGTGCCTCTCTAATCAGACCACAGGAGTACCCAAAGTGAGTGCATGTCCTGGATTTGTTCTGTATTCCTCTAGTCTGGGACTCTGTATGTGTTGGATACATGATAGGTATTGCTGAGGGAGGCTGTGTTTGTGGCTGAGCAGCTTCTGATGCCTCTGAAGAGACTACAGCCATCAGGGTTGTTATAACACGGACGGTAGAGTTCGGTAGAAAACCAATTACTACCACCAAAACAAATGCATGCCCTGGAGGCTTGCGTGGTGAAACTGTGTAACATATATATTAGTACACGGCTTGGAGAACTTGGGACACACGAAAATTCCAACATATAAGCTGGTGATCTCAGAGTCTGCAATGAATTGAGGGCGACTCATTTCCCTGGCTCTCCATCCAGGACCATCTGGGCTCCCTTCCCTCTCTGTCCTGCATGTTGTGCAAGGTCATCACTTTTCTGGCTCCTCTGCCCCCCCTCTCCCACGCCCTCAGCCTGTAGTATTCCAGGCCCAGAAGGTTGGAACCCATCAACCTCCCTCTCTTGTACTCATCAGCCAAAACCTTGCTTCTCAACTCTTCCAAACTTTCCCTCTTCAAGACCCCCCTCTGGGGATCCAGACTTGGGGGAGACTCATGGCGCCCACCCCAGACACTCCTGGACATGCACTGGCTCTTTTTCTGGGCAAGTTCTCCTTTCTCTGTGCCAAGGCCTGTTCCACTCGGGCTACTGAGCCAGGAGGCAGGCTTTGTGGGCCAGACACGGTCAGCATTTAATAACAAAATGATAAATGAAAGTAAATACACTATTAAGAGCCTAAGGGTTGGAGTTTGCCAAGCCATCCGGTGACTAAAAATCTTTTGAAGTAATCTTGCTCAATTACCTACAAAACAAGGTTGTGCTAAAATGGTCTCAAAGATCCTTGCCCAGCCCTACGCTTCTATGATCTGTGAATGCCTCTAAGGAAAAGAAATGTGAGCTTCTGAGCATAATCTGAGACACAGCAGGGGCTCTTTGGTATCAGAATAAAATAGCGAACAGAGAAGAGGAAGTGAAACCCCCAAAGGGTCTCCGTGGGCACTGGGGGCAGAGGGAAAGGAAAGCATCACAGCCCGCGGTCTATCCAAGGGAGAGAGGGAGAAGGTACCCGCTGGACTGCATCCCGGAAAACTCCCGCCCCCGACGGCGGCCCATCTCTGAAGCACCTCACCTTCCATCTCTCAAATGGAAGGATTATGTGTTCTAAACCCTTCCCGCCCCCCACTTCCCAGTGCTTAGGGGACATCTGGCCTGCTGTAGGCTGGGAATTGGGATGAAACAGATTCATAGCCAACTTTCTGGGTGGCCTGGGGTTAGGGAGGTGGGAAGGACGGAGGAGAATGGAAGGGAGGAAGGAAAGGTGGGCCCTTCACAGTCCGGATCTCTGCTTCATGTGCCAGCACCCTTTCTCTCTCTCCCCCTCTGGTTCCACACCTACACCCCTAGGTCTTTGGGATGCTCTCTTTTTCTATATTCCTAAAATCTTCCTCCCTCACAAAGTCCCCCCAGGTTCTAGTCTCTCAAAGAGACCTCTTAAGCCTCAGCCCCTCCTCCTTCCTCCACCCCCCCCCCCTCACAGCTCCCGTTTATTTATATTTATTCCAAAAATATCGGAGAGAAGGTCTCTGTCCTCAGGGAGCTCACAGCTGGTGCGGAGGCAGCCAGTCCCACAGATCGGGCTGTGGTGAGGGCACAGGAGGGTTCGGGTTCTTCCCCTCGGACCAGTCAGATGAACCCTTTCAGTTCCTCAAACCCGGCCTCTGCGGGGCGGTTTCCTGCGTGGGGCCCTCTCTTGTTACTTCTCTTCGCCCGGCCAACTCCTACTTTCTCTGCGCTTCCTCTGCGGAGCCTCTCCTGGCTCCCCTCTGCACCCAGCCTTCCCCCACCCCTGGGAGACTGGCTGGGGCTCACCTGGCCCCCAAACCCTGCATTTCATCTATCCAGGCATCTACTGCCCTGATGATAGTTGTTTGTTTTTACGGGTTTGTGAGCTCCAGGTGCACCGACACCCGCTCTTTCGCCCGCCCGTGTACCCCGGGGTCCCGCTCAGGAGCCAAGACCTTCCACCCCGAGCGTTCCCGCAAGCCCGGCCCCTCCCTCCCGCGGGGCGCTCCGCGGGCCCCGCCCCTCACCTTCGCATTTGCTGGGCAGGCGAACCCAGTCGGTCTCCTCGGCTTGGGCCTGGCTCGGGCCCAGCTCCGGGGCCGGCAGCAGCAGCAGGGGGAGCAGCAGAAGCCAGCGGGCCCCGGGCCGGGGCGCGGGCTCAGGCAGTGGCTCCATGGCCCAGCCGGACCCGACCCGGAGGGCTGCGCTTCCCACGGGCGCGCGCCGGGCAGCTTCTCGCAGACGCTTCCTGGACAGCACACGTGCCTCGCACCCGGGCCCCTGCGAGCCCAGCCCCCTCCCTCCGCTGGCCGCCGGCCCGCCCCAGAGCCCACGGAGGCCCGCGGGCTGCGCAGCCAATGGGCTTTTCGGGGTTCGCCCTCTAGCAAATGGAAGGATGAGCTCTTTTCGGTTTGGGCCAATGAGAGAGAGGATGGTGTCCTCGGTGACCAATGGCAACATCTTTTCCCACCCCCTAACGGAGGCTCGGGGCGGGGCTGGACTAGGACGGTGTGTGTGTGTGTGTGTGTGTGTGTGTGTGTGTGTGTGTGTGTGTGTGTGTGTGTGTGTGTGTGTGTGTGTGTGTGTGTGTGTGTGTGTGTGTGTGTGTGTGTGTGTGTGTGTGTGTGTGTGTGTGTGTGTGTGTGTGTTTCTCTCTGTGTGTGTGTGTGTTTGTGTGTGTGTGTGGTGTGTTTCTGTGTGTGTGGTGTGTTTCTGTGTGTGTGTGTTTCTGTGTGTGTGTGTGTGAGTGTGTGTGTCTGTGTGTGTCTGTGTTTCTCTGTGTGTGTGTGTGAGTGTGTGTGTGTGTGGTGTGTTTGTGTGTGTGTGTGGTGTGTTTGTGTGTGTGTGGTGTGTTTGTGTGTGTGTGTGGTGTGTTTGTGTGTGTGTGTGTGGTGTGTTTGTGTGTGTGTGTGTGGTGTGTTTGTGTGTGTGTGTGTCTGTGTTTCTCTCTGTGTGTGTGTCTGTGTTTCTGTGTGTGTGTGTGTCTGTTTCTGTGTGTGTGTGTGGTATGTTTGTGTGTGTGTCTGTGTGTGTGTGGTGTGTTTGTGTGTGTGTTTGTGTGTGTGTGTGTGTGTGTGTGTGTGTGGCGGGGTGGGGGCGGGGGGAAAGCGGCTGGGGGAGCAGCCGCTGGGCCGAGTCAGGGGTGCGGCTTGCTGGTCCTAGAAGAGGTGGGAAAGGCGTCCTCGCGGGCTCTCCGCTTCCTTCCACGTCACTTCCCCCCGGGGGTATAATGCAGAGCTCCTACTGAGCAGCTGTTCCTAAGTTTTATTATTATTATTGTGGTTGTTGCTACTGCCAGCCACTCTCATAGGCGCTGTGGGTGAGAGCCGACGACTCAAACAGCCCCCCGCCTTTAAATAGCTTTTTTCGTGCCCAGTGTCCCTAGATTTGTCCCAGTGAGAACTAAACACACCACTTCCCATCTGATCCTCGCTTTCTAGCGCGGTGATGACTAAGTGATCCTTCTAGCGGCTACCGGAGGCTCGCCGGCTCCTGGGAAGTTCAAATAGGTTAATGGAATTAAAGCTTATTGAGCAGATTGTGAAAAGTTCACGCATTAATTCTCGTAACATCAGTTCTTTAATGCCCTATTATTTATTTCTTTGGATTCTGAGCTCATAGAAGGCAGGAACTTGATTTACCTAGGTCCAGGAGCCCTCCTGAAAAATAACATTAAACCAGTCTCGGTGGGGGTGTAGTCTGGGGCAGGGCAGGATTGGGGGCATTGGGGCAAAATGGGGAGGGGTGTTGAAGCTAAGGGAACCCTGCTTCCAGAATGGGGAGACATTTACTGAGGCCAGAATTAGTGTGGCAGGAGCCCTGAGCTCAGCGTCGGGGCTGGAAACTGGGAAGGGATGATGACGGGATGAAGTCTGAGGCTACGGCTAGACAGGCCCCCACCCTGACCCAGCCCACCCCTCTCAGTCTGTGTGTTGGGGAAGCAGCTGGCCCTGTGGGGATGGTGGACAGATTCATCCCTAGAAGTTGTGGGACACCCCCCCCCCCCAATAATCCAAAAGGAGGTGGGAGAATCTTCTGACAGGCTGGTGAGAGGTGGGCAGTGGAGGAGACAGTGAGGGTTTTCATGGACCAGCAGCTAAGAGGGCACAGAGGCTCAAGGAAGCTGGCGGTGTCATTGACACCACATGGGGGGGTGGGGGGCGGTATTAGAGCATAGCTTCCCACCGACACCTTGGGGGAGACCGATAGCACCACCGGTCCAATAGGCTGCTCTGTGCGGCCCGGGGGCATCCACGCAGCAGCACGCCGTGGTGCCGGGGCTGATTCACTAGAGGAGCCTCTGGGAAGGGCGGTGCTGAAGGAACAGGGGACACGCCGCTTACACCCCTCATGGAGCCCCGTGTTCTATCAGTGCAAGAACCCTCTTTAGGAAAAACAAAACAAAAGAAAAGCCGCTTCAGCGCCTGGCTGAGTTGATGTTCAGTGAATGCTTGTGAAATGAATAATGACCTTTACTTGATTAATAAGAGTAAGCTTGGAGTGACCGACAATGCTCTTGGCGTTGAGCATACTCACTCCCCTTACTCTGGGGTCCTGGCCCTGCTCACCCCAGTCGTGTCTGCACAAGACTTCCCATCAGGCCCAGCACCCGCATTCCTGGGCTCCTGGGCTGCACGCCCCACCTCTCACAGAGCTTGGGCCAGGGTGAGGAGCCAGAAGGGGCCTGGCCTCATGCTTGGCGGGGGAGTAAGGAGACAGGCGGGACAGTGCCCTCCCCAGCCCCCAGCCCGGCGCTGCAATTCCCAGGGTCTTGCCCTCGGGAAGCCCTCCTCCTCTGGGAAGGCCTCCCAGATTTCTGCCTCCTCTAAACCTGCCAAATTGCCTCCTCCCAGAGAAGACGTGAATGAAAACACTTCCCGTTTGCTTGTGTCACTTAAGTTCTCCTTTAATCGTCCTCAGTGTTCTGCATCTCAAATATCAGTCTCCGTCCTCAGGGGGCTCCCAGTCGGATGGGAGAGACGCAGCCTTTCCCCCAGACCGGCCTCAGTGGAAGGAGGGAGACCGCCCGGCCCCCCGGAAGCTCAGGCCCAGGAGGAGGCAGGTCGCAGTATCCTCCGAGGCGGGAGGTCCTGAGCTCTGGGCGCTGGGTGGGCAGAGAGCACCCCTCCTCCCAGACGGGGCTCCCGCCAGGGTCGGGACCCGGAGGGCGGGTGTGAACCCCGCGGCGGCCCCGCCCGGGGCTGCCAGGCCGGCGGGGCAGAAGGCCTGAGCCCTCGGCCTCTCCCGGCCGCGACTGCAGTCGGCGGGGGCGGGGGCGGGGGCGGGGGCGCTCCTACCCGCCCAGGCTGCGGGCGGGCGGCCGGCGCGGGGAGCGGGGGGTCCAGCGGGCGGGCCTCGGCGGGCGGGGCGCGCAGGCGGCTGCAGGTCAGGAGCAGGTCAAACAGCAGCAGCTTGAGGAGCAGCAGCCGCAGCGCCCCCAGCCGCAGCGCGCGGCCCGGCGTCCCTGCGGGAGGGGAAGGGGCAGGCTGGGCCCGGGGCTCCTCAGCACCCCACCCCTGCGAATGCTCCCCCGAGAAGAGGGGCCTTGCCCTCTGCCCTTGCCATTCCTCCTCCATGTCGTCCCCCAATTTCAGGGCAGGTCCTTCCTGGTGTCTAACCGCAACTCCTCCTGGGAATAACAAATCCCTGCCTAACCTTCATTTTCTTATATCCCCCAGCCAGGGGGGTGCAGGCCAGGCAGGACTCAGCGTCGCTGCAGAGAGGAGCCCGCTCAGAAGTCTCCTTTGGCCAGGAAGAGACCCGGACGGTGGCCATGGCCGCAGGTGGTGGGAGTGACAGTCTCCCGCGACTCCCCGGGGACTCCCGAGGCCCTGATGCTGACGTTCACCTGGGCTGCCCTTCTCACAGTGCTCACCTGTGCTTCTCAGCTGGTGTCCAGGGACTGGGCTGGGGTCAGAGATCTTACCCACGGGTGGACAGAGGCCCAGGCTGGCCAGGGCACCAACCCAGCCAGACAGCCTCCTCAGGGAACCCCTACCAACCCCCAGTAGGACCCATCAGGCCAGATCCCAACAGCACCTACGGTCCTGGCCCCCAGTACTCACCCCCAAGAGGTTCCCAGAGGCAGGTCCTCGCTGAGGAAGTCTCTCCTGCCAGCCAAGGAGAAGGGAGTGAGACTTGGGATGGGCGGTTCCCTGCACCCCAGTACCGTGCCCTCCGCCCCAGTACTGTGCCCCGGCCCTGACGCAGGGCCCTGTTCATGGCATGTTGGATAAATGGACAAAGGAACCGGCAGTGGGAACCTGAGCCCATTCGCTGCAAGTCCTCCGAGGGGCCCAGGTCTCCCTGGCTCCCTGCCGCCCCCTGTTCTGCGTCCCTGGGAGGCGAGCTGCCGCAGCACTCCCGGACAAGGAATCGGTTTCTCAGCAGCCTTTGGAAGGCAGACAATTCGTTCAACAAATATTATGTTAAAACCAACATAATCCAAAAAGAGGAAGTCATCTGGTTGTTAATAAAGTAATAATAGCCCGGCCGGCGTGGCTTAGTGGTTGAGCGTCGACCTATGAACCAGGAGGTCACAGTTCGATTCTCAGTCAGGGCACATGCCCGAGTTGTGGGCTCGATCCCCAGTGTGGAGCGAGCAGGAGGCAGCTGATCAATGATTCTCTCTCATCACTGATGTTTCTATCTCTCCCCCTCTCCCTTTCTCTCTGAAATCAATAAAAAAAATATTTTTTTAAAGAATAAAGTAATAATAATAGATGACTTTGGACATATTACTTAACTTCTCTGTCCCCGAAAAGATGAGGGAAATTATATGACTTCATAAATGTAAAGTGTTTACAATAAATGGTACCTGGCAAGAGTAAGTACTGAATAAGTGGTAGCAATTAATTATTTACTCATTGTTTGGGTCTAATAGGTAGGTAATAGGTAGGGTGTCATATATAGGGTGATATTAGATATTAATCTTAGGTATATATAGAGAGAGTAGCCCTAGGTAGTAGGGTTAAGCTATATACCTTAATATATATCTCAATCCTAGGAGGGAGGAGGCATTACCACCTCGTGGAAGACATGCATCAGAGCCTAGATTTGGGTGAGATGTCACAGTTGCAAATCCCAGGCCTCAGGGCCTCAGGTGTCCCTGCTCTGAGCCCAGGCACCCCTTCACCTTGTTGGTCGTCACTTGGACACCCCTCGTGCCCCCATGGTCTGGGCCTGCCTTCCTTCCCCCCAAATCCTGGGTCCAGGGTGAGTGAAAGGGGCAGGGGGCATTCACAGGCCCCGGGCTCTGTCCCCACCTGACAGCTGTAGGGGCTGTGTGCTCTGGCTATGATCCCCAGCCCCAGGCCCGGTGTGACAGACCAAGGTTTCCCAGGATGCCAGCTCCTCCGAGGGCAGGGAGAGCTGGGCCACGCTAGTCCAGGTGCCGTCTGCAGCTGGGGAAGGGCCGTAGGTGAAGGCGTCCAGGGCGCTGCCGTTGCCAGCGGAGAACCAGATGGGGCTCTCAAGGCCAGGGGGGGCCGCATCGAGGACCAGGCAGACCACCAGCACCTGCTGCTTCCCACCCACCTGCATCGTGATGGGTGGGGCCAGCGAGGGGAAGGGGGTGCCGCCCACACCTGTAAGAGAGCATGCACCTGTGGGGGCCTAGATCTGTCCGTGCCCTCCCAGGCCAGCATCTCACTGTAGGCTTCTATGCTTCTATCTGTCCTTTCACCATCCATCTGTCCCTCCATCCTCTCAACCAGCCCTCTCTCCTTGCGTTTTCCCCTCTAAACACCCTTCCTTCCCTCCACCCTTTCATCCACCTCTCTATTCATTCACTCTTTTTCCATCATCCATGTTTTCTACAGAGATTCTCTCTACTTTCCATCTATATGTCCATCCGTCCATCCATCCATCCATCATCTTTCCATCACCCATCTATCATATCTGAACCTTTCTGTGCAAGGCATTAGGGATACAACATTAATTTATATACAACATTAAATTATATATAATAATTTATATATACATTGTCCCCACTTTCAAAGAACTCAGACTCATGGGAAACAAACATGCATAATACCTGGTTGTGCCAGCCTCAGGAGAGAGGTTGCCTCTGGGGAGGAAGGAGAGGAAATATGATCTGGAATGAGATTAAAGGGGCTTCAAATGTATCTGTAACTTTTGAAAAAAAATCTAGTTCAGCCCGACTGGCGTGGCTCAGTGGTTGAGTGGCAACCTATGAACCAGGAGGCCACAGTTCGATTCCTGCTCAGGGCACTTGCCTGGATTGCAGGCTTGATCCCCAGTAGGGGGCATGCAGGGGGCATCCGATCGATGTTTCTCTCTCATCATTGATGTTTCTATCTTTCCCTCTCCCTTCCTCTCAATAAAAAAATACACTTTTAAAAATATAGTTCAAATATGGCAAGATTATAACCATTTGTTAATCTGAGTGGCATATGGAAGGGTGTTTGTTGTATTATTCACCCCAGGACATGCTTAGAGAGAGGAAGGGAGAGAAACATTGATGTGAGAGAAACAGCCTCGACCGGGGATCGAACCTGCAATCCAGGTAGATCTGTCCTTTATTTTCCTGAATAGTCCTAATTTTCCACAAACTTGGTCTTTTCAGTAAGGATGATTCATTTAATATATAACAATGTTATTTTTGAACAGTTGGATATTTGCTCATAAAAATTAAATCTTAAAGGTTAAAACCTCCAAACAAATTAAAACTGTGAGTTAAGCCCTAGCTGGTTTGGCTCAGTGGATAGAGTTGTCGACTTGTGGACTGAAGGGTCCTGGGTTCGATTCCAGTCAAGGGCATGTACCTTGGTTGCAGGTTCGAACCCTGGCCCTGGCCAGGGCGCTTGCGGGAGGCAACCAATTGATGTGTCTCTCTCACATTGATGTTTCTCTCTCTCTGTCTCTCCCCCTCCCTCCCACTCTCTCTAAAAATCAATGGGAAAATATCCTTGGGTGAGGATTAACAAAAAAACAACACAACACACACACACACACACACACACACACTCACACCCCACAACTCTAAGTGTAGCCAGGCCAAAGAAATGCGCAGGCTGCGGGGACCCGTTCCAGGGAATTTTGTGGGGACGTAGGGGTGTGGAGTGCTCACATAGGATTTCTTGAAGGTCAAATAACTGACCTGTAGCATGTGGATGGTTAGTAGCCCACTCAGGATTTGAGCTCAGATCTTGGAGACTCCAAGTCCCACATATCACCCCACTTGGAAGGATGACTAAGATTTTGGTACGTGACAAAGTGGACCCACCTGGAACGTGGCCTCGGATAGAGTTGGTTTGTCTCATGCACTTAATATACTGAGCCTCAATGGTCCCATCAATATAATGGGGTTAATAACACCAGCCCCACAGAGTTGTTGTGTAGAATAAAGTTCATGAATGTAAAACACATGGCAGATGAGTATTCGCATTCTTATCGATGCTATCATTAATAAGGTATCACAAACAGAGGGAGGAGTGAGCTCCAGGAACCGCAGCTCCTGAGCCTGCGCAGTTGCACCGGTAGAGACACTCCCCAAGGTAAGTTAAGCATCTCCCTCCTCCACAAAGCCTCCCAGGATTGCTCCTCCTCACCCTGGCTGCGTCCTTCCCGGAGCTCAGTCGCCTGCCCTGGGCATGCCCTTCTCCACATGGGTATGGTTGGCCTCCTTAGGAGGGAGAGCTGTGACGCACTGGGTCAGTTTTAGCTCAAGGAGATGTCTTGATTCAAAGGTCAAGGACTCCCCCCGACCCCCCAAACACACATGCAAATTTGCACAGGCTCTAGACGAAGCTGGAATTCTCACAATTCTAGTCCTTTGGCTCCAGCCTTGATCTTTGGAGGCCTGGGGGTACATACACCCGGGAAGTCACTGAGGCCTTGGGACTTCTCCTGAGACCCCATTGATATGGGGGAGCTGGGAGTGAACACGAGGCACTCTGAACCCTGGTGGAAAGGGCACCCTGAGGGCAGGAGACCTGGACAGGAAGGGCAGGAGGGTCCTTACAACATTGCCCAGGTCCCATCGCTCCATATCGCATAACAGCCCTGGCTACTCCACCCGGCCCCCATGGACACCCGCCAGCTTGCTTTGTTTCTCTAAACCCCCAAGAGGTGACTACTCCCTACCAACACTGTGGACCCCAGGGGAGCAGGACGTGGGGCCCCAGAGCAAGGAAGCTGGGAGGTAGAGTGCAATGGGGAAGGGAAGATGGGCTTCTGGTGAGACCCTCCCAGAGGCCCCAGTGCCTCTGTTCTGCCTCCCTGCACCTCACCCACACCCGGACGCCCAGAGGGAGAGGGTGGTTCGGGGCAGACAAGTGGGGCACAGAGAGAGAAGCAGGCAGGGACTCACCTGCGGGCAGGGCTGGACACCCGAGGGCCAAGAGAAGCAGCAGCCAAGCCCCGGCCATGGCCCATTTGATAGGAGGCAGGTCACAGCTGCAGACCTGAGGTGTGGGCTGGGGGAGCCGGCACCCACAAGGCTGCCTCCCAGGCCACAGGCCCAGCTGCACCTCAGCTGCTCCACCACGGAGCCGTTTCCCTCCAGAGGGGCCCCTCCCACTCCACCGGGGCCCCCAAACCCCATCCTCTCTCATGGGCCAGGGAGCTCAGGCTGCCACTCCCACAGCAGGAGCTGGGCGCCCACATCCTTCCCATCTGAAGAGCACCCCGCCGTCACTGGTCCTGCCATCTGTAGGGTACAGAGCACGAGGCAGCATGTCAAGGGCTTAACACACAGCACTTCATGCCGTCCCCCTAACTACGGTGCGTCCCATTTCACAGGTGAGGCGACTGAGGTCAGAGAAACTGAGTGACCCGCCCAAGGCCATCCAGCTGGCAGGGGCAGAGCCAGGGCTTGAGCTGTTCCTGGTGGCTGCCCAAAAAGCCCCGTAAACTCATTTCCGTGTCACTCTGCCCCTTTTAAATAGAATTGACGTTTTAGAGCAATTTCAAGTTCACAACAAAATTGAGCAGAAGGTTCAAAGGTTTCCGATGTAATCCCTGCACTGTCACGTAAAACCCCTTAAAAAAAAAACTTGTTATAAATGCCATTTGCAGTGACTCCACTAAACTTTAGCTAGGTATCATTTTGATCCTAAAACTTCCCATCTAGGTATATACCCTAATGAAATAATAAGAGATTTGGTCATTTTAAGACAAAGATGTATGCACACAAAAAAACACAAAAGAGCAGGCCCTGGCCGGTGGTGCTCAGTGGTCAGAGCGTTGGCCCGTGCATGGAGGGGTCGTGAGTTCAATTCCCGGTCAAGGGCACATACCTGGGTTGCAGGTTCGATCCCTGGTCAGGCACATTTGGGAGGAAACCAATGCCTCTCTCACATTGATATTTCTCTCTCCTCCCTTCCTTCCTCTCCCTCCCACTCTCTAAACAGCAATGAAAATAAAGGGGACATATGTAATACTTTCAGCAATAAAGAATTATTTAAAAAATAAAAATAAATAAAAGTAATGTATATTTTAATTTCCATTGTAAGATTAATTGGATTTGAGGGAAGCAACTTTACTTGGGGGAAAGAGTAGAGTTATTAGCATTTTATCCATTTCCTCATAAGAAAAAAAAAGCAATGCAAAAATATCTGCTAGGGGTGGGGATGGAGTAACAAAAACCAAAAACAAATGCAAGAGCAATTACAAACAACCCAATTGCTCAATGCTGGGGAGGAGTTAAATTAACTCAAGTTTGGCATATTTATGTTAGTCAGTATTATGCAGCAGCTTTTCAAATCATGTTTTCAAAGAATGTTTGTGACATGGGATGTAGAATAGAGTTTGCTTCAGAGTGTGGGCCGTGAAGGCAGACCACCTGGCTTTCAACCCCGACTGGTCATTCAGGAGTTGTGTGACGTTCACCAAATTACTTACTTCCCTAATCCTCCACTTCTGAACTAGTTTAAGTGGGTTGGAAAATAATTATCTTATTTGTTTTTATTAATCTTTAAAGAAATGTATGTAAAGTTCACATGTTTAAACAATTATTTTTATTCATTGCAGAGAGGAAGTGGGGGGCGGGGGAGAGAGAGAGAGATGAAAACATCCATGAGAGAGAGTCATGGATCAGCTGCCTCCTGCACGCCTGCGCCTGGGGTTCCAGCCCAGAATCTGGGCATGTGCACTGACCGGGAATCAAACTGTGACCTCTTGGTTCATGGGTGGATGTTCAACCACTGAGCCAGACAGTTCATATTCCTTTCAATGTTTAGTATTAGAAGTGCTTTAGGTTTTAGAAGTATTGTGATATTTTTGTGCCCACAAATATACTGTAGACACAACTCATGCTTATATCGCTTAGCCTATGGTAAAGATTACTTTTCTTATGCATCATTTTGCTTAAAGTCAGTTTAAAAGAACCTATGGACAATGAAGACTGTGCATAGCAAGAAGTCATAAATGATATCTTTTTCTTTATATATGTAAATACATAGTTATATACACAGGAAGTTTAAACAAACAGTCTCCAAATCTAAGGAGAAATAATATACTCAATTTTGCATAAGAAATATGTAACTATTCCTAGGAGAAAGCTTTTCAAATGTTCGCACTGTTATTTCTCTGTGGTAGGTTTTTGAATAATTTCCTTTTCATCTTTCTAATTGTTTATTTCCGAAATTTTCTACAATAAATCTGAATTATGTTAAAAATCAGGAAATAAACATTATTTTAATATATATTTTATTAGACTTCAGAGAGGAAGGGACAGGGAGAAAGAAAGACATAGAATTATCAATGATAAGAGAGAATCATTGATCAGCTGCCCTTTGCATGCCCAACATTGGGGATGGAGTATGCACCCCGGGCAGGTGCCCGGACCCAGAATCAAATGGTGACATCTTGATTCCTAGGTCAATACTCAACCCAGAACCATGGCGGTCGGGCAGGAAATAAACGTGATGACAAATAGAACTACAGATGTACTCTAGTTTATTGAACCTTTATTGTTAGGCATTTGGGACAGGAGACAGGTGTGATCACACAGCAGTTTCCAAACCCATAGTCATGTCCTTCAAGCACTGGGCGGTAGTGAGCGCTGGGTCTCGGCGTCTTGTCCAATCTTCCAGATGACCAGGTGCAGGCAGGCGCTGGCGTCCTCGCGGGAGCTGTGGCCATGCACGCCGTCCTGGATGACGCGTCCGAGGTAGTGGGCCGCCAGGCTGCGCAGGGAGCGCCTGTAGGGGAGGCCCAGGCGGTGCGGGAAGAGCACGGAGGTGTCCAGCACGGTGCTGTGGATGAGCTTCAAGGCCAGCAGGTCGCTGTGCAGGCTGTGTCCGATGAGGATGGTGTCGGCGTGGAGGAGGGTGAGCAAGACGGCCTGCACGTCGCGCAGCGAGACGCTGGTGCGGGCCAGGTGAGCCGCGGTCACTCCCGAGAACCTGGTGTTGTAGTCGACGATGTCCCGCTGGGGCCTGACGAAGGTGTCGAACACCACGCTCCCGGCGCTGTCCACCACGGTGACGCGGGTCAGCTCCAGGCCGGCGGTGGTGTAGGACATCTCGCAGTCCAGGGCGTAGATGCCGGGGTGAGCGCCCGGGGGCAGGTCTTTGGCAGAGGTCTGCACGAAGCCCTGCAGGTCCTCCTGGCGGCCGTCCCGCACGTGCTGCTGGGCCACCTGGCAGCCAGGGGAGCCGATGGCGGCCGAGCAGCAGGTGTACTGGACCTCCCAGCGCCCAGCCGCGGGAGTGGGGCGCAGCCGCCCCCAGTGGTAGTGACAGGCTTCCTGGCGCACACAGCGGCCCGAGGGCGCCACGAGGTACTGGGTGCCACAGCGGCAGCAGAGCCTGCGGGAGGGGTCTTGGGGCGGCTTCTCCTGGTTGGTGAAGAGCACGGCGCCCCCGGGCGTCTCGGGGTGCGGGAAGGGGTAGCCCAGCTCCTTCAGCTGGGCCTGGGTGAGCAGGTGCTCCTTGAGGCGCTGGTACAGGGCGGCCCCTTTCCCGGGATCCTCCCCGCGGGGGCTGTCCGGGCGCTGGAGGGACAAGCAGGTCTGGGTGTCCATCTTGCCCCCCAGATCCACGTCCCGGGACACAGCGCTGCGGCCCCCGGTTTGGCAGGGCCCGGGCCCGGGGCCGGGGGCCAGGCCGCGCAGCTTGTGGAAGGTGCTGGCGGCCAGCTTGCGGTACTTCCTCTTGCTGGGGCTCTGGCGGTAGGCCGCCTTCTCCTCCTTGAGCGCCTCCTCGATGGCTTCCTGGGTGGAGGGGCAGAACTTGAGACACTGGTCCAGGAACAGGCCGAGGTAGCGTTGACGGGTGACAGCCGGGACCTTGTCCCCACCCTCCTCTGGTGGAACAGGCTTCAGAGAACTCTGCACAGGGGGGCCGCGGGCCAGGCGCTTGGGGGGCCCGGTGCTGGAGGCCATGGACGCCTGGCCCGAGGGGGCGCGTGTCTCTGGGAGCTGGCTGCCCAGCCCCTGGGCCTTGGGGGGCGGGCTGCTGCTGCTGCTGTCCGGGAGGGGCCTCTTGGCACCTGCAGCCAGGCGGGGCTTGGGGACCAGGGCCATCCTCCTCCTGTCGCCGTCTGCAGCTGAGATGTGGATGGAGGAGTGCTTCGGGGCCGGCTGCTCGGCAGCCTGGGGCAGGCTGGCTGAGTCCCTGGAGGCCTGGAGGTCACACAGCTCCTGGGCGGTGGGCAGCCTGGTGCGGGGGGCCAGGCCTCTCCTCACGGACTCTGGCTGGATGATGAGAAACTTGGGGGCCCAGCTGTCTGTTGGGGGCCCCGAAGGCCGGCCGCCAGGGCCAGTAGGCTGGTGGCAGGGAGGCAGGGGCACCAGGGTTGGGGCTGGGCAGGAGGCACCCAGCCCGGCCTCCAGAGCTTGCAGGTGTCCGGGAGGAAACCAGCTGGGTGCCGTGGCCCTCAGCAGGCCTGGAGCTCGCGCTGTCCCACTTCTTCCGGGCGAAGACATGGTCCTGCTCTGCTGGGCTCTGGTGTCTAATGGCTTAGGCTCGGAACCCTCTCCCCTTATATAGGCAGAAAGCCCCGCCTCCCAGCAGATTGACTCGCTAACCCAATGAATTCTACTTGATCTCATGTCCTTTCTTCTGCTTACAGAACTCTATCCTGAACCCACCCTACTTAATCTGATCTTCTCTGGACTGGCTTCTAGAATCCCAGAGCTCCTTGGGGACCCCATGCACAGGAGGGAGCTCCCAGTCCAGAGGGTGGGCCCCATCCTCTGCTCAGTCCTCCCTGTGCCAGGCCACTGAGGGCCCCTCACTCACCCCAAAACCACTCCCGTCTCTGTGCCACGGGGTCGGGGGGGGGGGGTAGCCAAGGCTCACAGAGGTCAAGACCACGCAGGGCAAGTCAGGTGCACGACAGGGACCAGTCACTGTGACCTTGTGGGAGGGCTCACCCGCATCTCCCTCTCCCTGCTCTGGTCAATCCCCACCATCCTGTTCCCGCCCACCCAGGCCAGCTTGAGCACAACTCTGATTGAATGTGGGTCCCTGCACTCATCTGCCAGGACCCGAGGCCTGTTGGATTGCGTCTCTTTGCCTTGCTCAGTGAGAGAGAGGTCCTCTATGTCCTCTGACAGGTGGTTAGACGAAATGGCTCCTTATCCCCCGCCTTCTCTTCTGTTGGGGGGCTGGAACACGTGTTCATCCCTCCATAAGTAAGGTGACCAGACGTCTCGCTTTTGGCAGGACTGTCCCGATTTTTAACAATTTGTCCCGCGTCCCTTGGCGATTTGAAAAAGTCCCGATTTTTGGAAAGAATGCACGACAAGCTAGGGAACGGCGGGAGAACGGGAAGGGAATATACGGTTTTTGGCGGCCATGTGGCTATTTAGCCAGGCTATGAGTTTTATA
Organism: Eptesicus fuscus; assembly: GCF_027574615.1. Classification (NCBI taxonomy): domain Eukaryota; kingdom Metazoa; phylum Chordata; class Mammalia; order Chiroptera; family Vespertilionidae; genus Eptesicus; species Eptesicus fuscus. Next base: position 12,745,908 of record NC_072482.1, on the reverse strand, counting down.
TTATTTTTGTAATGTTAAACTTTAATAATAACAAATAATTGTTGAGAACTGCTTATCCAAGTTCGCATTGTTGATCAGTTGTTAGAATTTGACCACCATTGTTTGGACTTAATGAACAATGGCATTTTTTGGGATTGGCAACGACGAAAACATTTTGTAACCATCTCTCAGACGATACACATCGTGCTGCGTGCTAGTAAGCTAGTTAAACAAGTGATGTCATTACAAATCAGCTATTCAGATAATTTAGGTAAGTAATTTATTTATTTATTTCATAAATACATAAATTTTCTTGAATTTAGCAGACAGTACTCGTATTATTATTATTATTATTATGTTTTTTTAAATGTCCTCAGGTGAGGATTATTAAAAAATATATATATTTTATTGATTTTTTTTTTTTTTACAGAGAGGAAGGGAGAGGGAGAGGGAGAGTTAGAAACATTGATGAGAGAGAAACATCGATCAGCTGCCTCTTGCACACCCCTACTGGGGATGTGGCCACAACCAAGGCACATGCCCTTGACCGGAATTGAACCTGGGGCATTTCAGTCCGAAGGCTGACGCTCTATTTGCTGAGCCAAACCGGTTTCGGCAAAATTAAAATAATTTTTAAAATATAGTTACTTTATAACAATCAAATTAATTTAATTTATAAACTAACAAAATATTTTCATGTAATTATGTACCTACTTACTCTGTTTTTAAGCAATATGTATATAATTTATGATATAATTTTAAATTATTTTTTTTTAGATTTTTAACATAATGAGTAAGAAAAGAGGATGCAAATTCAATGATGATCTAAGAATTTAATTTCCTTTAATTAAAAAAACCAAAAGCGACTACAATAGAGACCAAATTTTTAATCAAGAACCCTACTCCCCCCACTTCCCCCCCTCCTTCCCCGGTCAATGGAGTCCCGCTTTACCAATGTTAAAATCTGGTCACCTTATCCATAAGGCTCGTCCCCTCTTTTCTCATCTGGCTAAAGGGAACCTCCGTACCCATGAAACACCCTAACTCTCCCTCCTTCCCCCCCAGTCCCTGGCTGCTACATTCCACTTTGGTTCTCTGTGCATTTGACCACCTCATGAAAGTGGAATTCCACAGAACCTGTCCTTGTGGGCCTGGCTGATTTCAGGAGGCATCATACCTCAAGGGTCATCGTCCATGTGGGAGCATGTGTCAGAATGTCCTTCCTTTTATAAAGCTGAGCACTGTTCCCTGGTCCCCGTCTGTAATCCCTTTGTTTCTCATCCTTCCACCTCTCAATGCACCTCCCTCAGGGCTGCTTCCACTCTGAGACGGTGTGAACACAGGGGCCCACCATCCCTTCAGGCCCCTGCTTTCCCTTTTTGTGTGTAAATACCCAGAGGGGGCATTGCTGGCCCATTTGTGATTTTATTTAATTTTTTCCTTTTCATTTGCTAATAATCCTCACCAGAGGATATTTTTTCCATTGATTTTAGAGGGAATTAAAAGGGAGGGAAGGGGAGATATAGAGGGAAAGTGAGAGAGAGAGAGGGAGGAGAGAGAGAGAGAGAGACAGACATTGATTGGTTGCCTCCCCCACACCCTTGCCTGGGAGCTGGTGGTCAAACCCTCCACTGAGGTGTGTGCCCTTGAGCGGAAATGGAACCCTCGACCCTTTGATCCAAGGGCTGATGCTCCGGCCACTGAGAAAACCGGACAGGGCTGTTCATTGTATTTATTTTTTATTATCGTTATGATTTCTAAATATATATTTTTTAAAATTATATCTCACAGAGGAAGGGAGAGGGAAGGAGAGAGAGAAAGAGAGACATAAATGATGAGAGAATCATTGATCAGATGCCCCCTGCATGCCCCACATTGGGGATGGAGCCTGCAACCGGTGATGACAAATAGAACGACAGATGTACTCTAGTTTATTGCACCATTCCTTTATTGTAAGACATGTGGGCAGGAGACAGGTGTGATCTCTCAGAAACCCCAAACCCATAGTCATGTCCTTCAAGCACTGGGCGGTAGTGAGCGCCGGGTCTCGGCGTCTCGTCCAATCTTCCAGATGACCAGGTGCAGGCAGGCGCTGGCGTCCTCGCTGGAGCTGTGGCCATGCACGCCGTCCTGGATGACGCGTCCGAGGTAGTGGGCCGCCAGGCTGCGCAGGGAGCGCCTGTAGGGGAGGCCCAGGCGGTGCGGGAAGAGCACGGAGGTGTCCAGCACGGTGCTGTGGATGAGCTTCAAGGCCAGCAGGTCGCTGTGCAGGCTGTGTCCGATGAGGATGGTGTCGGCGTGGAGGAGGGTGAGCAAGACGGCCTGCACGTCGCGCAGCGAGACGCTGGTGCGGGCCAGGTGAGCCGCGGTCACTCCCGAGAACCTGGTGTTGTAGTCGACGATGTCCCGCTGGGGCCTGACGAAGGTGTCGAACACCACGCTCCCGGCGCTGTCCACCACGGTGACGCGGGTCAGCTCCAGGCCGGCGGTGGTGTAGGACATCTCGCAGTCCAGGGCGTAGATGCCGGGGTGAGCGCCCGGGGGCAGGTCTTTGGCAGAGGTCTGCACGAAGCCCTGCAGGTCCTCCTGGCGGCCGTCCCGCACGTGCTGCTGGGCCACCTGGCAGCCAGGGGAGCCGATGGCGGCCGAGCAGCAGGTGTACTGGACCTCCCAGCGCCCAGCCGCGGGAGTGGGGCGCAGCCGCCCCCAGTGGTAGTGACAGGCTTCCTGGCGCACACAGCGGCCCGAGGGCGCCACGAGGTACTGGGTGCCACAGCGGCAGCAGAGCCTGCGGGAGGGGTCTTGGGGCGGCTTCTCCTGGTTGGTGAAGAGGACGGCGCCCCCGGGCGTCTCGGGGTGCGGGAAGGGGTAGCCCAGCTCCTTCAGCTGGGCCTGGGTGAGCAGGTGCTCCTTGAGGCGCTGGTACAGGGCGGCCCCTTTCCCGGGATCTTCCCCGCGGGGGCTGTCCGGGCGCTGGAGGGACAAGCAGGTCTGGGTGTCCATCTTGCCCCCCAGATCCACGTCCCGGGACACAGCGCTGCGGCCCCCGGTTTGGCAGGGCCCGGGCCCGGGGCCGGGGGCCAGGCCGCGCAGCTTGTGGAAGGTGCTGGCGGCCAGCTTGCGGTACTTCCTCTTGCTGGGGCTCTGGCGGTAGGCCGCCTTCTCCTCCTTGAGCGCCTCCTCGATGGCTTCCTGGGTGGAGGGGCAGAACTTGAGACACTGGTCCAGGAACAGGCCGAGGTAGCGTTGACGGGTGACAGAGGGGACCTTGTCCCCACCCTCTTCTGGTGGAACAGGCTTCAGAGAACTCTGCACAGGGGGGCCGCGGGCCAGGCGCTTGGGGGGCCCGGTGCTGGAGGCCATGGACGCCTGGCCCGAGGGGGCGCGTGTCTCTGGGAGCTGGCTGCCCAGCCCCTGGGCCTTGGGGGGCGGGCTGCTGCTGCTGCTGTCCGGGAGGGGCCTCTTGGCACCTGCAGCCAGGCGGGGCTTGGGGACCAGGGCCATCCTCCTCCTGTCGCCGTCTGCAGCTGAGATGTGGATGGAGGAGTGCTTCGGGGCCGGCTGCTGGGCAGCCTGGGGCAGGCTGGCTGAGTCCCTGGAGGCCTGGAGGTCACACAGCTCCTGGGCGGTGGGCAGCCTGGTGCGGGGGGCCAGGCCTCTCCTCACGGACTCTGGCTGGATGATGAGAAACTTGGGGGCCCAGCTGTCTGTTGGGGGCCCCGAAGGCCGGCCGCCAGGGCCAGTAGGCTGGTGGCAGGGAGGCAGGGGCACCAGGGTTGGGGCTGGGCAGGAGGCACCCAGCCCGGCCTCCAGAGCTTGCAGGTGTCCGGGAGGAAACCAGCTGGGTGCCGTGGCCCTCAGCAGGCCTGGAGCTCGCGCTGTCCCACTTCTTCCGGGCGAAGACATGGTCCTGCTCTGCTGGGCTCTGGTGTCTAATGGCTTAGGCTCGGAACCCTCTCCCCTTATATAGGCAGAAAGCCCCGCCTCCCAGCAGATTGACGCGCTAACCCAATGAATTCTACTTGATCTCATGTCCTTTCGTCTGCTTACAGATCTCTATCCTGAACCCACCCTACTTAATCTGATCTTCTCTGGACTGGCTTCTAGAATCTCAGAGCTCCTTGGGGACCCCATGCACAGGAGGGAGCTCCCAGTCCAGAGGGTGGGCCCCATCCTCTGCTCAGCCCTCCCTGTGCCAGGCCACTGAGGGCCCCTCACTCACCCCACAACCACTCCCGTCTCTGGACCACGGGGGGTGGGGGGCTAGGCAAGGCTCACAGAGGTCAAGACCACACAGGGCAAGTCAGGAGCACGACAGGGACCAGGCACTGTGACCTTGTGGGAGGGCTCACCCGCATCTCACTCTCCCTGCTCTCCTCGACCCCCCCCCCCTCCAACCCTGCCAGCGTGGATCATAATCTGATTGAAGGTGGGTCCCTGCACTCCTCTGCCAGGACTGGAGGCGTGTTGGACTGCATCTCCTTGCCTTGCCTGGTGAGATGAGAGGTCCTCTCTGTTACCTTCCCACGGGACAGAGTGGTCAGACGCAATGGCTCCTTATCCCCCGCCTTCTCTTCTCTGGGGGCTGGAACAGGTGTTCATCCCTCCATAAGGCTCGCCCCCCATGTTTCATCTGGCTAAAGGGAACCTCTGTACCCGTGAAACACCCTAACTCTCCCTCCTTCCCCCCTAGACCCTGGCTGCTACATGTGCATTTGACCACCTCATGAAAGGAGAATTCCACAGAACATGCCCTTGTGGGCCTGGCTGATTTCCGGAGGCATCATACCTCAAGGGTCATCGTCCATGTGGGAGCATGTGTCAGGATGTCCTTCCTTTTAGAAAGCTGAACACTGTTCCCTGGTCCCCGTCTGTAATCCCTTTGTTTCTAATCCTTCCATCTCTCAATGCACCTCCCTCAGGGCTGCTTCCACTCTGAGACGGTGTGAACACAGGGGCCCACAATCCCTTCAGGCCCCTGCTTTCCCTTTGTGTGTAAATACCCAGAGGGGGCATTGCTGGCCCATTTGGTAATTTTATTTAATTTTTACTTTTACATTTGCTAATAATCCTCAGCAGAGGATATTTTTTCCATTGATTTTTAGAGAGAGTTGGAAGGGAGGGAAGGGGAGAGAGAGAGGGGAAGTAAGAGAGAGAGAGAGACATTGATTGGTTGCCTCTCCCACATCCTTGCCTGGGAGCTGGGGATCAAATCCACCACTGAGGTGTGTGCCCTTGAGTGGAAATGGAACCCTCGACCCTTTGATCCAAGGGCTGATGCTCTGACCACTGAGAAACCGGACAGGGCTGTTCATTTTATTTATTTGTTATTATCGTTATGATTTCTAAATATATATATTTTAAAATTATATCTCAGAGAGAAAGGGAGTGATGGAGAAAGGAAGAGAGAGAGAGAGAGAGAGAGAGAGAGAGAAAGATCAATGATGAGGGAATCATTGATTGGCTGCCTCTTGCATGTCCCATGTGTGGATGGAGCCTGCAACCTTGGCAGGTTCCCGAACCCGGAATCAAACCGTGACCTCCTGCTTCCTAGGTCGATGCTCATCCCAGAGCCATGGCGGCCTGTAGGGAGGTCTCTATGGTGAAGCCTTGTCCTGACCTGTGGCAAGGCCACTAACAAGTCCCAGTCTGGAGGGCAGAGCTCTCCTGGCATAATTAAGCCTGACCTTGTAGCCCTCCCTAATTCCTTCCTAAGCAGCTAATGGGCTGTGGGAGGTGCGGCAAGTGTTACCAAAACAAGAGCATTTGTATGTTGGAGAGTGGGAATTTTTGAGCACTACTGAGGCCGTGGACTATGCCCCAGATAGAGTTGTCTGTGCTGACACTAGGCCAGGCCTTGAGATAGGGTCACATGGCCCCTTCCTAGCACGTAGGCCTTCTTTCATAGATCATTGTCAGCTTTCTGACGAAGAGGATGACCCTTTGAATAACGTGGTCTTCAGTGGCATGACTCTGACGTTGCTTGGGAAAAACTGTTTTGTCTTGGGTTGCTTGTTCTGCAAAAGAGGGATGTGGTAAATGGGTTTCAAAGCAGTCCTACACAAAGGGTCACTGCTGCTCTCCAGTCTCCCTGCATGGAGAATGGGAGAGCAGTCAGCCGGCCAGGTAATAAAGGCTTTCTAAATTTTAATTTGGTCTGGACTCCAGTGGTTGTTCACTCGAGTTCCCTCCACAACATTGTATACCTGCTAATCTACCCTTGTTTTAATCAGACTATAAAACAAAGCATCGGCTTGCAGGCTGCACCTTTGGTGTGCTCATCCAGGCACGGAGATCCATGGGTGCCTAGCTGTATTCTCTGGTGTGTCTTTTCTTCAATCCTTCACCCACCGCCCCTCCTCAGGTTCACCCTTGGCAGTCCTGGCCTGGCACATGTGGCTTTATGTGGGGCCTGAGTACGGGGGAACTACAATTGCAAGATGAAAGCATGCTCCAGTGAAGCACATGCAGAAAGCTAAAAATAAGGTAAGGAGCGCAGTTTATGCAGTTTAGTAATAGCTAGGTGTAAAAAATGGGAAATTCAGGATGGCAGGAAAAGAACTTATACGTATGTATGCTTAAAGCTATGCTCCAAGCACGGGGCTGTTCTGTTAGACATCATCAGCTCCTTGATTTGTTGGATTCTGTAAATCAAACTTGCCCCTGGTTCCCAGAAGAAGGAAGGGTAAATGTAGAGACATGGTAGAAGGTAGGAAAGCAACTTAGAGAGCATTACATAGCTGAAGGTCCAGAGGGAATTCCTGCCTCTACTTTCAGTCCGTGGTCCCTGACTACCAGGGACCAACTCCGGAAAAGGAATGGGTGAATGTGGCAGGGGAAGGAAGAATGGAAGGCTACCATGGATGCCTCCGCTGCTTCTTCCAGTCCCTGGGGGTACAGCTCCTGTGGGGAGAGCCCTCAGCACAATGTTCTTCCTCCCCAAAGTGAATGAGAATCCGAGGAGGAGGCAGCAAGGGAACAGCGCCTGCGGGAATGGGAAGGCGGGGGTCAGGTGCAAGCATTTGGGGAGTTTACTGTTGCTCATAAGCCTCTCCTTTTACCCCCAAACAAGCAGAAACAAATATAGTGCCTTTGTCTTTACTCCAGCGGACTCTGCAGGAGGCCAGGCAGGCTGGGGAAGACACTTCAGGATTTAGTCTATACCCTGATCAGCCTGACCCTCAGAATGCAGGTCAGACGCTCCGTGGCCGTCAGTCTATACCTTTTAAATCTTTGAAGGAGTTGAAGACTTCTTGTTCTATGTGTGGACCAACTTCCCCTTGTGTGCGGGGGTTACTAGATACAATATCTGAGGAGGCTACGGCGCCTAGTGATTGGAACACTGTCTCAAAGGCTGGTCTCTCACCTGGAGATTAGTCATCATGGAAATGCAATTGGGCAGAGCTTAGTGGGGAGCAGGCTAACAGCCACCCAGCTCCTGGGGAAGCCGTTACAATTAATTTGCTCATGGGCACCAGACCTCTTGGGCTTTGCAGGCTCAGTTGGTAAACCTCATGCAAGCTTCTCAGCAGATAAATATCTGTGCCACCAAAGCCTGGAGCAGCTGCCACCAAAAGGGGTAACACTTCTAGACGTAAGTAAAATTAGGCAAGGCCCAGAGGAGCCATATCAGGATGTGTGGCTGCTTGTTCCAAGCAGTAGGCAGGGTTGTGGCTGACCCTGAGGCTGGAATGATACTCATGAAACAATTGGCTGTTGAAAATACAAATGGAGTGTGTCAGGAGGCTTTACCTACAGGAAGAATGGTACTGAACCTGATTTCATCCGTGTTTGTGCTGACATTGGACCAGCCTACATTCAAGGAGCAGTATTAGCTGCTGCATTAAAAGAAATGTTCACTGGTCAGCAGAAAAAGAAAGGGGATGCGTTAACTGTGGTAAGCTAGGGCATTTTTCTCAAGACTGCAATGATAGAAATGGAAGTCAAAAGGCTAAGGGAGAGGAAACAAGCAGCCTGGGCTATGTCCAAGATGCAGGAGAGGAAAGCATTGGGTAAATGAATTCTGCTCTGAGACTGATCTTGAAGATGACTTAATGCCCCCTAGGCAGGGAGACTTCAATCAAGGCCAGCCCCGGCTCCACCAAACAGTAGGGACCTTACCTTTGACCCCAATGCAGTCTTTCCAGCCTCCTCAATCCCAAAGCCAACTGTTGGAAACCTGAACTGTGCCAACCTGTTTCCTGCAGGATTGGACCTCAGTCCCACCTCTGGATATGTACTAACCCCAGAGATGGGGCCTCAGTCCATTGCTTCTGCCCAGTTGGGAGTGTGCATGCTCTTCTTCCCAAGGGCATGATGGGATTAATTTTAGGGAGAAGCAATTTAACATTGAAAGGATTTCAAATTCTCCCTGGGATGATAGATCAGGACTATACTGGAGAAATTAAAGTATTAGCACAAACATTGCTATCTAATAAAAGAGAAACATGCAACTTGATTGTACCTCTGCTACACCCACAAGCCAAGACCACCAGCCAATCAGGAGCAAGTATGCAAATTAACCCAACAAATATGGCAGCAGCCACCGAGCAAGCAGGAGCAAGCAGGAAGCTTGGATTGCCCCCAGAGATGGAGGAAGCCAAGCTTCCCGCCTGCCCTGCCTGACCTGGCCTCTGCTCAAGGCTACAAAGTTTCAATTAAGAAGATAAATAAATTCCAGGTCCCAGGCCCTCTGCTTGTTTCGCCGGGGTGTGTGGCTGGCCTGCAAACCACCACAGGCTCCTTGCCCAGGCCGCCCCATGCCCCAAGGGAACCCCCACCCTGATCCAGAACACCCTTCAGGGAAAACGTGCTTCCCCACCACCTGTGCACCAGGCCTCTATCATATCTAATAAAAGAATATTATGCAAATTGACCATCACTCCAACACACAAGATGTCTGCACCCCTGTGGTCAAAGATGGCTGCCCCCATGTGGACACAAATTGTCTGCTACAAGATGGCCAGCAGAGGAGGACAGTTCGGAGGGACCAGGCCTGCAAGGGAGGGCAGTTGGGGGCGATCAGGCCTGCAGGGGAGGGCAGTTATGGGTGACCAGGCCAGCAGAGGAGGGAAGTTGGGGGCGACCCTGCCTGCAGAGGAGGGCAGTTAGGGGAGACCAGGCCTGCAGGGGAGGGCAATTAGGGGTGATCAGGCCTGCAGGGGAGGACAGTTAGGGGCAATCAGGATGGCAGGGGAGCAGTTAGGAATCAATCAGGCTAGCAGGGGAGTGGTTAGGGGAGTGATCAGACTGGCAGGCAGAAGCAGTTAGGGGCAATCAGGAAGGCATGCTGGCGTGAGAGGGATGTGCGACTGTCTGTTTAGGTTTGATCCCCCTACCGGGATCGTGCCTAAACAGGTAGTCGGACATCCCTTGAGGGGTCCCAGATTAGAGAGGGTGCAGGCTGGGCTGAGGGACACCGCCCACCCTGTGCATGAATTTCGTGCACTAGGCCTCTCGTTAATACTATAATTCAGGTCTTTTGTGAAACAAAAATAGCATAAATTCTCCTTCGGTCTTACTATCCAGAAGGGCAATCTTTAACTGGTCAGCCCCCTGGTGCAGTGCGCTTTGGGTCCAGCAATGCCATATACTGGGCAAGAATAGTTAAGCAGGGCTGGCCTGAGTTAGAATTAGTATTAATGGGAAGCCTTTTAAATTATAGATACGGGGTCTGATGTGTCAATCATCATTTACAGACATTGGCCTCAGCCCTGGCTTTAATGCCGTGGCTTCTGAATTGCCAGGAGTGGGGCCTGTTACTCAACCCTTGCAGAGTGCTCAGCTCCTTTGATGGGAAGATCCAGATGGAAATACAGGTTGTTTTCAACCTTATGTATTGCAACAGTTACCTGTTAACCTATGGGGTCGGGTGATGCTAGAGCAGATGGGGTTTTAATAACAAGTCCCAGTTCCATTGTGACTTCTCAAATGCTTACTCAAGGATTTCACCCCCTAAAGGCACTAGGAGAAAATCATCCAAGGGAGACGGTCATGTATCCCAGTGTCCACTAGAAAGGGGAGGCACGGATTAGGTTACTAGAATTTTCAACAGGGGCCTCGATCGTCTCTCTGACCCAGTAAAAGCAGCCACAATTACCTGGCTTGCAGATACCCCTGTCTGGATTGATCAATGGCCCCTATTAGGAGAGAAGTTAAAAGCTGCACAAGAGTTGGTTTGAGAACAGCTTTACACAGGGCATACTGAACCCACTCACAGTCAATGCAACACACCCATATTGGTAATGAAAAAATCTGGCAAATGGAGACTATTGCAAGCCCTAAGGGCAATTAGTGAAACCATGGAGATTATGGGACCCCTTCAGTCGGGGTTACCATCCCCTATAGGTATCCCATTGCAATATCAATATTGGTATTAGATCTTAAGGACCGCTCTTTTAACTGTTCCTCTTCATCCTGAGGATTGCAAGAGATTTGCATTTAGTGTTTGTGTAATTAATATTAACAAACCCATAAAGAGGTATCAATGGAAAGTATTGCCCCAAGGCATGACCAATAGTCCTACATTATGTCAGGATTTTCTGGCCGTAGCCATACATCCTGTAAAGAAAAAATATCCCGAGGCTTATATTATTCATTATATGGATGACATTCTCTTAGTTCATAACAATGAAACACTTCCAAATACTATATATATATAAATATAAATATATATATATATATATATATATATATATATATATATCCATACACACACATAATATATATATTTGTGGGATTCCCTGCTAAAGTATGCATAGTATCTGAAAAGGTTCAAAGGACATTTCCTTTTTCTTATCTTGGTAGCATTATTGAGGGAAAACAATAAAATCTCAGAAAATTCAAATTGAGACAGACACGTTATTTACATTAGATGACTTTCAGAAATTATTAGGAGATATTAACTGGGTTTGACCTGCTTTAAAATTAACCACTGCTGGCTTAAGCCCTTTGTTTCATATACTTAGGGGAGATTCATCTCCGTCATCCCCGCGCTGCTAGACAGAGGAAGCCAAGACAGCCTTCGTAAAGTTGAGGCTGCCTTAAGTTCAGCACCACTTACTGAATGACTCCCTTCCCTTACAGGTTTTACTTTTCCCTACGGACACACACACCCACTGGGGTCATTTGGCAAGCTCCTGGAGGTGTTGTATGACGATATTGGGCCCATTCTCCAACTAAGGTATTAACTCCCTTTCATGATTTGGTTTCCCAGCTAATAGCTTGAGCCCACCTTCGAACAGGCCAGTTAGTTGGCTGAGACCTGACCTCATTGTAGTGCCATTTACAGCTACACAGCACGACTGGCTCTGGCAAGGATGAACAAGTTGACAAGTTGCACTTGCTAATTACTGCAGACAGGTTGATAACCATTATCCTACAAATAACGTCTACATTTTCTTTCAGTTACTACCTTTACCTTCCCAATGATAGCAAAGTCACACCCTATACCTGAGGCATTAACCATTTTGACAGATGGATCCAGTTCTGGAAAGGCTGGGTACCATTGCAGCAGGGGAGCAAAGGTCCTTTAAACCTATTATATTTCAGCAAAACGGGTAGAAATACAAGCTCTTATTTATGCCTTGACAGACTTTGCTATGGAGATCTTCAAAGTATATATAGATAGTGCTTATGTGGTAAGTAAGGCCAACATTATTGAAACAGCTACTATAGGGCACACTAATTCAGTGGACCTTTCTCATTTATTTTCAGCCTTGAAAAGGTTATTAGAGAACAACAATTTCCCTGCTTTATTGGTCATATCCAATCTCATTCAGGTCTCCCTGGTCTGTTAGTTATAGGCAATGACACTATTGATCACCTCCTGCTGTAATATAAGAGCCTATGCCATTTTCTCTTGCCCATGCATTGCATCATCAAAATGCTGCTGCCTTGCACAAACCATTCGGTATTTCTTGGGGTCTGGCTCCTCAAATTGTTAAGCAGTGCTCTCCGTGTGTAATTCAATGCTCTGTACAATCATTAGGAGTTAATCCTAGGGGTCTTAAACCTAATCAAATCTGGCAAATAAATGTCACCCCCGACTTGGAGTTTGGTAACCATAGATGGGTACATGTTAATGTAGATACCTGCTCCCGCTTTATCTTTGAGACTCCCCAAAAGGGAGAGAGTTCCAAGCATGTAACTAGTCATTATTTAGCTGCCTTTGCAGTACTACGAACTCCCTTAGGGCTAAAAACAGATAATGTACCCACATATGCTAGTTGTGCTTTTAGCACTTTTGTGAGCAATATCAAATTTGTCATAAAACTGGTATCCCTAACAAACCTCAAGGTCAAGCTAAAGAGGAAAGAGCCAATCATAGTCTTAAAATGCAATTACTAAAACAAAAAAAGGGGGAGACAGATGTTATGTGTCACGTCAAAAGAACCTCAGTCATGATCTTTATACTTAAATTTTTTGAATTTTGATGCAGAGTGTCGTACAGTTGCCGAAAGGCACCGGGCCTCCAATACAATAGCCTCCACTGGGGTAGTCTAATGTAGTGGTCGCCAAACTGCGGCTCACGAGCCCCTTGCAGCTAGCTCTTTGGCTCCTTGAGTGTGGCTCTTCCACAAAATACCACGGCCTGGGTGAGTCTATTTTGAAGAAGTGGCGTTAGAAGAAGTTTAAGTTTAAAAAATTTGGCTCTCAAAAATAATTTCAATCGTTGTACTGTAGATATTTGTCTCTGTTGACTAATGAGTTTGCCGACCGCCCTAGTGGAAGGATGCACAAATTGAACAAAGGTTTGGGCCAGATCTAGTAATGATGTGGGGCAGTAGTTGTGCTAGTATCTTTCCAGAAGGAACAGCGCAGCACAGCCATTTTGGGTGCAAGAGTGTTTTGTGTGTCACCACAATGGACCCACAGAAGCTCTGTGTCCCTTTGTTCAAAAGACCAAGTTGCCCCGATGACAGCAATGGGGAAGAAGAAGAAATTGAAGGCTAAGCAAGGGGCCAAACGGGGACAGCTGAAGAAGCTAAAAACTGAGGCCCAAGAAGATGGAAGAAAAGGAAGACCTGGAAGCTACTCCCTCAACCATGGTTCCAGCTATGCTCGCACTGCTTAGCTACCAGTCTTCTGCAAAGTCTTACACAGCCAAGTCCACGGACTCTGAATATATATACGCCAGCAGCCAAAGAAATTTCATTTAGTTGCTAAAAATGTTAACATGTCTGTAGTTTGATGTCTCTTTTATTGCTGTTGCTTGAGCATTGCTTTGTTATTGTTTAATAGCAAGAGATATGTTCAAGCTTATTTTAATTGTATTAGCTTAAAAACAAAAAAATAAAAAGGGGAGAGGTATGGAAAGAGTCTATGGGGAAGCCTCTGGCTGACCTGTAGCAAGGCCACCAAATAGGCATGGCCTGGAGGGCAGAGCTTCCTAACAAAATGAAGCCTGACCTGGTAGCCCTCCCTAATTCCTTCCTAAGTAGCTAATGGGCTGAGGGAGGTGCAGCAAGTGATGCCAAAACTAGAACATTTGTATAAATGTTAATCTACCCTTGTTTTAATCAGACTATAAAATAAAGCATAGGCTTGCAGGCTGGGTCTTTTGTGTCCTCATCCAGGCATGGAAGATCCACCTAGCCCCAGCATATTCTCTTTGTCTTTTCTTCAATCCTTCACTGCCCCTCCGCAGGTTCACCCTTGGCCTTGCTGGCATGGCACAGTAGCCAAGAAGGAAATAAACGTGATGAAAAATAAAACTACTGATGTACTCTAGTTTATTGAACCATTCCTTTATTGTTAAAATTTGGGGGCAAGAGATATGTGTGATCACACAGCAGTTTCCAAATTCATACTCATGTCCTTCAAATGCTGGGTGGCGGTCAGCGGTGGGTCTCAGAGACTTGTCCAATCTTCCAGATGATCAGGGGCATGCGGGCGCTGTATGTTGTACACCACCTGTACTGCGCTGTCAACCACAGTGACACTAGTCAGCTCCAGGCCTGAGGTTGTGTAGGACATCTCAGGGTGATGTCAGAATGAGCGCCTCGGGGAAGCTCTTTGGCAAAGGTCTGCACGAAGCCCTGTAGGTCCTCCAGGCTGCTGGCCTGATGTCATCTGTGCCTTTGGGAGCTGGCTGCCCAGCCTCTGGGTCTTGGCAGGCGGGCTGCTACTGCTGTTGCTGGACAGGAGGGGCCTCTTGGCACCTGCAGCCAGGCAGTTCTTGGGGACCAGGGCCCCCCTCCTCTTGTCCCCGCCAGCAGCTGAGATGTGGATGGAGGAGTGCTTCAGAGCCGGCTGCTGGCAGCCTGGAGCAGGCTGGCTGACTCCCTGGAGGCCTGCTCTGCCTGCCCCACCAGGTCACACAGCTCCTGGGCGGTGGGCAGCCTGGTACGGGGGAGCAGGCCTCTCCTCACGGACTCTGGCTGGATGATGAGAAATTTGGGGGCCCAGCTGTCTGTTGGGGGCACCGAGGGCAGGCCGCCAGGGCCAGTAGGCTGGTGGCAGGGAGGCAGGGGCACCAGGGTTGGGGCTGGGCAGGAGGCACCCAGCCCGGCCTCCAGAGCTTGCAGGTGTCCGGGAGGAAACCAGCTGGGTGCCGTGGCCCTCAGCAGGCCTGGAGCTCGCGCTGTCCCACTTCTTCCGGGCGAAGACATGGTCCTGCTCTGCTGGGCTCTGGTGTCTAATGGCTTAGGGTGGGAGCCCTCCGCCCTTATATAGGCAGAAAGCCCCGCCTCCCAGCAGATTGACGCGCTAACCCAATGAATTCTACTTGATCTCATGTCCTTTCTTCTGCTTACAGAACTCTATCCTGAACCCACCCTACTTAATCTGATATTCTCTGAACTGGCTTCTAGAATCCCCCAGGTCCCTGGCGACCCCATCCACAGGAGGGAGCCCCCAGTCAAGAGGGTGAGCCCCATCTTCTGCTCAGCCCTCCCTGTGCTAGGTCACGGAGTGCCTCACTTTCACCCCACAACCACTCCTGTCTCTGGGCCAAGGTGGGGGAAGGCAAGGCTCACAGAGGTGAAGACCACACAACGCAAGTCGGGAGCAAGACAGGGACCAGTCACTGTGACCTTGTGGGAGGGCTCACCCACATCTCACACTCCCTGCTCTGGTTAATCCCACCATCCTGTTCCCTTCCCACATCCAGCATGAACACAACTCTGATTGAACGTGGATCCCTGAACTCATCTGCCAGGACCTGAGTAGTGTCGGACTGCGTCTCCTTGCCTTCCTAGGTGAGAGAGAGGTCCTCTATGTCGCCTGACCAGGGGACAGAGTGGTCAGACGCAATGGCTCCTTGTCCTCCGGTTCTCTTCTATTGGGGGGATGGGGGGGTTGGAACACGTGTTCATCCCTCCGTAAGTCTCCCCCCCACTTTTTTCATTTGGCTAAAGGGAACCTCTGTACCCATGAAACACCCTAACTGTCCCTCCTTCCCCCTCAGTCCCTGGCTGCTACATTCCACTTTCTGTCTCTGTGCATGTGACCACCTCATGAAAATGGAATTCCACAGAACATATCCTTTTGGGCCTGGCTGATTTCAGGAGGCATCATACCTCAAGGGTCATCGTCCCTGTGGGGGCATGTGTCAGGATGTCCTTCCTTTTAGAAAGCTGAACACTGTTCCCTGGTCCCCGTCTGTAATCCCTTTGTTTCTCATCCTTCCATCTCTCAATGCACCTCCCTCAGGGCTGCTTCCACTCTGAGACGGTGTGAACACAGGGGCCCACCATCCCTTCAGGCCCCTGCTTTCCCTTTTTGTGTGTAAATACCCAGAGGGGGCATTGCTGGCCCATTTGGTAATTTTATTTAATTTTTTCCTTTCCATTTGCTAATAATCCTCAGCAGAGGATATTTTTCCTTTGATTTTTAGAGAGAGTTGGAAGGGAGGGCGGGGAGAGAGAGAGGGGAAGTAAGAGAGAGAGAGACATTGATTGGTTGCCTCCCCCACACCCTTGCCTGAGAGACATTGATTGGTTGCCTCCCCCACACATACCTCAAACCCACGACTGAGGTATGTGCCCTTGAGCAGAAATACAACCCTCGACCCTTTGATCCAAGCGCTGATGCTCCGACCACTGAGAAAACCGGACAGGGCTGTTCATTTTATTTATTTTTTATTATCGTTATGATTTCTAAATATATATATTTTAAAATTATATCTCAGAGAGAAAGGGAGAGGGAAGGAGAGAGAGAAAGAGAGACATAAATGATGAGAGAATCATTGATCAGATGCCCCCTGCATGCCCCACATTGGGGATGGAGCCTGCAACCGGTGATGACAAATAGAACGACAGATGTACTCTAGTTTATTGCACCATTCCTTTATTGTAAGACATGTGGGCAGGAGACATGTGTGATCTCTCAGAAACCCCAAACCCATAGTCATGTCCTTCAAGCACTGGGCGGTAGTGAGCGCTGGGTCTCGGCGTCTCGTCCAATCTTCCAGATGACCAGGTGCAGGCAGGCGCTGGCGTCCTCGCTGGAGCTGTGGCCATGCACGCCGTCCTGGATGACGCGTCCGAGGTAGTGGGCCGCCAGGCTGCGCAGGGAGCGCCTGTAGGGGAGGCCCAGGCGGTGCGGGAAGAGCACGGAGGTGTCCAGCACGGTGCTGTGGATGAGCTTCAAGGCCAGCAGGTCGCTGTGCAGGCTGTGTCCGATGAGGATGGTGTCGGCGTGGAGGAGGGTGAGCAAGACGGCCTGCACGTCGCGCAGCGAGACGCTGGTGCGGGCCAGGTGAGCCGCGGTCACTCCCGAGAACCTGGTGTTGTAGTCGACGATGTCCCGCTGGGGCCTGACGAAGGTGTCGAACACCACGCTCCCGGCGCTGTCCACCACGGTGACGCGGGTCAGCTCCAGGCCGGCGGTGGTGTAGGACATCTCGCAGTCCAGGGCGTAGATGCCGGGGTGAGCGCCCGGGGGCAGGTCTTTGGCAGAGGTCTGCACGAAGCCCTGCAGGTCCTCCTGGCGGCCGTCCCGCACGTGCTGCTGGGCCACCTGGCAGCCAGGGGAGCCGATGGCGGCCGAGCAGCAGGTGTACTGGACCTCCCAGCGCCCAGCCGCGGGAGTGGGGCGCAGCCGCCCCCAGTGGTAGTGACAGGCTTCCTGGCGCACACAGCGGCCCGAGGGCGCCACGAGGTACTGGGTGCCACAGCGGCAGCAGAGCCTGCGGGAGGGGTCTTGGGGCGGCTTCTCCTGGTTGGTGAAGAGGACGGCGCCCCCGGGCGTCTCGGGGTGCGGGAAGGGGTAGCCCAGCTCCTTCAGCTGGGCCTGGGTGAGCAGGTGCTCCTTGAGGCGCTGGTACAGGGCGGCCCCTTTCCCGGGATCTTCCCCGCGGGGGCTGTCCGGGCGCTGGAGGGACAAGCAGGTCTGGGTGTCCATCTTGCCCCCCAGATCCACGTCCCGGGACACAGCGCTGCGGCCCCCGGTTTGGCAGGGCCCGGGCCCGGGGCCGGGGGCCAGGCCGCGCAGCTTGTGGAAGGTGCTGGCGGCCAGCTTGCGGTACTTCCTCTTGCTGGGGCTCTGGCGGTAGGCCGCCTTCTCCTCCTTGAGCGCCTCCTCGATGGCTTCCTGGGTGGAGGGGCAGAACTTGAGACACTGGTCCAGGAACAGGCCGAGGTAGCGTTGACGGGTGACAGCGGGGACCTTGTCCCCACCCTCTTCTGGTGGAACAGGCTTCAGAGAACTCTGCACAGGGGGGCCGCGGGCCAGGCGCTTGGGGGGCCCGGTGCTGGAGGCCATGGACGCCTGGCCCGAGGGGGCGCGTGTCTCTGGGAGCTGGCTGCCCAGCCCCTGGGCCTTGGGGGGCGGGCTGCTGCTGCTGCTGTCCGGGAGGGGCCTCTTGGCACCTGCAGCCAGGCGGGGCTTGGGGACCAGGGCCATCCTCCTCCTGTCGCCGTCTGCAGCTGAGATGTGGATGGAGGAGTGCTTCGGGGCCGGCTGCTGGGCAGCCTGGGGCAGGCTGGCTGAGTCCCTGGAGGCCTGGAGGTCACACAGCTCCTGGGCGGTGGGCAGCCTGGTGCGGGGGGCCAGGCCTCTCCTCACGGACTCTGGCTGGATGATGAGAAACTTGGGGGCCCAGCTGTCTGTTGGGGGCCCCGAAGGCCGGCCGCCAGGGCCAGTAGGCTGGTGGCAGGGAGGCAGGGGCACCAGGGTTGGGGCTGGGCAGGAGGCACCCAGCCCGGCCTCCAGAGCTTGCAGGTGTCCGGGAGGAAACCAGCTGGGTGCCGTGGCCCTCAGCAGGCCTGGAGCTCGCGCTGTCCCACTTCTTCCGGGCGAAGACATGGTCCTGCTCTGCTGGGCTCTGGTGTCTAATGGCTTAGGCTCGGAACCCTCTCCCCTTATA
This sequence comes from Eptesicus fuscus, assembly GCF_027574615.1. Taxonomy (NCBI): domain Eukaryota; kingdom Metazoa; phylum Chordata; class Mammalia; order Chiroptera; family Vespertilionidae; genus Eptesicus; species Eptesicus fuscus. The sequence goes on along the minus strand of NC_072482.1, from coordinate 12,727,619 downwards.
TAGGCAGAAAGCCCCGCCTCCCAGCAGATTGACTCGCTAACCCAATGAATTCTACTTGATCTCATGTCCTTTCGTCTGCTTACAGATCTCTATCCTGAACCCACCCTACTTAATCTGATCTTCTCTGGACTGGCTTCTAGAATCTCAGAGCTCCTTGGGGACCCCATGCACAGGAGGGAGCTCCCAGTCCAGAGGGTGGGCCCCATCCTCTGCTCAGCCCTCCCTGTGCCAGGCCACTGAGGGCCCCTCACTCACTCCACAACCACTCCCGTCTCTGGGCCACGGGGGGTGGGGGGCTAGGCAAGGCTCACAGAGGTCAAGACCACACAGGGCAAGTCAGGAGCACGACAGGGACCAGGCACTGTGACCTTGTGGGAGGGCTCACCCGCATCTCACTCTCCCTGCTCTCCTCGACCCCCCCCCCTCCAACCCTGCCAGCGTGGATCATAATCTGATTGAAGGTGGGTCCCTGCACTCCTCTGCCAGGACTGGAGGCGTGTTGGACTGCATCTCCTTGCCTTGCCTGGTGAGATGAGAGGTCCTCTCCGTTACCTTCCCAGGGGACAGAGTGGTCAGACGCAATGGCTCCTTATCCCCCGCCTTCTCTTCTCTGGGGGCTGGAACAGGTGTTCATCCCTCCATAAGGCTCGCCCCCCATGTTTCATCTGGCTAAAGGGAACCTCTGTACCCGTGAAACACCCTAACTCTCCCTCCTTCCCCCCTAGACCCTGGCTGCTACATGTGCATTTGACCACCTCATGAAAGGAGAATTCCACAGAACATGCCCTTGTGGGCCTGGCTGATTTCCGGAGGCATCATACCTCAAGGGTCATCGTCCATGTGGGAGCATGTGTCAGGATGTCCTTCCTTTTAGAAAGCTGAACACTGTTCCCTGGTCCCCGTCTGTAATCCCTTTGTTTCTAATCCTTCCATCTCTCAATGCACCTCCCTCAGGGCTGCTTCCACTCTGAGACGGTGTGAACACAGGGGCCCACCATCCCTTCAGGCCCCTGCTTTCCCTTTGTGTGTAAATACCCAGAGGGGGCATTGCTGGCCCATTTGGTAATTTTATTTAATTTTTACTTTTACATTTGCTAATAATCCTCACCAGAGGATATTTTTTCCATTGATTTTTAGAGAGAGTTGGAAGGGAGGGAAGGGGAGAGAGAGAGGGGAAGTAAGAGAGAGAGAGAGACATTGATTGGTTGCCTCTCCCACATCCTTGCCTGGGAGCTGGGGATCAAATCCACCACTGAGGTGTGTGCCCTTGAGTGGAAATGGAACCCTCGACCCTTTGATCCAAGGGCTGATGCTCTGACCACTGAGAAACCGGACAGGGCTGTTCATTTTATTTATTTGTTATTATCGTTATGATTTCTAAATATATATATTTTAAAATTATATCTCAGAGAGAAAGGGAGTGATGGAGGGAGGAAGAGAGAGAGAGAGAGAGAGAGAGAGAGAGAGAGAGAGAGAGAGAGAAAGATCAATGATGAGGGAATCATTGATTGGCTGCCTCTTGCATGTCCCATGTGTGGATGGAGCCTGCAACCTTGGCAGGTTCCCGAACCCGGAGTCAAACCGTGACCTCCTGCTTCCTAGGTCGATGCTCATCCCAGAGCCATGGCGGCCTGTAGGGAGGTCTCTATGGTGAAGCCTTGTCCTGACCTGTGGCAAGGCCACTAACAAGTCCCAGTCTGGAGGGCAGAGCTCTCCTGGCATAATTAAGCCTGACCTTGTAGCCCTCCCTAATTCCTTCCTAAGCAGCTAATGGGCTGTGGGAGGTGCGGCAAGTGTTACCAAAACAAGAGCATTTGTATGTTGGAGAGTGGGAATTTTTGAGCACTACTGAGGCCGTGGACTATGCCCCAGATAGAGTTGTCTGTGCTGACACTAGACCAGGCCTTGAGATAGGGTCACATGGCCCCTTCCTAGCACGTAGGCCTTCTTTCATAGATCATTGTCAGCTTTCTGACGAAGAGGATGACCCTTTGAATAACGTGGTCTTCAGTGGCATGACTCTGACGTTGCTTGGGAAAATCTGTTTTGTCTTGGGTTGCTTGTTCTGCAAAAGAGGGATGTGGTAAATGGGTTTCAAAGCGGTCCTACACAAAGGGTCACTGCTGCTCTCCAGTCTCCCTGCATGGAGAATGGGAGAGCAGTCAGCCGGCCAGCTAATAAAGGCTTTCTAAATTTTAATTTGGTCTGGACTCCAGTGGTTGTTCACTCGAGTTCCCTCCACAACATTGTATACCTGCTAATCTACCCTTGTTTTAATCAGACTATAAAACAAAGCATCGGCTTGCAGGCTGCACCTTTGCTGTGCTCATCCAGGCACGGAGATCCATGGGTGCCTAGCTGTATTCTCTGGTGTGTCTTTTCTTCAATCCTTCACCCACCGCCCCTCCTCAGGTTCACCCTTGGCAGTCCTGGCGTGGCACATGTGGCTTTATGTGGGGCCTGAGTACGGGGGAACTACAATTGCAAGATGAAAGCATGCTCCAGTGAAGCACATGCAGAAAGCTAAAAATAAGGTAAGGAGCGCACTTTATGCAGTTTAGTAACAACTAGGTGTAAAAAATGGGAAATTCAGGATGGCAGGAAAAGAACTTATACGTATGTATGCTTAAAGCTATGCTCCAAGCACGGGGCTGTTCTGTTAGACATCATCAGCTCCTTGATTTGTTGGATTCTGTAAATCAAACTTGCCCCTGGTTCCCAGAAGAAGGAAGGGTAAATGTAGAGACATGGTAGAAGGTAGGAAAGCAACTTAGAGACCATTACATAGCTGAAGGTCCAGAGGGAATTCCTGCCTCTACTTTCAGTCCGTGGTCCCTGACTACCAGGGACCAACTCCGGAAAAGGAATGGGTGAATGTGGCAGGGGAAGGAAGAATGGAAGGCTACCATGGATGCCTCCGCTGCTTCTTCCAGTCCCTGGGGGTACAGCTCCTGTGGGGAGAGCCCTCAGCACAATGTTCTTCCTCCCCAAAGTGAATGAGAATCCGAGGAGGAGGCAGCAAGGGAACAGCGCCTGCGGGAAGGGGAAGGTGGGGGTCAGGTGCAAGCATTTGGGGAGTTTACTGTTGCTCATAAGCCTCTCCTTTTACCCCCAAACAAGCAGAAACAAATATAGTGCCTTTGTCTTTACTCCAGCGGACTCTGCAGGAGGCCAGGCAGGCTGGGGAAGACACTTCAGGATTTAGTCTATACCCTGATCAGCCTGACCCTCAGAATGCAGGTCAGACGCTCCGTGGCCGTCAGTCTATACCTTTTAAATCTTTGAAGGAGTTGAAGACTTCTTGTTCTATGTGTGGACCAACTTCCCCTTGTGTGCGGGGGTTACTAGATGCAATATCTGAGGAGGCTACGGCGCCTAGTGATTGGAACACTGTCTCAAAGGCTCGTCTCTCACCTGGAGATTAGTCATCATGGAAATGCAATTGGGCAGAGCTTAGTGGGGAGCAGGCAAACAGCCACCCAGCTCCTGGGGAAGCCGTTCCAATTAATTTGCTCATGGGCACCAGACCTCTTGGGGCTTTGCAGGCTCAGTTGGTAAACCTCATGCAAGCTTCTCAGCAGATAAATATCTGTGCCACCAAAGCCTGGAGCAGCTGCCACCAAAAGGGGTAACACTTCTAGACGTAAGTAAAATTAGGCAAGGCCCAGAGGAGCCATATCAGGATGTGTGGCTGCTTGTTCCAAGCAGTAGGCAAGGGTTGTGGCTGACCCTGAGGCTGGAATGATACTCATGAAACAATTGGCTGTTGAAAATACACATGGAGTATGTCAGGAGGCTTTACCTACAGGAAGAATGGTGCTGAACCTGATTTCATCCGTGTTTGTGCTGACATTGGACCAGCCTACATTCAAGGAGCAGTATTAGCTGCTGCATTAAAAGAAATGTTCACTGGTCAGCAGAAAAAGAAAGAGGATGCGTTAACTGTGGTAAGCTAGGGCATTTTTCTCAAGACTGCAATGAGAGAAATGGAAGTCAAAAGGCTAAGGGAGAGGAAACAAGCAGCCTGGGCTATGTCCCAGATGCAGGAGAGGAAAGCATTGGGTAAATGAACGCTGCTCTGAGACTGATCTTGAAGATGACTTAATGCCCCCTAGGCAGGGAGACTTCAATCAAGGCCAGCCCCGGCTCCACCAAACAGTAGGGACCTTACCTTTGACCCCAATGCAGTCTTTCCAGCCTCCTCAATCCCAAAGCCAACTGTTGGAAACCTGAACTGTGCCAACCTGTTTCCTGCAGGATTGGACCTCAGTCCCACCTCTGGATATGTACTAACCCCAGAGATGGGGCCTCAGTCCATTGCTTCTGCCCAGTTGGGAGTGTGCATGCTCTTCTTCCCGAGGGCATGATGGGATTAATTTTAGGGAGAAGCAATTTAACATTGAAAGGATTTCAAATTCTCCCTGGGATGATAGATCAGGACTATACTGGAGAAATTAAAGTATTAGCACAAACATTGCTATCTAATAAAAGAGAAACATGCAACTTGATTGTACCTCTGCTACACCCACAAGCCAAGACCACCTGCCAATCAGGAGCAAGTATGCAAATTAACCCAACAAATATGGCAGCAGCCACCGAGCAAGCAGGAGCAAGCAGGAAGCTTGGATTGCCCCCAGAGATGGAGGAAGCCAAGCTTCCTGCCTGCCCTGCTGGACCTGCCCTCTGCTCAAGGCTACAAAGTTTCAATTATAGAAGATAAGTAAATCCCAGATCCCAGGGCCTCTGCTTGTTTCGCTGTGGTGGCTGGCCTGCAAACCACCACAGGCTCCTTGCCCAGGCCGCCCCACGCCCCAAGGGAACCCCCACCCTGATCCAGAACACCCTTCAGGGAAAACGTGCTTCCCCACCACCTGTGCACCAGGCCTCTATCATATCTAATAAAAGAATATTATGCAAGTTGACCATCACTCCAATACACAAGATGTCTGCACCCCTGTGGTCAAAGATGGCTGCCCCCATGTGGACACAAATTGTCTGCTACAAGATGGCCAGCAGAGGAGGACATTTGGGAGAGACCAGGCCTGCAGGGGAGGGCAGTTACAGGTGACCAGGCCAGCAGAGGAGTGAAGTTGGGGGCGACCCTGCCTACAGGGAAGAGCAATTGGGGGGAGACCAGGCCTGCAGGGGAGGGCAGTTAGGGGTGATCAGGCTTGCAGGGGAGGACAGTTAGGGCAATCAGGATGGCAGGGGAGCAGTTAGGCATCAATCAGGCTAGCAGGGGAGTGCTTAGTGGGTGATCAGCCTGGTAGGCAGAAGCGGTTAGGGGCAATCAGGAAGGCATGCTGGCGTGCAGTTGGGCGCCAGCAGTCCTGGATTGTGAGAGGGATGTGCGACTGTCTGTTTAGGTTTGATCCCCCTACCGGGATCGTGCCTAAACAGGTAGTCGGACATCCCTTGAGGGGTCCCACATTAGAGAGGGTGCAGGCTGCGCTGAGGGACACCGCCCACCCTGTGCATGAATTTCGTGCACTAGGCCTCTAGTTAATACTATAATTCAGGTCTTTCCAGAAACAAAAATAGCATAAATTCTCCTTCGGTCTTACTATCCAGAAGGGCAGTCTTTAACCGGTCAGCCCTGTGGTGCAGTGGGCTTTGGGTCCAGCAATGCTATATACTGGGCAAGAATAGTTAAGCAGGGCCGGCCTGAGTTAGAATTAGTATTAATGGGAAGCCTTTTAAATTATAGATACGGGGTCTGATGTGTCAATCATCATTTACAGACATTGGCCTCAGCCCTGGCTTTAATGCCGTGGCTTCTGAATTGCCAGGAGTGGGGCCTGTTACTCAACCCTTGCAGAGTGCTCAGCTCCTTTGATGGGAAGATCCAGATGGAAATACAGGTTGTTTTCAACCTTATGTATTGCAACAGTTACCTGTTAACCTATGGGGTCGGGTGATGCTAGAGCAGATGGGGTTTTAATAACAAGTCCCAGTTCCATTGTGACTTCTCATATGCTTACTCAAGGATTTCACCCCCTAAAGGCACTAGGAGAAAATCATCCAAGGGAGACGGTCATGTATCCCAGTGTCCACTAGAAAGGGGAGGCACGGATTAGGTTACTAGAATTTTCAACAGGGGCCTCGATCGTCTCTCTGACCCAGTAAAAGCAGCCACAATTACCTGGCTTGCAGATACCCCTGTCTGGATTGATCAATGGCCCCTATTAGGAGAGAAGTTAAAAGCTGCACAAGAGATGGTTTGAGAACAGCTTGAGGCAGGACATATTGAACCCACTCACAGCCCATGGAACACACCCATATTTGTAATGAAAAAATCTGGTAAATGGAGACTATTGCAAGCCCTAAGGGCAATTACTGAAACCATGGAGATTATGGGGCCCCTTCAGTCGGGGTTACCATCCCCTACATGTATCCCATTGCAACATCAATATTGGTATTAGATCTTAAGGACTGCTCTCTTTACTGTTCCTCTTCATCCTGAGGATTGCAAAAGATTTGCATTTAGTGTCCCTATAATAAATATTAACGAACCCGTAAAGAGGTATCAATGGAAAGTATTGCCTCAAGGCATGGCCAATAGTCCTACATTATGTCAGGATTTTGTGGTCTTACCCATACATCCTATAAGGAAAAAATATTCTGAGGCTTATATTATTCATTATATGGATGACATTCTCTTAGCTCATAACAATGAAACGCTTCTAAATACTACATTATATATATATATATATATATATATATATATATATACACACACACACACACACACACACACACACACACACACACATGCAGGATTCCCTGCTGGAGTTTGCATAGCACCTGAAAAGGTTCAAAGGACATTTCCTTTTTCTTATCTTGGTAGCATTATTGAGGGAAAACAATAAAATCTCAGAAAATTCAAAATCCGACAGACACGTTATTTACATTAGATGACTTTCAGAAATTATAAGGAGATATTAACTGGGTTCGACCTGCTTTAAAATTGACCACTGCTGGCTTAAGCCCTTTGTTTCATATACTTAGGGGAGATTCATCTCCGTCATCCCCGCGCTGCTAGACAGAGGAAGCCAAGACAGCCTTCGTAAAGCTGAGGCTGCCTTAAGTTCAGCACCACTTACTGAATTACTCCCTTCCCTTACAGGTTTTACTTTTCCCTACGGACACACACACCCACTGGGGTCATTTGGCAAGCTCCCAGAGGTGTTGAATGACGATATTGGGCCCATTCTCCAACTAAGGTATTAACTCCCTTTCATGATTTGGTTTCCCAGCTAATAGCTGGAGCTCACCTTCAAACAGGGTAGTTAGTGGGCTGAGACCCTGACCTCATTGTAGTGCCATTTACAGCTACACAGCAAGACTGGCTCTGGCAAGGATCAACAAGTTGACCTGTTGCACTTGCTAATTCCTCCATACAGATTGATAAACATTATTCTGCAAATAAAGTCTTACATTTTCTCTCAGTTACTACCTTTACCTTCCCAAAGATTGTGAAGTCACATCCTATATACCTCAGGCATTAACCATTTTTTCTTTTCTTTCTTTTTTTTCTAGGCATTAACCATTTTTACAGATGGATCCAGTTGTGGAAAGGCTGGATTCTACTGCAGCAGGGGAGCAAAGGTCCTTCAAACCTCTTATATTTCAGCACGACGGGTAGAAATACAAGGTCTTATGTTTGCCTTGACAAACTTTGCTACGGAGCCCATCAACGTATTTAGTGATAGTGCTTATGTGGTAAGTATGGTCAAAATTATTGAAACAGCTACTATAGGGCACACTAATTCGTGGGACCTTTTTAATTTATTTTTCAGCCTTGAAAAGGTTATTAGAGAACAATTTCCCTTCTTTATTGGTCATATCCAATCTCATTCAGGTCTCCCTGGTCCGTTAGCTATAGGCAATGACGCTTTTGATTGCCTCCTTGCTGTCATACAAGAGGCTACCCCATTTTCTCTTGCCCAGTCCTCCCATGCATCGCATCATCAAAATGCTGCTGCCTTGTGCAAACCATTTCATATTTCTCGGGGACAAGCTTTTCAAATTAGTAAGCATTGCTCTCCCTTTGTAATTCATTGCTCTGTACAATCTTTGGGGTTAATCCTAGGGATCTTAAACCTAATCAAATCTGGCAAATGGATGTCACCCATGTCTTGGTAAGCATAGATGGGTACATGTTAATGTAGATACCTGCTCCCGCTTTATCTTTGAGACTCCCCAAAAGGGAGAGAGTGCCAAGCACGTAATTAGTCATTATTTAGCCACCTTTGCAGTACTAGGAACTCGCTTAGGTATAAACACAGACAATGGACCCACATATGCTAGTTCTGCTTTTCAGCACTTTTTTGAGCAATATCAAATTTGTCATAAAACTGGTATCCCTAACAACCCTCAAGGTCAAGCTAAAGTGGAAAGAGCCAATTATTAAAACAAAAAAAGGGGAAAGGGATGTTATGTGTCACCTCAAAACAAACTCAGTCATACTCTTTATACTGAAATTTTTTTGAGTTTTGATGCAGAGGGTCGTAGAGCAGCCGTAAGGCACCAGGCCTCCAAGACAATAGCCTCCGCTGGGGTAGCCTAGTGCAGTGGTCAGCAAACTGTGGCTCACGAGCCACGTGTAGCTCTTTGGCCCCTTGAGTGTGGCTCTTCCACAAAATACCATGGCCTGGATGAGTGTATTTTGAAGAAGTGGCGTTAGAAGAAGTTTAAATTTAAAAAATTTGGTTCTCAAAAGAAATTTCAATTGGTGTACTGTTGATATTTGGCTCTGTTGACTAATGAGTTTACCGACTGCCCTAGTGGAAGGATGCACAAATTGGACAATTTTTGGGCCAGATCCAGTAATGATGTGGGGCAGTAGTTGTGCTAGTATCTTTCCAGAAGGAGAGGTGCAGCCATTTTGGGTGCTAGAGTGTTTCGTGTGTCACCACAATGGACCCACAGAAGCTCTGTGTCCCTTTGTTCAAAAGACAGAGTTGCCCCGATGGCAGCAATGGGGAAGAAGAAGAAATTGAAGGCTAAGCAAGGGGCCAAGGGGCCAAACGGGGACAGCTGAAGAAGCTAACAACTGAGGCCCAGCAGATGGAAGAAAAGGAAGACCTGGAAGCTACTCCCTCAACCATGGTTCCGGCTATGCTCGCACTGGTTAGCTACCAGTCTTCTGCTAAGTCTTGCACATCCAGGTCCGAGGACTCTGAATACGCCAGCAGCCAAAGAAATTTCATTTAGTAGCTAAAAATGTTAACATGTCTGTAGTTTGATGTCTCTTTTATTGCTCTGTTGCTTTAGCATTTCTTTGTTATTGTTTAATAGCAAGAGATATGTTCAAGCTTATTTTAATTGTAGTAGCTTAAAAGCAAAAATAAAAAGGGGAGAGGTATGGAACGAGTCTATGGGGAAGCCTCTGGCTGACCTGTAGCAAGGCCACCAAATAGGCAAGGCCTGGAGGGCAGAGCTTCCTAACAAAATGAAGCCTGACCTGGTAGCCCTCCCTAATTCCTTCCTAAGTAGCTAATGGGCTGAGGGAGGTGCAGCAAATGATGCCAAAACTAGAACATTTGTATAAATGTTAATCTACCCTTGTTTTAATCAGACTATAAAATAAAGCATAGGCTTGCAGGCTGGGTCTTTTGTGTCCTCATCCAGGCATGGAAGATCCACCTAGCCCCAGCATATTCTCTTTGTCTTTTCTTCAATCCTTCACTGCCCCTCCGCAGGTTCACCCTTGGCCTGGCTGGCATGGCACAGTAGCCAAGAAGGAAATAAACGTGATGAAAAATAAAACTACTGATGTACTCTAGTTTATGGAACCATTCCTTTATTGTTAAACTTTGGGGGCAAGAGATATGTGTGATCACACAGCAGTTTTTAAATTCATACTCATGTTCTTCAAATGCTGGGTGGCGGTCAGCGGTGGGTCTCAGAGTCTTGTCCAATCTTCCAGATAACCAGGTGCATTCAGGCGCTGCATTTGTACACCACCTGTTCTGCGATGTCTACTAAGGTGACACGGGTCAGCTCCAGGCCTGAAGTCGTGTAGGACATCTCACAGTCCAGGGTGTAGATGTCGGAATGAGCGCTGTTGGGAAGCCCTGCAGGCCCTCCTGAAGGCTGTCCCACAGGTGCTGCCTGATGTGATGTCATCCGCAGATTCAGGAACTGGCTACCCAGCCCCTGGGCCTTGGGGGGCGGGCTGCTGCTGCTGGCCGGGAGGGGCCTCTTGGCACCTGCAGCCAGGCAGGGCTTGGGGACCAGGACAAACCTCCTCTTGTCACCGCCAGCAGCTGAGATGTGGATGGAGGAGTGCTTCAGAGCCGGCTGTTGGCAGCCTGGCAAAGGCTGGCTGACTCCCTGGAGGCCTGCTCTGCCTGCCCCACCAGGTCACACAGCTCCTGGGCGGTGGGCAGCCTGGTACGGGGGGCCAGGCCTCTCCTCACGGACTCTGGCTGGATGATGAGAAACTTGGGGGCCCAGCTGTCTGTTGGGGGCCCCGAAGGCCGGCCGCCAGGGCCAGTAGGCTGGTGGCAGGGAGGCAGGGGCACCAGGGTTGGGGCTGGGCAGGAGGCACCCAGCCCGGCCTCCAGAGCTTGCAGGTGTCCGGGAGGAAACCAGCTGGGTGCCGTGGCCCTCAGCAGGCCTGGAGCTCGCGCTGTCCCACTTCTTCCGGGCGAAGACATGGTCCTGCTCTGCTGGGCTCTGGTGTCTAATGGCTTAGGCTGGGAGCCCTCTCCCCTTATATAGGCAGAAAGCCCCGCCTCCCAGCAGATTGACGCGCTAACCCAATGAATTCTACTTGATCTCATGTCCTTTCTTCTGCTTACAGAACTCTATCCTGAACCCACCCTACTTAATCTGATCTTCTCTGGACTGGCTTCTAGAATCCCAGAGCTCCTTGGGGACCCCATGCACAGGAGGGAGCTCCCAGTCCAGAGGGTGGGCCCCATCCTCTGCTCAGTCCTCCCTGTGCCAGGCCACTGAGGGCCCCTCACTCACCCCAAAACCACTCCCGTCTCTGTGCCACGGGGTCGGGGGGGGGGGGTAGCCAAGGCTCACAGAGGTCAAGACCACACAGGGCAAGTCAGGTGCACGACAGGGACCAGGCACTGTGACCTTGTGGGAGGGCTCACCCGCATCTCACTCTCCCTGCTCTCCTCGACCCCCCCCCCCCCGCCAACCCTGCCAGCGTGGATCATAATCTGATTGAATGTGGGTCCCTGCACTCATCTGCCAGGACCCGAGGCCTGTTGGATTGCGTCTCTTTGCCTTGCTCAGTGAGAGAGAGGTCCTCTATGTCCTCTGACAGGTGGTTAGACGAAATGGCTCCTTATCCCCCGCCTTCTCTTCTGTTGGGGGGCTGGAACACGTGTTCATCCCTCCATAAGTAAGGTGACCAGACGTCTCGCTTTTGGCAGGACTGTCCCGATTTTTAACAATTTGTCCCGCGTCCCTTGGCGATTTGAAAAAGTCCCGATTTTTGGAAAGAATGCACGACAAGCTAGGGAACGGCGGGAGAACGGGAAGGGAATATACGGTTTTTGGCGGCCATGTGGCTATTTAGCCAGCCTATGAGTTTTATATTATTTTTGTAATGTTAAACTTTAATAATAACAAATAATTGTTGAGAACTGCTTATCCAAGTTCGCATTGTTGATCAGTTGTTAGAATTTGACCACCATTGTTTGGACTTAATGAACAATGGCATTTTTTGGGATTGGCAACGACGAAAACATTTTGTAACCATCTCTCAGACGATACACATCGTGCTGCGTGCTAGTAAGCTAGTTAAACAAGTGATGTCATTACAAATCAGCTATTCAGATAATTTAGGTAAGTAATTTATTTATTTATTTCATAAATACATAAATTTTCTTGAATTTAGCAGACAGTACTCGTATTATTATTATTATTATTATTATGTTTATTTAAATGTCCTCAGGTGAGGATTATTAAAAAATATATATATTTTATTGATTTTTTTTTTTTTTTACAGAGAGGAAGGGAGAGGGAGAGGGAGAGTTAGAAACATTGATGAGAGAGAAACATCGATCAGCTGCCTCTTGCACACCCCTACTGGGGATGTGCCCACAACCAAGGCACATGCCCTTGACCGGAATTGAACCTGGGGCATTTCAGTCCGAAGGCTGACGCTCTATTTGCTGAGCCAAACCGGTTTCGGCAAAATTAAAATAATTTTTAAAATATAGTTACTTTATAACAATCAAATTAATTTAATTTATAAACTAACAAAATATTTTCATGTAATTATGTACCTACTTACTCTGTTTTTAAGCAATATGTATATAATTTATAATATAATTTTAAATTATTTTTTTTTAGATTTTTAACATAATGAGTAAGAAAAGAGGATGCAAATTCAATGATGATCTAAGAATTTAATTTCCTTTAATTAAAAAAACCAAAAGCGACTACAATAGAGACCAAATTTTTAATCAAGAACCCTACTCCCCCCACTTCCCCCCCTCCCTCCCCGGTCAATGGAGTCCCGCTTTACCAATGTTAAAATCTGGTCACCTTATCCATAAGGCTCGTCCCCTCTTTTCTCATCTGGCTAAAGGGAACCTCCGTACCCATGAAACACCCTAACTCTCCCTCCTTCCCCCCCAGTCCCTGGCTGCTACATTCCACTTTGGTTCTCTGTGCATTTGACCACCTCATGAAAGTGGAATTCCACAGAACCTGTCCTTGTGTGCCTGGCTGATTTCAGGAGGCATCATACCTCAAGGGTCATCGTCCATGTGGGAGCATGTGTCAGAATGTCCTTCCTTTTATAAAGCTGAGCACTGTTCCCTGGTCCCCGTCTGTAATCCCTTTGTTTCTCATCCTTCCACCTCTCAATGCACCTCCCTCAGGGCTGCTTCCACTCTGAGACGGTGTGAACACAGGGGCCCACCATCCCTTCAGGCCCCTGCTTTCCCTTTTTGTGTGTAAATACCCAGAGGGGGCATTGCTGGCCCATTTGGTGATTTTATTTAATTTTTTCATTTTCATTTGCTAATAATCCTCACCAGAGGATATTTTTTCCATTGATTTTAGAGGGAATTAAAAGGGAGGGAAGGGGAGATATAGAGGGAAAGTGAGAGAGAGAGAGAGAGAGAGAGAGAGACATTGATTGGTTGCCTCCCCCACACCCTTGCCTGGGAGCTGGGGGTCAAACCCTCCACTGAGGTATGTGTCCTTGAGCGGAAATGGAACCCTCGACCCTTTGATCCAAGGGCTGATGCTCCGGCCACTGAGAAAACCGGACAGGGCTGTTCATTGTATTTATTTTTTATCATCGTTATGATTTCTAAATATATATACTTTAAAATTATATCTCACAGAGGAAGGGAGAGGGAAGGAGAGAGAGAAAGAGAGACATAAATGATGAGAGAATCATTGATCAGATGCCCCCTGCATGCCCCACATTGGGGATGGAGCCTGCAACCGGTGATGACAAAGAACTACAGATGTACTCTAGTTTATTGAACCTTTATTGTTAGGCATTTGGGAAAGGAGACAGGTGTGATCACACAGCAGTTTCCAAACCCATAGTCATGTCCTTCAAGCACTGGGCGGTAGTGAGCGCTGGGTCTCGGCGTCTTGTCCAATCTTCCAGATGACCAGGTGCAGGCAGGCGCTGGCGTCCTCGCTGGAGCTGTGGCCATGCACGCCGTCCTGGATGACGCGTCCGAGGTAGTGGGCCGCCAGGCTGCGCAGGGAGCGCCTGTAGGGGAGGCCCAGGCGGTGCGGGAAGAGCACGGAGGTGTCCAGCACGGTGCTGTGGATGAGCTTCAAGGCCAGCAGGTCGCTGTGCAGGCTGTGTCCGATGAGGATGGTGTCGGCGTGGAGGAGGGTGAGCAAGACGGCCTGCACGTCGCGCAGCGAGACGCTGGTGCGGGCCAGGTGAGCCGCGGTCACTCCCGAGAACCTGGTGTTGTAGTCGACGATGTCCCGCTGGGGCCTGACGAAGGTGTCGAACACCACGCTCCCGGCGCTGTCCACCACGGTGACGCGGGTCAGCTCCAGGCCGGCGGTGGTGTAGGACATCTCGCAGTCCAGGGCGTAGATGCCGGGGTGAGCGCCCGGGGGCAGGTCTTTGGCAGAGGTCTGCACGAAGCCCTGCAGGTCCTCCTGGCGGCCGTCCCGCACGTGCTGCTGGGCCACCTGGCAGCCAGGGGAGCCGATGGCGGCCGAGCAGCAGGTGTACTGGACCTCCCAGCGCCCAGCCGCGGGAGTGGGGCGCAGCCGCCCCCAGTGGTAGTGACAGGCTTCCTGGCGCACACAGCGGCCCGAGGGCGCCACGAGGTACTGGGTGCCACAGCGGCAGCAGAGCCTGCGGGAGGGGTCTTGGGGCGGCTTCTCCTGGTTGGTGAAGAGGACGGCGCCCCCGGGCGTCTCGGGGTGCGGGAAGGGGTAGCCCAGCTCCTTCAGCTGGGCCTGGGTGAGCAGGTGCTCCTTGAGGCGCTGGTACAGGGCGGCCCCTTTCCCGGGATCTTCCCCGCGGGGGCTGTCCGGGCGCTGGAGGGACAAGCAGGTCTGGGTGTCCATCTTGCCCCCCAGATCCACGTCCCGGGACACAGCGCTGCGGCCCCCGGTTTGGCAGGGCCCGGGCCCGGGGCCGGGGGCCAGGCCGCGCAGCTTGTGGAAGGTGCTGGCGGCCAGCTTGCGGTACTTCCTCTTGCTGGGGCTCTGGCGGTAGGCCGCCTTCTCCTCCTTGAGCGCCTCCTCGATGGCTTCCTGGGTGGAGGGGCAGAACTTGAGACACTGGTCCAGGAACAGGCCGAGGTAGCGTTGACGGGTGACAGAGGGGACCTTGTCCCCACCCTCTTCTGGTGGAACAGGCTTCAGAGAACTCTGCACAGGGGGGCCGCGGGCCAGGCGCTTGGGGGGCCCGGTGCTGGAGGCCATGGACGCCTGGCCCGAGGGGGCGCGTGTCTCTGGGAGCTGGCTGCCCAGCCCCTGGGCCTTGGGGGGCGGGCTGCTGCTGCTGCTGTCCGGGAGGGGCCTCTTGGCACCTGCAGCCAGGCGGGGCTTGGGGACCAGGGCCATCCTCCTCCTGTCGCCGTCTGCAGCTGAGATGTGGATGGAGGAGTGCTTCGGGGCCGGCTGCTGGGCAGCCTGGGGCAGGCTGGCTGAGTCCCTGGAGGCCTGGAGGTCACACAGCTCCTGGGCGGTGGGCAGCCTGGTGCGGGGGGCCAGGCCTCTCCTCACGGACTCTGGCTGGATGATGAGAAACTTGGGGGCCCAGCTGTCTGTTGGGGGCCCCGAAGGCCGGCCGCCAGGGCCAGTAGGCTGGTGGCAGGGAGGCAGGGGCACCAGGGTTGGGGCTGGGCAGGAGGCACCCAGCCCGGCCTCCAGAGCTTGCAGGTGTCCGGGAGGAAACCAGCTGGGTGCCGTGGCCCTCAGCAGGCCTGGAGCTCGCGCTGTCCCACTTCTTCCGGGCGAAGACATGGTCCTGCTCTGCTGGGCTCTGGTGTCTAATGGCTTAGGCTCGGAACCCTCTCCCCTTATATAGGCAGAAAGCCCCGCCTCCCAGCAGATTGACGCGCTAACCCAATGAATTCTACTTGATCTCATGTCCTTTCTTCTGCTTACAGAACTCTATCCTGAACCCACCCTACTTAATCTGATCTTCTCTGGACTGGCTTCTAGAATCCCAGAGCTCCTTGGGGACCCCATGCACAGGAGGGAGCTCCCAGTCCAGAGGGTGGGCCCCATCCTCTGCTCAGTCCTCCCTGTGCCAGGCCACTGAGGGCCCCTCACTCACCCCAAAACCACTCCCGTCTCTGTGCCACGGGGTCGGGGGGGGGGGGGTAGCCAAGGCTCACAGAGGTCAAGACCACGCAGGGCAAGTCAGGTGCACGACAGGGACCAGGCACTGTGACCTTGTGGGAGGGCTCACCCGCATCTCCCTCTCCCTGCTCTGGTCAATCCCCACCATCCTGTTCCCGCCCACCCAGGCCAGCTTGAGCACAACTCTGATTGAATGTGGGTCCCTGCACTCATCTGCCAGGACCCGAGGCCTGTTGGATTGCGTCTCTTTGCCTTGCTCAGTGAGAGAGAGGTCCTCTATGTCCTCTGACAGGTGGTTAGACGAAATGGCTCCTTATCCCCCGCCTTCTCTTCTGTTGGGGGGCTGGAACACGTGTTCATCCCTCCATAAGTAAGGTGACCAGACGTCTCGCTTTTGGCAGGACTGTCCCGATTTTTAACAATTTGTCCCGCGTCCCTTGGCGATTTGAAAAAGTCCCGATTTTTGGAAAGAATGCACGACAAGCTAGGGAACGGCGGGAGAACGGGAAGGGAATATACGGTTTTTGGCGGCCATGTGGCTATTTAGCCAGCCTATGAGTTTTATATTATTTTTGTAATGTTAAACTTTAATAATAACAAATAATTGTTGAGAACTGCTTATCCAAGTTCGCATTGTTGATCAGTTGTTAGAATTTGACCACCATTGTTTGGACTTAATGAACAATGGCATTTTTTGGGATTGGCAACGACGAAAACATTTTGTAACCATCTCTCAGACGATACACATCGTGCTGCGTGCTAGTAAGCTAGTTAAACAAGTGATGTCATTACAAATCAGCTATTCAGATAATTTAGGTAAGTAATTTATTTATTTATTTCATAAATACATAAATTTTCTTGAATTTAGCAGACAGTACTCGTATTATTATTATTATTATTATGTTTTTTTAAATGTCCTCAGGTGAGGATTATTAAAAAATATATATATTTTATTGATTTTTTTTTTTTTTTACAGAGAGGAAGGGAGAGGGAGAGGGAGAGTTAGAAACATTGATGAGAGAGAAACATCGATCAGCTGCCTCTTGCACACCCCCTACTGGGGATGTGCCCACAACCAAGGCACATGCCCTTGACCGGAATTGAACCTGGGGCATTTCAGTCCGAAGGCTGACGCTCTATTTGCTGAGCCAAACCGGTTTCGGCAAAATTAAAATAATTTTTAAAATATAGTTACTTTATAACAATCAAATTAATTTAATTTATAAACTAACAAAATATTTTCATGTAATTATGTACCTACTTACTCTGTTTTTAAGCAATATGTATATAATTTATGATATAATTTTAAATTATTTTTTTTTAGATTTTTAACATAATGAGTAAGAAAAGAGGATGCAAATTCAATGATGATCTAAGAATTTAATTTCCTTTAATTAAAAAAACCAAAAGCGATTACAATAGAGACCAAATTTTTAATCAAGAACCCTACTCCCCCCACTTCCCCCCCTCCCTCCCCGGTCAATGGTGTCCCGCTTTACCAATGTTAAAATCTGGTCACCTTATCCATAAGGCTCGTCCCCTCTTTTCTCATCTGGCTAAAGGGAACCTCCGTACCCATGAAACACCCTAACTCTCCCTCCTTCCCCCCCAGTCCCTGGCTGCTACATTCCACTTTGGTTCTCTGTGCATTTGACCACCTCATGAAAGTGGAATTCCACAGAACCTGTCCTTGTGTGCCTGGCTGATTTCAGGAGGCATCATACCTCAAGGGTCATCGTCCATGTGGGAGCATGTGTCAGGATGTCCTTCCTTTTATAAAGCTGAGCACTGTTCCCTGGTCCCCGTCTGTAATCCCTTTGTTTCTCATCCTTCCACCTCTCAATGCACCTCCCTCAGGGCTGCTTCCACTCTGAGACGGTGTGAACACAGGGGCCCACCATCCCTTCAGGCCCCTGCTTTCCCTTTTTGTGTGTAAATACCCAGAGGGGGCATTGCTGGCCCATTTGTGATTTTATTTAATTTTTTCATTTTCATTTGCTAATAATCCTCACCAGAGGATATTTTTTCCATTGATTTTAGAGGGAATTAAAAGGGAGGGAAGGGGAGATATAGAGGGAAAGTGAGAGAGAGAGAGAGAGACATTGATTGGTTGCCTCCCCCACACCCTTGCCTGGGAGCTTGGGGTCAAACCCTCCACTGAGGTGTGTGTCCTTGAGCGGAAATGGAACCCTCGACCCTTTGATCCAAGGGCTGATGCTCCGGCCACTGAGAAAACCGGACAGGGCTGTTCATTGTATTTATTTTTTATCATCGTTATGATTTCTAAATATATATACTTTAAAATTATATCTCACAGAGGAAGGGAGAGGGAAGGAGAGAGAGAAAGAGAGACATAAATGATGAGAGAATCATTGATCAGATGCCCCCTGCATGCCCCACATTGGGGATGGAGCCTGCAACCGGTGATGACAAAGAACTACAGATGTACTCTAGTTTATTGAACCTTTATTGTTAGGCATTTGGGAAAGGAGACAGGTGTGATCACACAGCAGTTTCCAAACCCATAGTCATGTCCTTCAAGCACTGGGCGGTAGTGAGCGCCGGGTCTCGGCGTCTCGTCCAATCTTCCAGATGACCAGGTGCAGGCAGGCGCTGGCGTCCTCGCTGGAGCTGTGGCCATGCACGCCGTCCTGGATGACGCGTCCGAGGTAGTGGGCCGCCAGGCTGCGCAGGGAGCGCCTGTAGGGGAGGCCCAGGCGGTGCGGGAAGAGCACGGAGGTGTCCAGCACGGTGCTGTGGATGAGCTTCAAGGCCAGCAGGTCGCTGTGCAGGCTGTGTCCGATGAGGATGGTGTCGGCGTGGAGGAGGGTGAGCAAGACGGCCTGCACGTCGCGCAGCGAGACGCTGGTGCGGGCCAGGTGAGCCGCGGTCACTCCCGAGAACCTGGTGTTGTAGTCGACGATGTCCCGCTGGGGCCTGACGAAGGTGTCGAACACCACGCTCCCGGCGCTGTCCACCACGGTGACGCGGGTCAGCTCCAGGCCGGCGGTGGTGTAGGACATCTCGCAGTCCAGGGCGTAGATGCCGGGGTGAGCGCCCGGGGGCAGGTCTTTGGCAGAGGTCTGCACGAAGCCCTGCAGGTCCTCCTGGCGGCCGTCCCGCACGTGCTGCTGGGCCACCTGGCAGCCAGGGGAGCCGATGGCGGCCGAGCAGCAGGTGTACTGGACCTCCCAGCGCCCAGCCGCGGGAGTGGGGCGCAGCCGCCCCCAGTGGTAGTGACAGGCTTCCTGGCGCACACAGCGGCCCGAGGGCGCCACGAGGTACTGGGTGCCACAGCGGCAGCAGAGCCTGCGGGAGGGGTCTTGGGGCGGCTTCTCCTGGTTGGTGAAGAGGACGGCGCCCCCGGGCGTCTCGGGGTGCGGGAAGGGGTAGCCCAGCTCCTTCAGCTGGGCCTGGGTGAGCAGGTGCTCCTTGAGGCGCTGGTACAGGGCGGCCCCTTTCCCGGGATCTTCCCCGCGGGGGCTGTCCGGGCGCTGGAGGGACAAGCAGGTCTGGGTGTCCATCTTGCCCCCCAGATCCACGTCCCGGGACACAGCGCTGCGGCCCCCGGTTTGGCAGGGCCCGGGCCCGGGGCCGGGGGCCAGGCCGCGCAGCTTGTGGAAGGTGCTGGCGGCCAGCTTGCGGTACTTCCTCTTGCTGGGGCTCTGGCGGTAGGCCGCCTTCTCCTCCTTGAGCGCCTCCTCGATGGCTTCCTGGGTGGAGGGGCAGAACTTGAGACACTGGTCCAGGAACAGGCCGAGGTAGCGTTGACGGGTGACAGAGGGGACCTTGTCCCCACCCTCTTCTGGTGGAACAGGCTTCAGAGAACTCTGCACAGGGGGGCCGCGGGCCAGGCGCTTGGGGGGCCCGGTGCTGGAGGCCATGGACGCCTGGCCCGAGGGGGCGCGTGTCTCTGGGAGCTGGCTGCCCAGCCCCTGGGCCTTGGGGGGCGGGCTGCTGCTGCTGCTGTCCGGGAGGGGCCTCTTGGCACCTGCAGCCAGGCGGGGCTTGGGGACCAGGGCCATCCTCCTCCTGTCGCCGTCTGCAGCTGAGATGTGGATGGAGGAGTGCTTCGGGGCCGGCTGCTGGGCAGCCTGGGGCAGGCTGGCTGAGTCCCTGGAGGCCTGGAGGTCACACAGCTCCTGGGCGGTGGGCAGCCTGGTGCGGGGGGCCAGGCCTCTCCTCACGGACTCTGGCTGGATGATGAGAAACTTGGGGGCCCAGCTGTCTGTTGGGGGCCCCGAAGGCCGGCCGCCAGGGCCAGTAGGCTGGTGGCAGGGAGGCAGGGGCACCAGGGTTGGGGCTGGGCAGGAGGCACCCAGCCCGGCCTCCAGAGCTTGCAGGTGTCCGGGAGGAAACCAGCTGGGTGCCGTGGCCCTCAGCAGGCCTGGAGCTCGCGCTGTCCCACTTCTTCCGGGCGAAGACATGGTCCTGCTCTGCTGGGCTCTGGTGTCTAATGGCTTAGGCTCGGAACCCTCTCCCCTTATATAGGCAGAAAGCCCCGCCTCCCAGCAGATTGACGCGCTAACCCAATGAATTCTACTTGATCTCATGTCCTTTCTTCTGCTTACAGAACTCTATCCTGAACCCACCCTACTTAATCTGATCTTCTCTGGACTGGCTTCTAGAATCCCAGAGCTCCTTGGGGACCCCATGCACAGGAGGGAGCTCCCAGTCCAGAGGGTGGGCCCCATCCTCTGCTCAGTCCTCCCTGTGCCAGGCCACTGAGTGCCCCTCACTCACCCCACAACCACTCCCGTCTCTGGGCCACGGGGGGTGGGGGGATAGGCAAGGCTCACAGAGGTCAAGACCACGCAGGGCAAGTCAGGTGCACGACAGGGACCAGGCACTGTGACCTTGTGGGAGGGCTCACCCGCATCTCCCTCTCCCTGCTCTCCTCGACCCCCCCCCCCGCCCACCCAGGCCAGCTGGAGCACAACTCTGATTGAATGTGGGTCCCTGCACTCCTCTGCCAGGACTGGAGGCGTGTTGGACTGCATCTCCTTGCCTTGCCTGGTGAGATGAGAGGTCCTCTCCGTTACCTTCCCAGGGGACAGAGTGGTCAGACGCAATGGCTCCTTATCCCCCGCCTTCTCTTCTCTGGGGGCTGGAACAGGTGTTCATCCCTCCATAAGGCTCGCCCCCCATGTTTCATCTGGCTAAAGGGAACCTCTGTACCCGTGAAACACCCTAACTCTCCCTCCTTCCCCCCTAGACCCTGGCTGCTACATGTGCATTTGACCACCTCATGAAAGGAGAATTCCACAGAACATGCCCTTGTGGGCCTGGCTGATTTCCGGAGGCATCATACCTCAAGGGTCATCGTCCATGTGGGAGCATGTGTCAGGATGTCCTTCCTTTTAGAAAGCTGAACACTGTTCCCTGGTCCCCGTCTGTAATCCCTTTGTTTCTAATCCTTCCATCTCTCAATGCACCTCCCTCAGGGCTGCTTCCACTCTGAGACGGTGTGAACACAGGGGCCCACCATCCCTTCAGGCCCCTGCTTTCCCTTTTTGTGTGTAAATACCCAGAGGGGGCATTGCTGGCCCATTTGGTAATTTTATTTAATTTTTACTTTTACATTTGCTAATAATCCTCACCAGAGGATATTTTTTCCATTGATTTTTAGAGAGAGTTGGAAGGGAGGGAAGGGGAGAGAGGGAGGGGAAGTAAGAGAGAGAGAGAGACATTGATTGGTTGCCTCCCCCACATCCTTGCCTGGGAGCTGGGGATCAAATCCACCACTGAGGTGTGTGCCCTTGAGTGGAAATGGAACCCTCGACCCTTTGATCCAAGGGCTGATGCTCTGACCACTGAGAAACCGGACAGGGCTGTTCATTTTATTTATTTGTTATTATTGTTATGATTTCTAAATATATATATTTTAAAATTATATCTCAGAGAGAAAGGGAGTGATGGAGAAAGGAAGAGAGAGAGAGATAGAGAGAGAGAGAGAGAGAGAGAGAGAGAGAGAGAGAGAGAGAGAAAGATCAATGATGAGGGAATCATTGATTGGCTGCCTCTTGCATGTCCCATGTGTGGATGGAGCCTGCAACCTTGGCAGGTTCCCGAACCCGGAGTCAAACCGTGACCTCCGGCTTCCTAGGTCGATGCTCATCCCAGAGCCATGGCGGCCTGTAGGGAGGTCTCTATGGTGAAGCCTTGTCCTGACCTGTGGCAAGGCCACTAACAAGTCCCAGTCTGGAGGGCAGAGCTCTCCTGGCATAATTAAGCCTGACCTTGTAGCCCTCCCTATTTCCTTCCTAAGCAGCTAATGGGCTGTGGGAGGTGCGGCAAGTGTTACCAAAACAAGAGCATTTGTATGTTGGAGAGTGGGAATTTTTGAGCACTACTGAGGCCGTGGACTATGCCCCAGATAGAGTTGTCTGTGCTGACACTAGGCCAGGCCTTGAGATGGGGTCTCATGGCCCCTTCCTAGCACGTAGGCCTTCTTTCATAGATCACTGTCAGCTTTCTGACGAAGAGGATGACCCTTTGAATAACGTGGTCTTCAGTGGCATGACTCTGACGTTGCTTGGGAAAAACTGTTTTGTCTTGGGTTGCTTGTTCTGCAAAAGAGGGATGTGGTAAATGGGTTTCAAAGCAGTCCTACACAAAGGGTCACTGCTGCTCTCCAGTCTCCCTGCATGGAGAATGGGAGAGCAGTCAGCCGGCCAGCTAATAAAGGCTTTCTAAATTTTAATTTGGTCTGGACTCCAGTGGTTGTTCACTCGAGTTCGCTCCACAACATTGTATACCTGCTAATCTACCCTTGTTTTAATCAGACTATAAAACAAAGCATCGGCTTGCAGGCTGCACCTTTGGTGTGCTCCTCCAGGCACGGAGATCCATGGGTGCCTAGCTGTATTCTCTGGTGTGTCTTTTCTTCAATCCTTCACCCACCGCCCCTCCTCAGGTTCACCCTTGGCAGTCCTGGCCTGGCACATGTGGCTTTATGTGGGGCCTGAGTATGGGTGAACTACAATTGCAAGATGAAAGCATGCTCCAGTGAAGCACATGCAGAAAGCTAAAAATAAGGTAAGGAGCGCAGTTTATGCGGTTTAGTAATAGCTAGGTGTAAAAAATGGGAAATTCAGGATGGCAGGAAAAGAACTTATACGTATGTATGCTTAAAGCTATGCTCCAAGCACGGGGCTGTTCTGTTAGACATCATCAGCTCCTTGATTTGTTGGATTCTGTAAATCAAACTTGCCCCTGGTTCCCAGAAGAAGGAAGGGTAAATGTAGAGACATGGGAGAAGGTAGGAAAGCAACTTAGAGAGCATTACATAGCTGAAGGTCCAGAGGGAATTCCTGCCTCTACTTTCAGTCCGTGGTCCCTGACTACCAGGGACCAACTCCGGAAAAGGAATGGGTGAATGTGGCAGGGGAAGGAAGAATGGAAGGCTACCATGGATGCCTCCGCTGCTTCTTCCAGTCCCTGGGGGTACAGCTCCTGTGGGGAGAGCCCTCAGCACAATGTTCTTCCTCCCCAAAGTGAATGAGAATCCGAGGAGGAGGCAGCAAGGGAACAGCGCCTGCGGGAAGGGGAAGGCGGGGGTCAGGTGCAAGCATTTGGGGAGTTTACTGTTGCTCATAAGCCTCTCCTTTTACCCCCAAACAAGCAGAAACAAATATAGTGCCTTTGTCTTTACTCCAGCGGACTCTGCAGGAGGCCAGGCAGGCTGGGGAAGACACTTCAGGATTTAGTCTATACCCTGATCAGCCTGATCCTCAGAATGCAGGTCAGACGCTCCGTGGCCGTCAGTCTATACCTTTTAAATCTTTGAAGGAGTTGAAGACTTCTTGTTCTATGTGTGGACCAACTTCCCCTTGTGTGCGGGGGTTACTAGGTACAATATCTGAGGAGGCTACGGCGCCTAGTGATTGGAACACTGTCTCAAAGGCTGGTCTCTCACCTGGAGATTAGTCATCATGGAAATGGAATGGGCAGAGCTTAGTGGGGAGCAGGCTAACAGCCACCCAGCTCCTGGGGAAGCCGTTACAATTAATTTGCTCATGGGCACCAGACCTCTTGGGGCTTTGCAGGCTCAGTTGGTAAACCTCATGCAAGCTTCTCAGCAGATAAATATCTGTGCCACCAAAGCCTGGAGCAGCTGCCAACAAAAGGGAAACATCTCTAGACGTAAGTAAAATTAGGCAAGGCCCAGAGGAGCCATATCAAGATGTGTGGCTGCTTGTTCCAAGCAGTAGGCAGGGTTGTGGCTGACCCTGAGGCTGGAATGATACTCATGAAACAATTAGCTGTTGAAAATACAAATGGAGTGTGTCAGGAGGCTTTATGTCCCTATAGGAGAATGGTACTGAACCTGATTTCATCCGTGTTTGTGCTGACATTGGACCAGCCTACATTCAAGGAGCAGTATTAGCTGCTGCATTAAAAGAAATGTTCACTGATCAGCAGAAAAAGAAAGGGGGATGCATTAACTGTGATAAGCTAGGGCATTTTTCTCAAGACTGCAATGATAGAAATGGAAGTCAAAAGGCTAAGGGAGATTAAACAAGCAGCCTGGGCTTTGTCCAAGATGGAGGAGAGGAAAGCATTGGGTAAATGAATGCTGCTCTGAGACTGATCTTGAAGATGACTTAACACCCCCTAGGCAGGGAGACTTCAAACGGGGCCAGCCCCAGCCCCACCAAACAGTAGGGGCCTTATTTTTGACCCCACTGTAGCCTTTCCAGGGGGCTCAGTCCCAAAGCCAACCATTGGAAACCTGAACTGTGCCACCCCGGGACCTGCAGGATTGGACCTCAGTCCCACCTCCGGATATGTACTAACCCCAGAGATGGGGCCTCATTGCTTCTGCCCAGTTGGGAGTGTGCATGCTCTTCTTCCCAAGGGCATGATGGGATTAATGGAGAAGCAATTTAACATTGAAAGGATTTCAAATTCTCCCTGGGATGATAGATCAGGACTATACTGGAGAAATTAAAGTATTAGCACAAACATTGCTATCTAATAAAAGAGAAACACGCAACTTGATTGTACCTCTGCTACACCCACAAGCCAAGCCCACCAGCCAATCAGGAGTGAGTATGCAAATTAACCCAACAAATATGGCAGCAGCCACCGAGCAAGCAGGAGCAAGCAGGAAGCTTGGATTGCCCCCAGATATGGAGGAAGCCAAGCTTCCCGCCTGCCCTGCCTGACCTGGCCTCTGCTCAAGGCTACAAAGTTTCAATTAAGAAGATAAATAAATTCCAGGTCCCAGGCCCTCTGCTTGTTTCGCCGGGGTGTGTGGCTGGCCTGCAAACCACCACAGGCCGCTTGCCCAGGCCGCCCCATGCCCCAAGGGAACCCCCACCCTGATCCTGGACACCCTTCAAGGCAAACGTGCACCAGGCCTGTGCACGAGGCCTCTATCATATCTAATAAAAGAATATTATGCAAATTGACAATCACTCAAACACACAAGATGTCTGCACCCCTGTGGTCAAAGATGGCTGCCCCCATGTGGACACAAATTGTCTGCTACAAGATGGCCAGCAGAGGAGTACAGTTCGGAGGGACCAGGCCTGCAAGGGAGGGCAGTTGGGGGCGATCAAGCCTGCAGGGGAGGGCAGTTATGGGTGACCAGGCCGGCAGAGGAGGGAAGTTGGGGGCGACCCTGCCTACAGGGAAGAGCAATTGGGGGGGAGACCAGGCCTGCAGGGGAGGGCAGTTAGGGGTGACCAGGCCTGCAGGGGAAGACAGTTAGGGGCAATCAGGATGGCAGGGGAGCAGTTAGGCATCAATCAGGCTAGCAGGGGAGTGCTTAGTGGGTGATCAGGCTGGTAGGCAGAAGCGGTTAGGGCAATCAAGAAGGCAGGCTGGCATGCATTTTGGCGCCAGCAGTCCTGGATTGTGAGAGGGATGTGCGACTGTCTGTTTAGGTTTGATCCCCCTACCGGGATCGGGCCTAAACAGGTAGTCGGACATCCCTTGAGGGGTCCCAGATTGGAGAGGGTGCAGGCTGGGCTGAGGGACACTGCCTACCCCGTGCATGAATTTCGTGCACTAGGCCTCTAGTTAATACTATAATTCAGGTCTTTCCAGAAACAAAAATAGCATAAATTCTTCTTCGGTCTTACTATCCAGAAGGGCAGTCTTTAACCGGTCAGCCCTGTGGTGCAGTGGGCTTTGGGTCCAGCAATGCTATATACTGGGCAAGAATAGTTAAGCAGGGCTGGCCTGAGTTACAATTAGTATTAATGGGAAGCCTTTTAAATTATAGATACGGGGTCTGATGTGTCAATCATCATTTACAGACATTGGCCTCAGCCCTGGCTTTAATGCCGTGGCTTCTGAATTGCCAGGAGTGGGGCCTGTTACTCAGCCCTTGCAGAGTGCTCAGCTCCTTTGATGGGAAGATCCAGATGCAAATACAGGTTGTTTTCAACATTATGTATTGCAACAGTTACCTGTTAACCTATGGGGTCGGGTGATGCTAGAGCAGATGGAGTTTTAATAACAAGTCCCAGTTCCATTGTGACTTCTCATATGCTTACTCAAGGA